>NC_090926.1:973727221-974056575 GCF_040938575.1 Ambystoma mexicanum
GAAGATACCTTTTCCTCTCCCCCACGACAAAGGGGAAGAGAAGGAAATTGCTCACTTTGATGCTCACCACAAGCCTGTTTTGCCTACGGAAATCCTTCCGGAGCCCGTGGGGCCTGGGGAGACTGCTGTTTGCCTTCAAGTTCTTCTTTGAATCTTTCCTCACAATTCAGGAAGCGACAACACTCTGTTCGCAGATCACAACGTACCTGGAGTCTTGAGATACGATCTGCGTTCGAGACACCGGACATACAGCACAGCATCGGCTATGCCCACAAAGAATCTTTTTTGAGCCAGTCCCTTGTCATGATTTCGCTGAAAACTAAATAAGAGGCAGGGAACGGCAAAGTTACCCTCAAGCAAGATAGGCCACATGGTGACGAGCCACCAACGGATTAACTAAAAGAGCCTAACAGAGAGGCTTCTAAACGGACTCTGAGAAACAATGTCCCTTCTTAAATCTACTCATGCAGAGAAAGCTCTTGGTCTTGTGGCTGACAAAGAATCTGTTCATCAGAGCTCATGTTCCTTGAGGACCCACTGTTTCTTAATCACAGTACTGGTTTGTTTTGTAATTATATTTGCGCTTGGGTTCTGGTACATGGAAAGGGTGCATCCGCTTGAGAATTTGTTACCCACTGAAATTATCTCCACTGTGTCTTCCCCTTTCATGCATCTGCACACCCTTCCTTCTCGAAACTCCCAATATAGACAGAGTTATCATAATAACACTCTATTAATGATCATTAATGTGATCTATGCAATTCTAAGCAGAACAAATTGCTGGGTGTGTTCACACTTGCCACAACACGGGGAAAAGGTACTGGGCTGGTATATTCATCCTCTTCCTTAAACTACTGCATGCTATGCCTTGCTCAGGGCATTATTCATTGATCGTTCAAATTATAGTATTTCAGGGACTATTCTAAATGAATTTGAAAAACGAGTCCTAACACCTTTGGTATGTTCTCTCTTTGCAAATATAAGCAAACTCAATGTTGCTTCTATTAGGCCTTCTGATAGACCTTTTCAATCACTGATTTCCTTCAAGATGGCTCCCATAGGCAACCGGGATGCCATGCCTCCTTCCTATACTAGTAATCATGGCCCCAACTCTGTTTCCTTCTGTATACAAAGGGAAGGTTCTCAGCCAATATGTACACTTGAGGGTTGTACTAACATTGCACATCTAACCAGTGAGGACAGACCTTGTATGTAGGTGATCCTGTTTACTTTGTTTGTGGCAATTAAGCTTATCCTTGGTTACCCAAAGATTGGCAGGGTACTTGTTACTTGGGTATCTTGTTACCAGGGGTATATGTGGCTACCACCAATGAAGTCTCTAGAGCTCGTCGAAGGCGGGATGAGAATAGTGAAACTCCTTCACAAGTCATGGGTGATGTAGCAAAACCCTTTGTGCCATTTTAAGGACAGATAATGAATTCCAAGGATATCAGAAGACTAGCAAAGGTACTGGAAAAAACCATCAAAATGACCACTGATATTCTGTACAACATGACGCTGGAGCAAAAGGCAATTAGACTAGTGGCCTTCCAAAATAGGATGGTGTTAGACGTCATCCTAGCTGAGCATGGTGGGGTATGTAAATTGGTGGGATCTGCATGCTGTGTGTTTGTACTTGACTTTCCCCTACCATATTCAAGGCAATACAAAATCTGCATACCTTGAGTACTGAAGTACATGCTCCCGAGGGAAACTGGAATCTTAGTGCTTGGTTCTGGGACTTGTTATGATCATGGGTTTGGAAACTCTTTACAGTCCTAATGATAGTTCTTGGTGTTCTACTGTTTTGTTGTTGTTGTGTACAATGTCTACCTGCCATATGTTTGATGTTAGGAGGATGTTGTGCACAAACAATAGGTACACTAGGACCTAAGGTACATACGCGCAAGAAAATTACTAATGCTTTTGTAATGAAGGATATTAATATCAAGGAAATTTTGGCGATTGATACTTCTGAAGAATGTGATTCGGACGTACGGACACTAAGACGTGGGGTTTTGAGTAAAGCAAATGTCTGGGTAATGCTCTTGACCTAGGCCAAAAGGAGCGTTTGTTAAACTGTATTCGTATAATACCGCCTTGTTATGAATATTGGCTTTACCCCATTTGCGCTGCACAGAAAACGGCGTTCGAAATGCTCTGATTTCTGATCAAGTTCGCCGCCATTTTATGAACTATCCACTATTAGCACCATGGTTGCCGCCGGTATTTTACCGTGTCCGCCTTGGTATATGGCGGAATTACCGGCCTACTCCAAGGTGAGCGGGGCCGGTAATTCCCCATTCACCAAGGCACTTCCCCATTCCCATTTTTGCCACCATAGGGCTCAATGGGGATGGGAAAGGTGGCAATTATGGTACCGCAAATTGTGGTACCGTAATTAGCACCAAGGTCCCTTTGTGGGCCCGTTCCTTAACGGCTGGTAAAACCAGCCGTTGAGGTCGGGTCGGCAAAGGGACCTCGTAGTAAGGCAGTCAGGGTTTACCGGTACCGGTGCCCTTACCGGTACCGGTAAACCCTTACTGCATACCATGTAATGAGGCCCATTGTGTTCTTTCTTGAAATTAGGCTTACTATGAGCCGGGAACCCAATACTGTCATTGTATCTTCATGGACATGCAAACTTGTTAAATCCGTTGAACAATATTGTAATATTTTTCATGTCAACTGAGCACGAACCCTAGCATGTAAATTATTAGTTTGGAGAGGGGCTGGACAATGATTGGAAAATGCATAAAATAGCTGCATTAAGATGTGCAGCACTCTCACCCCTCACTGTGTCTGCTGGTACACAGTGGGAGGTGTTGGGAGCCAGATAGCTATCTGTTTGCTTTGAATTCTGTACAGAAAATAAAGATACTTGTATCTTTCGACCCGTGATTGGCGTATTTCATTTTGTGTTACTAAGCATCAATATTTCTTTCGTCTTTTAATGTTAACAGAATGCATACCCAAAAGTGAAAAACTTCTGGTTCTAATGGCACTCCTCGTATGTCCACGTGTCCTGCAAATGCCATAATACACTCACTCACATTATGCCTTCATCAGTGAACAAAATCGTCATGTTCAACTTGGTCATTAAATCTCAACCTAATATATTGACAGGTCTCTGCCTCTAATACAATACTGGCACAGACATGTCACACTCTCCTATAGAGACTGGCAGTGTGTCAGTAAAAGGAACTCTGCTTGTAGCTCCTGTGAACACTAGAGTATTCATGGCATTTCCAGACATCAAAAATGTCCCCTCTTAAATACATGAGCATGTTGCACCTGTGTCTACTAAAAACAAAAAGGATTTGACTCTATGTTAACGTCAACCCTTGGTTCCTCTTGTGGATTAGGCATTAAAGATAGTATCGAACACATCAAGTCTCCCAGTGAGCTGTCCTGTTGTGGGTACATTCTCATCCCAGTTCCTGTTACCAGATTTCGTCCATCAGCAGTGACACCCCCTATTCTAGGAGTCATTAATTGTCCCATATTTGTGCTCTGCTGTATCTGTATGGCTGACTGCTGTGACTGCCCGTGTGGCAGATTCACCAGTGCCTGCTGTGTTTGAAAATCTTGTTGCATTCTCTGCGCTTGCGTCTGCTGCACTGTTTCATTCTGTGTGAACCCATCTCTACTCTACTGTGAATATGCAGGTGGGTTGAGAATTGCCCATTCTGCACAAATCCTTGACTTCTACACATGAGAGATAGGTGCCCTGACATACCGCATGTCCAGCCTATAGGAGGGGGTCTCCTAATTTGCCCCTCCTGAATGTTTCGACTATCGGTCTGTAAGTTTTGAAACCCACTTTGATTGTTGGAAGTTTCCCTGAATATTCTGGAAGCCCCTACCTCGAAAGCCTACCCTTCCCCGTGGGGCAAATCCACTATTATTTTGATCAAACTGCCTTTGGTTATTCACCTGCGGCATGCTTGCTGCTTGCTGTGAACCTGACCCATCTCAACAAGTCAACATCGCCCCTTCAATGGTGTACTTGGATAGTTTTTTCTCCGCTAACTTTGTCCCTTTACCTTTCCTAACATCGTCTTTCCTTCGATTCTTCTCTTGCAAGAGCCTACAATAATGTAAGTGTGTCAGCTCTGTTTCTCAATATGGCTTCACTTCCATGCCCACCAATTTCCTGAGCTGCTTCTTGGCCCTTGGCTTAATATATGATAAAATACAGATATAGATTTTCCCCAAGGCGCCCATGTCTCCAACGTCCACTGCTCTTGGAAATTTTGAATGTAAACAAGTGCATCATTTTTGCCATTATAGCTCCCATATCTGACATGTCCGGTTACAGTACTCTAAGAGCTTTCCAGACCGCCACCCTACAGTTATTGAGTGGTGCTCCATTATGAGCAGTGTTCACCGTGCTAACACCAGAATACCCTGCTATTGACCAAACATCATCAGCCCTTTCCCAAGGATAGCAATCAGGAGACTTTTAATGTCCCCTATAGCTCACGTATTTCCGCCATTCATTTTCTCTACCTCATGTATCCATTTCCCAGCGCCAGATGTTAAACTCGGGAGTTTGCACCTTAAATTATCCTTATCCATCTGTGGCCAAGATATATACTGTGGCCTTCCTCCTCACTTTTGTAACAAAGGAAACTGTGAAAACCCCAAATTCAAATTTGTTACCCATCGTCTCTCTATCCATAGCAGGAACAATTTTTCCACTCTGCATTCTACCTGGCAGTAACCTTAGCATGCTTACATAAGGTGGTGAGGCTACACTCTGACCATGGGATCGCGCTCTAGCCGAATCAATGATTCTGATGGCAGAGATTTGGGTAGGTTTAAATGCAACCATCTTACTTCCTTATCTATTGAAAAACACTGTTCAGGGCCACATGCATCACCTTCCTCTCCCCCATGGAAGGTTGCTCTGTCCTCGTCTGACGTATCCTGTCCCCAACTCGTGTGACTTCTCTCCCCTTTGTCTCTTTTCAGAGTCAGTCTATCTAAAGACAGCTGTTTTTGCTCAAAAATACCTGAGCTCCCTCTTTGTCGTACAGCTGCGTACTCTCAAGTCGATCATTTTTACCCTTCTCTTGCAACACTTTCTTATTCTTCATATCATAGACTTTATCGATAGCATCACCGATCCTTCTCAAGTCCAACTCATCCTCTAGATTTGTTCTAGATGGACCTGCTATTGGCTCATGTCCTGTGAAGAACTCTTGTATGTCTTCCAATGACACTACCGGATTAGGATCCATTACTTCCTTTTTCATACGATCAATGTTGCATGCACTGTGCCTTCTCGTTCATTCTAACTCATCATCAAATTCTCTTCATTTTCTTGCTTCCTCTCCTACCCCTTCTTCCTCGTTTCTCTTCATGTCTCTTGTCTCATTTGCCCTTTGTATTTCCTTATCTCTACGTCTTTGCATTCTTTTATCCCTTAATTTCTGTTTTTCTTCCTCCATTCTTTTTCTTTCTAGTCTTTCTTGTTCTTTGATTGTCCTCTGTCTATTGTCATATTTTCTCTGCTCCTCTGCTCTTTCCTGCTTTCTCAGTTACTCCTCTTGATACAATTGGTTCCGTCTTTGTCTATCCTTTCATTTCATCCCATCGTCGTTCAATCTTTCCTCTCTTGCTTTATCCTTTTTGACTTGCTCATCTTGATCTTCCCTTTGCCTTACGTTCTTGACGCTCTTACCATCAAGTTTGAGCAAATTCTGACCATCCATCCATTTGTTCTGTTTAAGCGCCAACTCATTGGTCTTTTCTTTTTCTCCTTTCCATCTCTTTATTTCTCATCCTATATCTAAGGATGTACCTGATCGGTCACTTCTCTCTTTATCACGTCTCCCCTTTTCCCTCGGGACCTTATAGATTACATCTCTCTCAGTATTTTTCTCTCGGCCCTCATCGCTGCTTTGCGCAGGCGACTCATATGCCGGGTTACTGTACCCTGACGCTGCCTTGAGCAGAAGGCTCCTCACCCCCCTCTTTGCATACATTAAGCATCCAATCTACAGGAGGGGGCTCCTCTCTCTCCTCCTGATACATCGTCAAGAGCTCTAAGCTCACTAGTCACTTTTCTAACTTTTTTCCCGTATGTGCAGCATGCAAATTTGTTGTCATATGCTGCAGAACTGCCTTTGATAGTGATCCCCCTTGTGGTCATGGCATGAACATTTTGTCTGCTGTGCCCTTAACCCACTCTGCACTGTACTTTCTAAGCTTGAGCACATGCTTTGGTAGCTGCTTGCAGAGGTGAATAAGCGGAGTAATATCCTCCATTTTGACACGTCATTCTTGACTCTCAATACTCACCTTTACTCTTTTCAAATTCCAAAATATGTTTCAGAAAAACAAAACAATTTGAGTGTGAAGCAATCGCTGCAGGCTCCAAACCCTCTATATCAAATGTTTTACTTAAATCTATGTTTACACTAAACACCATCAGTTCAATACCAGTAAATAAATAATTAATTCACAATTCTCGTGTTTTCCTTATTTACGTCTATTAATTCCTCTATTGTTTTTTCACCATATACAGTCACATAAAACAAACAGACAAACGGACATATTCGACCGGCCACATATATGTCACAGTCTTCTCTCTAAGACCTGTCTTGCCCATAAAAATACCCCGGCATGGGATGTAAGTTGCCCTCTTTAAACTTGTCTTTTTCCAAGTTCGTACTCTATGTCACCCATAGACAGGACTTTAGCTGCAACATCTTTTGTTCCGTTCTTTAAAACGCAGGTGACCTGGGCGTATCCTTTGTCGTGGCCTCTCCTCACGATACCTCTTAATTGCTTGGTCTCTCCTCAAGTCAATTTACTCAATATTCAAACCTCGTCATTCTAAAACTTTACACCAGCCTTCCTCCATTACTCGTTTTCCCCTTATCACTTCCTTCACCCATTGCGATTCACACTTTTCCACCTCACTCAGTTTTACTCACCATTCTGTTATCGACTTCCGACTCTCGGGATCCTAGGCCTCCTCAGTAGCCTCTTCAACTTTGCATCAATTCAGCTTCCTGTAGACGCCGGGAGGGGTTTCTGCCTGAAAACAACGGACCCATCTAACCTCGCTTGCAAGACTTGCATTTAACTTAAACTGCTATCTACAGGGAGCTTCACATCCTTTCAGCCAAATGGCAGAAGTTGTGTGATATTTCCAGGACCCCAAAGCTTACTTATCTCGATGGGTATCTAACCATCCTCTGCTATCACGTGAAATGGGGTCTTCCAGCCCTTTAAGATGAGGTAGCAATACTTTGAGATGGATGGGGATACAGAAGTTACTCAAACATCAATAATCAAAATGACTCAGGTAGTTGGCAAAGGATAACTGTTATTTCTCAATTATCTAAAACAGGTAGTACAATGGATATCAACGGATGTCTCAGTGTAAGATCGCTCAATGCATTTTGAAAAAGGCATTCTTTTTTATAGCAGAAAATCATTATAGGTGACGTCAACCAACGTATTACTAACGTCATCCTACGTGGTAAACTACAAAATCCTAGTGACAAGTGTGATAGGGTCTAAGGGAACATCCAAGTATACGATCCATACTCGTCTAAAAGGGTGAAGAAATATGATGATAGGTTTCTTAACATCAGGTGGGATAACTAAG
The DNA here is from genome assembly GCF_040938575.1 of Ambystoma mexicanum. NCBI lineage: Eukaryota > Metazoa > Chordata > Amphibia > Caudata > Ambystomatidae > Ambystoma > Ambystoma mexicanum. The sequence goes on from NC_090926.1 coordinate 973,734,849, forward strand.
CCCTCTCCTAAAACAGGTCACTATGAACGTCACTAAATACACGACATCTCATTGGTTGCAAAAACTCTAGGACCCTTAATAATGTGTTCCTCTACCATTGGTTGGCACTCTTACCTCTGTCAGTACTTTTCCACCTATGTTAGCAGCACGCAGACTGGGCTTCTACGTGCTGGTGAGCTGGTCTTAAGCATAGCTTCCTAACATATTCATCCATCATCACGTCAGTGGTTTGCTGTTAATTAGGGCTTTGAAGTTGTCCTTGGGAGTGTTCTTTGCTCTGGAGAATTCAGGGGAGTGAAGGGATTCCTTGCTCTCATGCGTAGATGTGACCATCATGTTCGTCCAACTTCATCCCTCCACATGACTGAAGACCACAGAATCAAGCCTCTAGTGAATTAAAGATACTATTTTCTAATAGACCTTTGATATCTTCCTTGTTTTGTTCATGCCTCCTGAACAGGAGCGCTGTTCTTTCACAAGATTTTCACAAGATTTGTATCCAATGTCCGCTCACTCCAGCCTAATACAGACTTGGCTTTTTGGCTCATCCAGCCTCGCCTTTCTGAGATTCACTTTGTAATTCACTTGTTTTCTAACTGGTGCATGCCACAATCTATTCACCACTTAGCTAGCCTCAAGAATACTTTGTCTGCTTGCATTTCTTTACATATGTAAACATGTAAAACAGCTCGACATCTTCATATTTTCCATAGCATAAGTTTCTTCATGTTATTTGCCGGTCAAGTGGCACAGCGAGTAGAGCGCTCGCTTTGACATCTGTGCAGAGCTTGCTAACACAGGTTCAAATTCTGGCAGATCCAAACTCAGCCTTTCAGCCTTCCGAGGTCGATTAATGAGCACCACACATCGTGGCTAATAATTATTAGCGCTTAGATACCTGAGTCTTCGTAGTGCTATATAAATGCCAAATTATTATTATTGTTATTATTATTATTATCTTCAATACTTTCTTGATGGCTCATAGAATAGCTGCATTCTCTAGTCTCTGCATCTATTCCATGCACATCAGCTCGGCTCTGCATGATGTCTCCATTCGTCTTGGCCATTCATTGGTCCTGCTTCTTCCAGGATTTCATTGAAATGGCCATCATACTGTCTTGCATGCAGGTATGGTTTTACCCTTGGTAACCTTCCTTCCCAGATTCTCCTCGGTATCAGTATTTTCACTGGTACTGCACGTGTCTCACACTCGGGTTCCCAACATATAGGCAAAATGGGCAAGGTGACTGAGGTGGGGGTACTTAGCTCCGTCTCTACAAGGTCATGGAGAGTGTGCCCAACTGTTAAGTGATGAGCACAGGCCTTTTTCAACACAGAATTTAGGACCTATCAATAATATTCAAGTATGATGAGTAGCACATTTTTTTATGGGTCAGATTTTAGATAAGGGTAACCAATCACTAGGTGGGGACATATAGAATTCTATATGTAGCTTATTAGAGGGAGCCAAAGACCAGGAGTGATAGGTTTTCTTAACTGTGACATCACATGTCCTATAAAACATTTTGTTTCCTGTTCAATTGTGGAGAATCCTTGAGTGAGAGTTTGGATTTTAATCTTGCTATTTCCCCCAGACTTATGCAGAAAAACTGGGTTATCTTGCATTTGGCATCCTGCAATCCCTCTGTGTTGTATAATTTGTGACAAAGACCAGTTAGATGGCTTTGTGACCTCTGTTTCATCAGGTATAAGAGTTTGGTTGGGGCTGTGGACTTTGGGATGCCCTGCCACCATCTGATTTGGACAGCAGATCGGTCAGGAGAGCAGAACTTAAGGGGAAGGACAGCAGGGGCCAGCTTTGGAGTGAAACCCTGCCTGTTCTCCCACTGCCTGCTGGAAGCAACAGGAGGAGCTGGCAAATTGAGGGTACCCCAGGACCCACAACCTCCAAAGGTCCACGGAAAAAAGTGAGTGTGCTATGTGCAGGGTAACAGAGAGTGGGGAATTTATTGATGGGATCTAGGAAACAGTGAAAAGTGATAAAGGATTCCATAGACAAAGTCTTGGAAGACTGTGCAGTAGGGTCCCTAAGGGCCCAATCTTCTTTTGAGGGTAGAGTTAAAGAGGCAGAGAGGTAAGTATACCTCGGTGCCATAAGAAGAAACTGGAAGACAGCTGTATTTTATTTTGTTGTACAGTGTTTTTATTGATTACATTGTTAATTTCTGGCATTTCTGGCATTGAGTGTGTTGTGAGACAGGTTCTGTAGAGGTGATTTTCTTCTGTGTGTTGTGAGAGTAGCAGATTTTATTGTTTGATAGAGGTTGATGGAGTTAGTATGAATATTTAGATTGTGAGCAGATTTGTTGGTGTGTCCCAGAGGTAGGATTTGGATATTGGGGCGGGGCACTACACAATGAAAATGAATTTAATAGATGCTGTACATTTGAAGTATGGAGGAGGTGTGAGTAAGGGAAAAGTGTGTGATCATTGAAAAAACCTTTTGTTCTAATTATTGGTAAACTGCCCACTATTTTGCATTGATCATTCTGTGTAAAGTGCCAAGCTGTGCACTGCTTAAAAGATGCCACCATGTCAGATATCCCAATAATTCACATATGCAAAGCATTCCCCAGATATTGGGCCTCATTATGAGTCAGCCGGTCCGGAAACAACCGCGGCGGTAAATCCGGCATCAGCGTTGTTTCCGGACCGGCTGATTCCGAGTTCTGAAGGCTGTCCGGGCGGGAGTAACTATACCCGCCTGCAGGCCGAAATGGAAACACCGGCTCCGTCATAGACGGAACCAGTGTTTCCATTGTCCCCTTCCCCATGGAGTCTTATGGGAATGGGGATTCACGGAATTCCACCTCCAGAATTACCGGGTCACAGGATTGTAATGTCCCGGTGATTCCGACAATCACTAACTCGTAATGAGGCCCATAGTGTCAAAATGCTGAGTGTGGGAAAGGGAATGCTGGGAAGACGTAACTCACTGAAAAAATTTACTACAACACATGTGCACATACTAACATACCACAGACAAGGGCAGAAAGCTCAAGGACAGGCTAGGTGTATTAGAACTCTGGAAGGCCATTGAGGAAGAAACAGAGGGGCCTAAGAAGTAATGGATGCTTAATATTTGTCAGGGGGAGTGCGAACAGCCACACAGCGCCACTGCCTCCTCCCTCTGAGGAAAGCGCTTACACACATCCAACATCTCCACCATCCCCAGCTGAGACAGGCATCCACAAACAATCCACAGTGCTGCCTCCATAAGAGGAAACTACACCAGCCTCGACCATTGCAGGAATATACTCGGTACAAGCGGCAGCTGTAGGGTATAGTAATCCCAGGTCTGAATCCCCTGATGAGGAAAGTTATGATAGGAGGAGAAGGGTGAAATTGGCAAAAGGAAAGTCACCATTAGTGCAAATGGAGAATGAATCATGGCACAGCTCAGAGACACAGTTAAGGGATGAGGAAGAATATAGAGGGCTACAGAAAAGGAGCTAAGAGCAGCTACGTAAGAGCTCCAGAAAGTGATAGGCCTGCAGATAGATGGACAATATCCCCAGAGACCAGGGGCAGATATGTGTTGCCAGAGATAATGAGTGGAACATATGTAAGGGTGCCTTCTAAGGGAGTGAGATTTGATCTCATACTTGAAGATGACAAGAGTGGAGAAAGTAACAGGGAGACAAATTGGGTAGACATTGATTGCAAAGAGGGGAGAGAGGAGGCAGTACCAGCCCCACAAATGAATAACACAGGACCCGATGTAGGAGAGTTAGCAGATTTACTGAGGCCAAACTTAAGCCTGTATCCAGCCCTCAGATCAGTACTGCCCATAAATGAAGACCATAAATCAACATATTTCTGAAGAAACTTGCCAGAAGACCAGCAACACTGTGTAGCTCAGACATTGAAAAGGAGAACTCGCACAGCATCACCTTTGTGCAAGAAAGGAGTAACACAATGCATACTGTTCCATGAGGGCACTATTCCCAGATCAATCTGATTTGGGTTTGGTGGGGACAGCCACGCTTTGGAGGACCAGGGGGAACTGGAGCAGTATGTTGGACATGTGGGAAAGTAGGACACATTTCATGAGTATGTAGAAGTAGAGGAGCAATGCAGTCAGGTGCAATGCAGTATGGGCCAAGAGCGGGGATGGCATATTCAGCACCATATGGTGCGCAGCAGCAAACATATGAATACTATGACTACACACAATATTCACCAGATCAGACACAAGCACAGCAGGTGCAGCAATCCCAAGTTACAGCCACAGATAGTGCCACAATAACCACAGCAGACAGTAATACAGCAACCACAGAGTGCAGTGTAATCACAACGAGCAGTGACACAGTGGAATGCCAATTTTCTGACACAGACACAGACACCACAAATAAGAGGAGTGACAGCAGTTGGGGGCAACCATTTTACAGGACTGAACATGTATCTCCAATAGGACAGCCCACAGAATAGACTGATGTGCCCTATCCTATCAGTAACCACAGACCCTGAACAGGAACTGAAGGTGGAGGTATCTAAAGGTGAGGAGACTCTTTCTTTCTAAGTTGACACTGGGAAACAAAGTCCTGTGTCAGAGAGGGGAGATTTCTAATGTCAGGAATATTCATGGATACTCAAGGCTTTTCTGTGGCTACAAATACGGTTCATTTTACTGACAGTTTGCCTGTGACAGTGGGAGATCAGACAGTAGCTATCTTCCTGCATTCCAGGAAGACACCAGTCAATATATTGGGAAGGGATTTTATGGCCACACTCAATATGTCATATCATTCAAAGAGGATGGCATGATATGCTCTAAACCAGGCATATATTTCCAGACATCAAAAGAATACATACAAGCCTTTTTATACATAACAGACTTTTTATTCAGAACACAGATACCTACAGATGTAAATGTAGAGGAACTGGCTAATATTTAGCTAGAGATGGCTGTAGTGAGGGAGGATAGAGTGATTTTACACAGCACTGATGAGGAAGGGGTGAGTTGGTGCACACTAATAGCATTTGACAAATCACACAGACGGACCCAGTTCACAGATGATGAGTTGTTTGACTACACTTACTCTAATGATGAGGCATTGTTTTAGATACATATACCATGTCAATTTAGAATAGAATAGAATAGAATATATAGAGGTGCCCCAACAAATAATACTAACTAAAAAAGTACCATCATTTATGGAACAAGATTTGGCAAGGGTATCTGGCACCCTACGGAGGACCAGTCCATATGATGTGGGGTTGTTAAAAGGAATTAGAGCAGTAAAAATAAAATTATAGACAAGGGCAATTTTACCTCGAGTAAAACAGTATCCAATGTCCAAAGAAGCAGGTGAGGGTATTTTTATTTTTTATTTATTTATTTGTTTAGTTTCGAAGAAACTTTACAAAATTACACTAAAACCACAATACAAAAAAACACAGTATATCAAAAACACACAGTATAACAAACACTGTAAATCAAATCCAAGTCAAATCAAGTCAGATCAAATCCATCATGACAATAAAACAGTAAAAGACTAAAACAAGTACAATCTATCATACAATAATAAAACCGAGCATTTACCAGCAATTTACCAGAAATTACCAACCATCTCGTTCAGACAACCCATAAGTGCACTTTACACTATCTAAACGTTTTTTAATAGTTAACCACAAATAATACATAGTGATATGGACTTTTTGGCTGTCCGTGTTGAGACAATAAGCCCAAAATTGATCACCCTTTATGTATTCCAAATTGTGAACAAATTGTCCCAGCCACTTCATATATTCTGGGCCAAATGTCCTACATTCAGTGAAAATATGTTTGGCAGTCTCTGGGCTAAGTGCATTGTGACACACGCAACACTATCTGCCTTTTTTAAGAAGGCCCATCTGTGGATCCATTACTGTTAGTATCTGTAGCTGATTTATCCTCAGCCTTAGCCTAAATGCCTGCATACCCCTATTTGGGCATTGTCTAAGGTAGGCTTGAGGCTGCAGATAACTATGCAAAATATTTGACATACATGCGTAACTCTGTAGAGACTCTACATGCCTCTAATTTGCCACCCAATCCCACTGTCTTAACTTTCTTGAAAAAACCCTCTTCAGTGTAGCATAGGGTGTGCCCCCGGTAAAATCAGGGAACCATCCTATGTCTTTGAATAGGTCATGGACCACGAGACCAAAACAATCTCTACCATGTACCGGGGCAGCTAGGAGACTGAGCAGTTGACATCGAGGATTTGTATGGATTTTGATGTATAACAACACACGTCTTCTCAACAATTCTCCTTTAAGAGAAGTCAAACCAAATTCGAGTCTTATATACTGAATTGTTGCAGATGGCCCGAGTCTCAACATTTGCTTCCAGAAACTGCCTTCTAAGATTTCTAACCATGATAAATCAGCCATGGCCAGGGCTTCCAATCCATAGAGGATTGTTGGGCTAAAACTTTGTTTGTACATGGCAATGATTCCCTCCAATGAATACCCTGCTGTATTCCTTACAAATTTCGAAATAGAGTGGATCATCCTATGGGCTGTAACCTTTTTTATTACCTTTATACTTTTATAAGATGTTGTGCTAACGATATCTAACCCCAGATATGTATACACTTCAACGTAATCAATTATTCCCAGGTCACACTTAAGTATAGGTCTCTTCACCTTCTTAGCTGAGACAGCCAACATTTTGGTCTTATCCATATTTATGGTCAAATTGTTTAAATCTGCATATTTACAGAGTACCATGAACATTGCCTTGATACCCAAGAAGGTGTAATTTAAAAGAACCAAATCGTCTGCATACAATAGGCAGGGCAGGGGACTACCCCCTACCCTGGGACACCAACCCACCTCTGTGTGGAGCAAGTCTGGGACATCCGCCATATACAAGTTATACAGGGTCAGAGCCAGGGTACAGCCCTGTTTAACTCCTTTCCAATTTTCAACCATCTCAGTAATGACCCCATCGTTCGTAAGTCGGACCGATGCCTTAGTAGATAGGTGCAATCCCTGTAGTACACTAACAAGCCACGTAGGACAAACGGCTTTAATACGTTTTTCCCAGAGTCTGGGCCGATCAACCGCATCAAACGCAGCTTTGAAATCAACAAAAATTATGTATAAAGTATGGGTACCGGATTTGAGGGTACCACGTATGAGTAAATCCAATACCCTGAGGTTATGACTTGTACCTGAACCAGCCCGAAAGCCAGTTTGAGTAAAATGAAGGATCTTAGATTCCTCAACCCACTGATTCAGAGCAACCAATATAAATGACGCAACGATCTTCCCTGTTGCATCTAATAATGACAATAGTCTATAATTCTCGGGGAGCATCCTGTCGCCCTTTTTGTAAACCGGTAAGAGAACCGCATTATGCCATGTGTCTGGTATATGCTGATTTTGGCATTCCTTTTCAAATAGAGCTCGTAGAACGAGGGCCCACTGGTCTGGGTTCCTCTTAAGAACAATGTTAGCCAGCCCATTAGGATCGGGGGCTCTCAAATTATTCAACTTAAGAATTACTTCTTTCAAGGACTCTGTGGTGAAGGAGAGTGGCCACCCCCCCTCCACAGTAGCAGGCAGTATATTGTGTATTGAGTACCCCCCTCGATTTTTTAAATAGGTTACCCAAATTTGCCCTTGTATAGGGTTTACTGTGTGTTTTCTAACATCCCCCTTGGCTGTCGACAGTACCGACCATATTGAACGGGTACACTTTTCCCTTAATAATTTAATCATATGTTGCCATTCAGCATTCTGGATGGAATATTTCCATCGTCTAAGCCAACCCTGGTAGGATCTGCGGAGATCTTTACAATGGTTCGCCGCCTCTTCACATTTACCTCCCTTTAATGCCAGACAGATTTGTCGATGCATAGATCTTTTTTTATCCCGAATGTTTTTATCATAGCAATTGGTATATTTATTACAAACCGCTACACCCCGTAATACAACCTTACCCAATGTACTAGTGAGATGTTGGATCCTTTTTTCAATCTCACACTCATTCATGCAATCTATATTGCTTATCAATGCACTTGCGTAATTACCAAGAATACCATCTAGTTTACTTAAAGAATTTTCAATCCACCTAATTGTATTACCTGCGTGGTTAACTTCCAGATTTTTGACTCCACTCCTATAGAATTATTCACCAGATGTCTATACCCCCGTGTATTCCAGCTCACTAACCTCAATGGTCAGATGATGTTTCTCTTATTCACATATGTACTTGAGGGCTTCACCCAATGCTCTGGTCCATAAACACTGTGATTCATCCATACCTTAGTCAGGAAGGTGTCTTCAACCACCCCTACTCTTAGACCCAGGCCAAGCAATTCCTCAGCATTTCGCCACAATAGGTTGGCCGCGATTTTATTTCAAAACCTCAATATTGCCCAGTTTGTTGGGCTATTTGCCCTTGGCAGCAGTACTTGTGCCAAATCATAGGATGAAATTAACGAAAGCCATGGTATCCTAGCCCAAATTTGAGAAAGTATAGATCTATACAGAAAGGGGCTTTCGTCCGATGTATGGATTTCATCCAATCTAACCAGTAACTCTGAAGACTAGTTACTGTCCCCTTTAGACTTGTGGATATTTATTTTGTTATTACACACATCCTTCGGCTCTCTGCACACCGAGAGCTTCAAACCTGCTCTTAACAATACATGGGCATTATCGCAAAGAAGGGCCATAGCAATCCTATTGGCCATGCGTATCTGTGCCCAATTTGTGCTACGGCCATGTTTGGGCAGAATAACTTGGGCTATATCATTTGAGGTGATCAAGGATAACCACGGCAACTTTGCCCATAGCCCCAACAATGTTGAACGATTTAGAAATGGACTTGCGTCCGTAGGGACTAATTCGTCCAATCTGCGAGTGAGCCCAAGGTCCATCAGGTCGGCCATAGACGGTGCCTGGTTTTTATCCAGATCATTGGTCATATGCACATCAATAGTCTTACTCGATTGTACCGATGGAGAGACTGGTGCCATCTTTACCTGAGAGCCGGTGTCCCCAATACTGAGTTGTGGTTGTGAATCATGTATCCAATTAAACTGGTCTGACTCATTATTCCCACTTGTTCCACCATCGAGGGCAGACCATTTGGAAACCACCCCAGACCTAGTATCAGAATTCCCTGGCTATTACAGACAGACCCACCTATGGATACTTTTTTAGATTGATATTCCTGGGTCTTTACCAAGGGTCTCACTAACTTATGTGATTCTTGGTGTGTCACCATATTAGTGTCTTGGAAACGGACCCATTTATCCATGGGGCCGTTTAACGTGACCGTTCTAACTGAACCATCCTGGTGCTTCCTTGATATTATACGAGGCCCACCACCTATGCCTAGACCAGCCACCTGACCATCTTTCTGGGTTGTCTGGATGCTAACCCTCTGCTGAGGTAATTTCCCTATGGTTGGGCTGGATGTCTCCCTCATCAAAGATATTTCCACACAAAGGGCTTCGATCGCATCTCCCTCAGACACAGCTGCTATGTTCACAGAGTCTTCCAGACCCCATGTAGAATTCAGAGTGTCAGAGATTGTGACCGCCTCCGATGCCCCAGGTAGTTCAACCCGTGAACGATCGTGCCCCTGAATTTCTATTTGAGTGGTGGAGGTGCCACTTGCCTCAGACTTCTTATTACTTTTACTTGGGTTATAGGGTTTAATGGATTCAAAATTGTCCCTCCCAACAGTGTCACTGTAACAGATCAGCTTAGTTGTTAAAGAATACAATCTGTTGCCATTACTGAACACAACAAAAACAAAGCTTTGACCTTTTCTGAAAGGGCTTCAATCAACGCCAATGCCACATTATCATCTGAGAAGGAAGTTCTGCCCCTAATCGGCTCTACTGATGCCGTCTCCAATGAAGTCTTGTCGCCAGAGGGTTCAATGTGTATATCAAGATTGGGGGTAACGGATAAGTCAGTGCCTTGGATATCACTGTCCTGCTGGCCCACACCCATGGAATTTCTTTGGACATTGGCGCACTGTGTTAATAAAGACCCATTGTTATCAAGAGAACCATCAAAACTCGATGATTGATCTTCCCCCACACCGTTTACATCAGTACCGTGAGGCTGTGGCAGGGACTGGGTATGATGGCTTTCAATATTCGATTGTACTACGTCCAGTAAATCTACTTTCCCAGTTTCAACCCATAAAAAGTAACCTGAGATTTTCATCTGCTGAGCCATAAGTTTAATATTTACCACATTAGTTTTCATTCCTTTTTTTCCTCTAATACCGTCCCACTTATTTTTAATTGCCAACCCAGTACTCTGGGTCCGTGTGTCGTTGCCTGGGCAGGCACTTCGCAAACCAGTTCTCTTTGTATTGCTCAATTTCATGATCACACTCGTATATGACCAATAGATGGGGTCAAAATGTATGGTATGAAAAGTTAGAACTGGATATTTATGAATAAATAAATAAATGTAATGCTGGGTCAAATGAAGAAAAAAAAATTAAAGTAATTTAAAACATACTGTGAAACATACAATATACTTCAGAAATATTAATATAAACATTCCTAACAGAACCACAACAAATAAAATGGTTGTAGTGAGTCGTTTAAAGTTCCAGCAGTTTTCTAATGTCCCTTAAAGTCCATTCGCCATATAACATGTGATTGCGCTTAAAGAATAATATACTTATCCCATGGGGGAGGGAACCCTCTCCAACCTCGCAACCTAGAGAATTCCAAGAGTGGGGGGAGAATCTCGCAGCCCCTTTATCAGGAACCAAAAAATGAAGTTCGTAATTACGGCAGGACAAATGAACTAAAAGCAGTGTAAAGCATGCTTGACACACGAGGTCCTGCTATTGATTAATGCATATAATAGAAAAAACAATGCACTCCAAATGTTACAAACGTCGTGTGGGCGAATAATGTTCCTTGGCACAAGTTGTTCACCGAAGAACGCCCGTTGCCTATCAAGGCAGAAAAGGTGCAAGGCAGGATCAAAACACAGTGCGCACCAGTCTTTTCCTTCCAGCTGGCGTGTTCAATGCTCCAGGTGGGGAGAACTACACAAATAGACCCACAATCTGATTGGGCCAGATGACATGAGCCCCTCTCTCAAATAACTCACTGGCAATAACCCTCTCACCAGGGGCTCCATAGGTGATAAGGTGCTCCATTATGCTCCAGTCTCCCAAGGACTGTAAGGACTCTGCTGGACTCCGCGCGCTCCGCGCCTGAAACAGATTATGTAGCTACTCCGCCTCCAGGCTTCCATAGAATAGAGTTAACCCCTTCACTCCTGGGGGAAAACACACCAGCTGCAGAGCACAAGAACCAGTCTCCCAGGGACTGTAAGGACTCTGCTGGACTCCGCAAGTTCCGCGCCTGAAACAGATTATGTAGCTACTCCGACTCCAGGTGTCAATATAATGAGTTAACCCCTTCACTCCTGGGGGAAATCACACCCGCTGCAGAGCACAAGAACCAGTCCCCCAAGGACTGTAAGGACTCTGCTGGACCCTCTGGTGAGGGTATTTATGAAACAATAAATGCACTCATGAAACTGGGAGTACTGGTGCCATCAGAGTCTCCTTTCAACCCTGCTATATACCTAGTGAAATAATCTCAGGGACGGTCCTGGAGAGTCATACAATGTTTTATGCCCCTTGAATAAAATTGTTGCGCCTTCACTCCTGGGGGAAAACACACCAGCTGCAGAGCACAAGCACCAGTCTCCCAAGGACTGTAAGGACTCTGCTGGACTCTCTGGTGAGGGTATTTATGAAACAATAAATGCACTCATGAAACTGGGAGTAATAGTGCCATCAGCATCTCCTTTCAACCCTGCTGTATACCTAGTGAAATAATCTCAGGGACGGTCCTGGAGAGTCATGCAATGTTTTATGCCCCTTGAATAAAATTGTTGAGCCTGAATTTCCAGTAGTACCTAATCCTACCACGGTATTGCATAATATGCCATCCACAGCCACACATTTCACAGTGCTTGATCTAAACAAATGCTTTTTTCAGTATACCCCTTTATGAAGATTTGCGGTATTGAACCACATTCACCTATAGAGGTGTAAGACTGGAACATTGTCATCTCCCACAGGGGTATGGTGAATCCCCCAGTGTATTTAACAGGGGGTTGCAGATGGATTTGGGAAACATAGACACTCCCAGTGCCATCATAAAATATGTAGATGACTTGCTCGTATGCAACAACCGTCAGGAACAGTGCAGACATGACTCGGTACAGCTACTGATATTGGTAGCTGAGAAAGGCTACACAGTTGAAAAACAGAAATGCAATATTGTCAGGAAGAAGAACTTTACTTGGGCCAAATAATCTCCAAAGAAGGGTGGAGGGATACATCTGAAAGAGCAGAGGCAATCATTAATACACCTCATCCAAACACAATAAAGGAGTTGGGATTATGCAAATACTGCATATTTTGGGTATTTCACTACAGCTCATTATCCGACTACTGTTAGAAAGGTTAAAGGGAGCAGAGAAAAACAAGGATCCCATACAGTGGACAAGAGAAATGAGCAGCACATTTGATGAACTAAAAAAGGCCACAAGTAGACCACCTGTGTTAGGAATACCAGATAACAAAGCATAATTCTTAATTTCTCCCATTGCAATGGAGTAGTGATGATGGATGTCCTCACACAGAAGACTTCAATGGGCAATGGGACATAACCTTTAGCATATTACAGCAGGTTGTTAGAGCCAGTAATGAAAGGGCATTACCCATGTGAATAAGCTTTGGCTGCAGCAGCATTCGCAGTTGAGAAATCTTCCCCTGTGATGATGCGCTACTCTGTAACATTATACATAGAACATGCACTTTTTGCAATTCTTGAGAAGCCTAAAAGCACATCGACTACACAGAGGGCCTCGGGATATGAGGTCATTCGAACAAATCCATCTATTAAAATTGTTAGATTCCATGTGGTAAATCCAGCAAAATACATAGCAGATGCAGTGCAGGAAGATGATTATATCCATGACTGTACAACATACACAGATTATTATGATGAGATGACCTGCGCCAAGAAGGTGGCATTAGAGACAGAAGTAAAAGTGTTTTTTGATGGCAGTTCAATAACAGGTGCATATTCAGGGACAAGAATGGCAGGAACTGCACTGCTAGAGCAAAGAAAAATAAATTGAGAGTTTGAGACTTTTGAAAGCATAAGACTACCTACATATTTTTCAGCACAAGCATCAGAATTAGTGGCAATGATTATGGTCGTAGAGAGACATGAAGATGAGGAAGTTACAGTGAGCTCTGATTCTGCCTATGTGATGTCCATGGTGCATTCTGGACTGTCACGGTGAACAAGGAGGGGCCTTACCAGAGGAGCAGAAGCTGTTGGAAAAAGAGGCTATTCATTGTGCCCCAAAGATCTTCTGGCCCATAGCCTGTAATGCCACTGGAATTACTCACAATAGAACAGTTACAATACCCAGCACATATTTCCAAAGAGTGTATTGCCGTGCACAAGTCCAGTGAGTGGTTTATGCTCAACCTGCACGAACATGTGAGAAACTTTATCATCAATTGAGCAACTTGTCAGAAATATACGACAGGCCATACACTTAGGACAGTGAGAGGAACGATACTCCAACCAATTGGCCCATTCAGATACCTGCACCTGGATTATATTGATATGGCCCAAACATGATAGAAATATGTAAATCTAGTGGTGTGCCCCTTCTCCAGATGGATGGCAGCAGGACAATGCACCCATCCAAATGCCATGTTAGAAGCAATATTCTTTGCATGCAAAGTGTTCCCCCGATGGGGAGTGTGTGGTGCTGAGATCTGATAATGAACCTGATTTCACAAATGAGCCCTTTGCAAAAATAACATCCCTTTTAGGAATTAGGCATAAACTCTGATCGGCCTACCACCCACAAGTGAATGGCATTGTGGAGCACCTAAATGGCCTCCTGAAAGACTGCATAGTAAGAGTATGTGATGCACTGCATAAGGACTGGATGTATTTCCTTCCGCTAGCTCTCTACGCCCTACGCAATCAACCAGGCTCAGACCATCACCTGACCCCTAATGCGTTGGTGACAGGTCACAGGATGCATGTGGCCATTACCCCACCCACGCACAGGCAGAAAGGTGCCCAAACCACTGCGACTGTATTAGGAAATGAGTTACATGACTATTTGATGTCTATGACTAAATTTCTCTCTTTCATTTCTATACAGGTAAAAGAAAGTCCGGGGGGTATCACAAAAGTCACAGAAAAAGACTAGACAGATTTGGACCTTGCCACAGTTATTCCACCTCTCCAACTGTTCCTTGGGGACCTTGTGCTGTGCCGAAACCATGTGCGAAAGTGGCACCACCCAGGGTTCACAGGTCCACATGTTGTGACTTATTGCACCCCTCGATCAGTAAAATTGCACAACAAAAAGGCATGGGTCCACCTTACCGATGTAAAGCCATATAAGAGTGCCACCTCCCTGCCCAACTACCAGGATCCCGTGGAAGAAGAGAACGAAACCAGACCTAGGGCAAGAGCTCAAGTGCATGCTGAGAAAGAAGATAAAAGCAATAAGGAACTTGAGAATAAAGAAGAGATACATCACATTGCAAAACCTGAGGAACACAGATGCTGAACTCTGAGGATGAACCAACACTGGAACAGTAAGTACGGATTTAATGCTGAGGACTTTTTGAATACATCACCTGCACAGTATTTATGTTGATGCTGAGGACTATTTTTCACAAGAACAATCATCTATAACAGATTTTGTTTTCTATTTTCCTATCTCTACATTGTATTGGGACTAGTTGTATACTATATTTCACAAGAACATACATCTATAACAGACTATTGCTTCTATTTTTCTATCTTTAAATTGTATTGGGTTTATATGTTATGCTATTTTGCACAAGAGCATACATCTACAACGGACTAGTTGTTCTACTTTTCTATCTTTCCATTTTTGTTTGGACTATTTCAATGTTCCACATTTTTATATGTTTATGTTTTTTATCAGCACTATTTTTATATTTTTATATTTTTCATTGAACCACATAATAGTGGAAGTGGTTTGAAAATCATCAATCAAATATTGTATTATTGTCATTATATGTGGATGTAAAATGTTTGGAAAAATGTCTATGCAGCTTGCCTCACTCACGATCGAAAAATAATATCCTACTTTTGCCAGGTACTAAATAAACTGTATGAGTGTTTTCATATTCTTATGTTCCTGATATCTTCATAAAACCCCAAACGTAATCCTGTCTTTCACGGGGAGCCAATGTGCATCACGTCGTGCTTGAGGGATATGGTCCCTTTTAGGTATGTTGAGAACAGCTCTAAGAGCGTTATTCTGGATCAACTGGAGACAGGTTAGGTTCTTAGAAGCGGTTCCTGCAAGAAGGATGTTGCAGTAATTTAGTTTTGCTCCGATAGTGGCTCTAGCAATAGCAAGGCAGTTTTGTTTGGACAGATAGGGTTTTCCTCATTGATGAGTTTTGTAGTGTGGGTAGAGGCTGAGGCAATGGTGTTAACCTGACGTGTCATTGAAAAAGTAGAGTCTAATTAGACCCCAGTATCTTGACAGATGGTGAAACAGGGATGATTGAGTTTTCTATAATGAAGTTGCAATATTGTTGGTCAACCTTTGCTAGAATCTCATTGGGGCCTATAATGATGATCTCAGTTTTGCCACCATTTGGGGATAGACCATTTGTTTGATGGTGCTGTAGATTAAGTGGAGTGTAGCCGCATCCTGGTGGTAGGCGCCGGAGAAGGGTAGCAGTACCTGTGAATCATCGGCATAGTTCGTGTAGGGTATGCCGAGTGATTCCAGCTTGTCCAGCTTGTTGAAGAGCCATTTGGTAAACAGGTTATAGAGAGTAGGAGCTGTGCAAGAGCCCTGTGGGACCCCGCAATGTATAGTTGTGGGAGATGCATTTGCCTGGTTGGAGAGCACTTTCATGGCTCTTCTGTTAAGGAAAGAGGTAATCCATGTAGTGGGCTTGTTGGAGAATTGGGCTGCATTGAGGAGGTGAGAGGTGAGGGTCTTGTGGTCTAGGAGATCAAAAGCAGCTGAGATATCAAGGAGTAGGAGGAGGGCAGGCTTGCCATTATCCATGATTGAGGGCATTTGGTTTTTGGGATCAAAGAGGGCAGTTTTGGTGCCATGTCCTTTGCAAAACCCTGATTGCCTTCAGACAAGGTTATCGGTGGATTCAAGAAATAGTTGGATTTGATTATGAGCTGCTTTGTCCAAGATTTTTAGAAGGAAAGGGACAGTGGTGATGGGGCGATAGTTGTTTGTCAGGTCTAAAGTTGTTTTTTTTAGTAGGGACGGTAGTTGTTTGTCGGGTCTAAAGTAGTTTTTTTACTAAGGGTCGTACCCATGGTTCATTAAGGCTAGCTGGGACAGGCATGTAGGTGAAGGAGCCAATGATGAATGCTTTACAGAGAGGAGCTAGGGGGGCAGATGTCGCCTTTACACATGGATGGTTTGATTTGTTTGAGGAGATTGTGGACATTGGCCCTCATTACGTCTCTGCGGTAAGGCACCAATGGCGCCGGTAGTGCTACCGGCGCTGTTGTTACCATGCCGCCACATTACAAGTTCTGCTCACGGGTGCCGCTCTGCATGCATGGTCAGACCAGGCGTGCAGAACGGCACCGTGAGCAGAACAGGATGGTAGCAACAGTACCATCATGAACTGTACCGCTGCTACCATCCTCCCCATTCCCATTGAGCCCTATGGGGGCTCAATTGGGAATGGGGACGTACTGGCTCCGGTTCCTGTGAAAGGGAAATTACCGGGCCCTCCAAGGTGGGAATGGCCTGGTAATTCCCCTTTCGGGGAACCCGGAGTCGGACCCGAGTTTGGGGGTAGCCATGTCCTTATTAAGGGCATGGCTACCTCCAACCTCGTAAGAAATTCAATAAAGAAATTTGAAAATAAATGAGGCCCATTGTGTTCTGTAACATCTTGGAAGGGGAAAAGATTTGATCATTGAAGGAGGTAGATTTGGCATGAGTGATAGCTTTTTTGTATTGTGTGGATATTTTTTTTTAACTTTTCTTTGGTACTGTTGTTGGGGATGGATTGCTATGTGGTCAAAGCTTGACACTTGCTGGACCATAAGGTGGATTGTTCATCTGTGAACCATGTGTTAGAATGTAAAGATTTTTTCTCTTTCTTGTTTTCAAGTGGAGCAATGGCTTCGATAGCATTGGTCATCGTGTGGGCATAGATGTTAGCGATAGTGGCTGGGTTGTTGGAGAAGGGGGGTCGGAGTTCCAGGGTGTCCAGGAAGGGAAAGCGGTTTTCCTTAGTAATTTTTTTAGAACTTCTTACTATGGCTGGAGGTGTGTGTATGAGAGTTATAACTGGTTGGATAACTGGGATGGAGATTTGTATACAATTGTGGGCTGTCCAAGGGAAGGTAAAGATAGAGGTGATTGATGTATGGCAATTCTGGTCTGTCACCCAATGCAGGGTGCGGCCCTTGCAGTGCATGGGGGTAGAGACATTTTGTTGAAATCACATGTGAGTGAGTTTGTTGTTTGGTGCTGCTGCAGTTTTATCATTATATGCGAGATTGAGGTCTCCTAGTTGTTTTAGTAGATTTTTTAAAGGTTTTCTCCCAGTAGGTGTAGGAGCTGCGCTTGGAACTCAGTATTAGAGTTGGGTGGGCGAAAGTTGGTGTGAATATTTAGGGTGCAGCTGGACGATAAAGACAATTTTTCAGAGATAAGGTCGGGATGACTTTCCCATGGAGTGTTGTATTGCCTGATGGAAAGCAAGTCTTTAGTAATGAGGGCAACTCCTCCTCCTCTCGTCATTAGTCTGTCTTTTCTGAGTATAGAGTATAATGGGATGCAAAGCAGAGGCAATATGGACTGCACCAGTATAAGTGATAAAACATGCAGAGTGTGCTGTGATGAATGGAAAGAAATTCCACACTTTTTAACACGGGTGGAAGATGAAGCAGGACCACTACCCATAACCAAACTACAAGCACCAACATTATGCTTTAGAAATAATGTTCAGTAAAGCTTGGTGATAATGAAGGATGCAAACACATTATGGATTTAAAAGGAATGAAGGTTGGCACAGCTGTATTAATGGACCATAACTGGGCCTGCAGTACAAGAGCTTATATGCAGCTTCCACCCAACTGGGGTGGCATATGTAAAATAGTGCTACTAAATGCATCAGAATTAGTAATACCACACAGTGAGGTTGACATTGGGACTTTTCCTTTAATGGCACGCAACAGGAAGAAAAGATCCCTAGGCCTAAAACACACACAAAGAACAAACTATTTTTCCAAAGAAGCCAATGCTGCATTCAATGAAATCCCAGAGAGTTATAAGTTGTTTGGTAAAACAACAACGTTCTTCACATCCTTTCTAATGCCTGGCCTGCAAGCAGCAGCAAATGCACATTGGATCCAGATAACTAGGTGGGAACTGTCACAAACTATTAATGCCACAATAAAAGGATTTAATGCCATCAAGGAAGAGTTAAGAACAGTGGAATTGATGACCCTACAGAACAGGTATGTTCTGGACCTCCTCATAGCCATGAAGGGAGGAGTGTGGGCAAAGATAGGACCACGTTGCTGTACATATGAATCCGCAAAGGATGAGGAAAGTGGGACTTTGACAGAGGCCATATACTCCCAGAAAGAACTGCATGATATCATGGAAGGGGAAGTGGATGCCTACCTGGCTGACAGATGCATTCAAATTTCTGTTGACAATTTTGGTACTGGTCCTCGTGGCTTTTTGAATCTTGAGAATTTCAATACACCAATGTAATAAGACTGTCAAGAAAGCACTCCAAAAGACAGTAATGGTTAATGTTGCTGACACCACACATCAGTACACTCAACCTGATGATGAAGTTTACTGTCCCATGTACCCATTGGGGCAGCCAGCTAGACAACTTGGAGCATCGTTAACATGCTCTAAAGATACCCATAACTACAATGAGCAATGGATGAAATGTGACGACAATGGCAAGTGCTGGTTTATGACATGCAGTCCAGCAGAATACATAGCACAAAGAGGTAACTTGAGGGGGGTTACCAGAGTGTGGCTGCCGTTGGATGGCTATAATGTGATGATACAAAATGAAGGTGTGATCGATGACTCGACCAAAGAGGGGAATGTAGCGGGGCAATTGTTGACTAGAGGGCATGTGCGCCCCTGCCCTCCTCAGAAGAAATGGAATGATAATTTAAGAAAGGACACATTTGGAACTGCACTTTAAATTGTCCTGGAAATGCAGCTGGCACAAAGCATAGTTAGTTTCGCTACACAAGTAGGCAACAGATAAGGCATTAGCTTGCACAATTAGTATGTTTTTAAATAGAACAAACTAGGTGACAGACAGGTGTTTACCCAAGATTGGGACTCACTGCACAAGTAGGGCAGCATAGCTATAAGTAGGACGTGGTTGCAGCTTACCCATAGGTAGATATATCATTTGCCAGGCATGCACCAGGACTTGATAGATAGAAAACAAATGCAGAGCAAATGTGCCCTACAGAGGAAAATAATGTGACAAGCTGCTGCCATTTTTGTAACCATACAGCAGAGAATTGAGCTGTATAGCTTTAAGGAAAAAGCCCTGTTAAGCAAGCTCAAACAAATACATTCAATTTAGAGAAATGCTGTAGCCAGCTAGATGGTAGCTACCTCAAACGAATGTCAAAGCCCAAGGAGTCATAGGGGAATGTTACATTGCACAATACACTATTGTGTGCATCCAGCTGTCAAGGTAAATTAAACTATGATAATACGGCAGACCGTTTCATGTCCATGGGACATACTAAATATCCCAAGAAGATCAGAAGTAGTTGGCAGATGAATGCTTCTGCGATTAGCTAGGCGTGACAGAGGAACACAATGTGACTAAAATGCCAAGTAATTACCACGCATGTGGTGAAAGCAGCAATGATTCACAAAATAGTTATTTATAAATGTGTCAAGAACAGGATGTGGCAATCACTGTTGCAAGAATATGTCCTTGAGACTCGGCTACAACATGGCAGGACATAACTGGGCTATTTTATTTAATTCAAATCAAAGTGATATACTTGTCCTCTCTCTCCTCTTGTCTACATGTCATCATGTAGCCAGTTCTTGGAGAGTGTGGCCGCCTGGTAACCGATGAGCACATGTCTTTTTTCACAGCAGAAGTAATTTAGGGCTTACCAATAATATTCAAGTATGATGAGTAGCACATTGTATATGGGTGAGAGCTTAGATAAGGGTGACCAATCACTATTTGGGGACATATATGATTCTATGTGTAGATTAGTAGAGGAAACCATGAACAGGAGGTATAGGTTGTCATAAATGTGACATTTCATGTCCTATAAAACATGTTATTTCCTGTTGAATTTTTGAGACTCCTTGAGTGAGAGCTTGGCTTTTGATCTTCTATTGCAATAAAACTGGGTTACCTTGCATTTGGCATACCACAATCATCCTGTGTTCTTTCTTTTTTGACAAATACCAGTTATAGGGCCATTTTGCTGTGTGACCTCTGTTTCAGGGTCCTACCAAAGGCATTTGCGTTCCCTGCCTGCTGCATGTTGGGGTGGTGCTGGAACTGCTGTGCTACCTGTTGGGGGTGTTACAGCAGGGGAAGGCCTGGGCTTTGTGCGGATAACCGAGTTTAAACTTGGGTGTCCCATACAGCACTGAGTTCATTCTGGGGGCTGCCCTTGCGGGGTGCCCTGGGGTGGTGGGCCATAGTGCTGCTGGCCATAGCATATCCCATACCTTGTCTTCTCCTACACTCCCTTGAGAAAATCCCCCACTTCCCACAGGTCCAACATGGTCCTGCTTCTCCTCCTCTAGGTCCCATTCCTCCAAACTCCCCTCCACTTGATCCTATGAATCCTTCCTGCCACTGTGGCCCTGGGAAGTGCAGGTTTCTGCCCCCCTGTCCTTGGCCTCATTCAGCCCAGACTGTGGCTATTCTGGCATTCATAAGTCTAGGGGTATATCCTCCCTACTCCATGTGTGTGGGCGTTGGTCCCGATGCTACTACAGTCACTTTGGCTAATGTATTCTGTACCAGTATTGCTTCTTCTGCCTGTTGTCTCTGAAGCATTTCTTTCTCATGCTCTTTTCTTCTCCTACAATGATGCACTTTAATGCTTTGAATCTAAGGCCACCCCTTCGCTTCGACCCCTATGATCTTGTTGATTGCCTTTTGTACTTCTTTGGGCATGCCTTGTTATATCATAAAGTAGAAAAGGGTATTGACTGGTCCCAGGCGTTACCCAATTCACCCTCCACATCCCTTGGACCTTAAAAATGAATTGTTGCCCATTGTCCATAGCATAATGGACTGCAAATATGTCGTGTCTAGGAACGCTCGCAGCAGCACATATCAAATGTTTGCTTTGATGAGTGTTGTTGCTCAGTGGTACTCCTGGGTATCTTGCTTTCACACACACATTGGCAGCCTGATCCCAAATTACAGCCACCAGTAGGCTTTTCATGTCTCCTATTGCTAAGTGCACAACCACTGTGTGCTTTTCAAAAGCGTGTATCCACTTCACTGCACCTGCCGCGAACGCCAGAAGTGTCTTTATTAGATTGCTCTTGTCCATCTGTGCCCAGGCTACATATTGTGATCTCCCTACCCCCTCATGTATTAGGCGCCTTTGCATTTTTTGTTTCTTGCAACCACCCTTGGTTACACTTCCCTTTTTCCTTGCTACTGCCACCTGAGGGTGAATAAAGGCACCTGTTCAGTCTCTCCATATTCACCATCCTCAACCTCATCAAACTCGCTCCACTTGTCTTTGTCTCCCCCCAGGGACCCAACATTCTCATAACCCAAGCTATCTGTGTCGCCATCATGCTGTACGTGTATTGCTAGAAAGTCACCTGACTTCCACTTATCTATCACTCATGGTACCAACATGTCTGTCTTTCTTACATCACACACCACTCTTAGTCTGGCTAGTTCTGTTTGTGTCGAGCCAGCGCTATTTCTAGGTCTCTTGAGCTCACAACGGCGTGGGCTGTGACCCTTGGAGGGGGAACATATGGGGTAGGAGGTGCTGTCACTGGTGTCAGTATATTTGAACCTGTTGACACATACATTGGGTTTGTATATCTGACCATGGGACGGGCTGCTAAAGGGTATATTCTGTTGTGTACCCTTGATATGTTCCCATCTTCATCGGGGCCTGCGCATTTTACTATCTTTGCACGCCCCCCCCCACTCCACTCTATCCTCGAAAATCTTGCAGAGTTTCCATATTTACCTCCTGTTTTATAGTTGTTTCCCTTTGTATTTTGCCATCCGGAAGAAAGATATGTGTTCTAGCATGTTCTCATCAAAGGAGCCCTGCTCTGGCCATGAGCGGGGCATCCCCTCATTACTGGTTTCAGTCTCCCACTGGTTTTGATATTTCTTGATCCTGTCGCCTTGCACATGTACTCGATGTGCATTTCTCCCCTCATGATAGCGTCTCCCGCGTGCTTGCTTAGTCGAGCTACATCTGGGCTAACGCACCATAGTTATGCAGATGTTGCCAAAAGCACAGTTCAATTGCTCCACCCCCTCTTTACCCACACACAAAATCCCAAACTGTCTGTCAATTCGAGCCCCTTTACCCCCATTAAAATGTCTTGTTTTCACTCCCCACAACCACACATGCACACACACACAAGCAACACAACGCCACACATGGGCCTCCTACTTATGCAATAAAAATACAGGAATAAAACAAACTAAAATAACAAGCTAAAATAACAACCACTACTATTCCCGAGTTCTCTAACTATTCAGAGCTACTATGTATTTTCTTTTTTCCTCCTTTGTTAAACAATGGTTATGGTACCACCTTCCAACCTCACTCTGGGAGGCTCCCTATCTTTCCATTTCCTTATTATTCTCCTTAAAAAATGTATAAAACCAAAAAACACAATAAACCAGACATGTCACACTCCCAATTGCATTCACCATGTGTTTACACTGTTCACACTTACCCACACATCTATCCCCAACGTGTTATCCCTTGCAAGGTTATACTCACGTGCGTGCATTCACCCAAACTCCTCCATTCACAGGGTTTCAACACTGGCCTGCACCTCTCCTTGGGTCCGCACCTTGCTCCAAAGAGCAGGCAGGATTCTGCAAAGATGGCTCCTACATGGCAACTAGAAAGTATGCATTTTTGGGGCTGGTCGCTGTAGGTGGGCGTCGCCCTTCCAGAGAAGTCGCCTGGATATCTCTGCAGGTATAGGGGCAATGGGACCACGTCATGGTCAACAATTGAAGACACGCCCCTGTATGCTCACAATAGAAGGAATACAACCAATAGTGAAAAAAGGCCAAGAGATTGTTTGCAGGGATAACAACTTTTAATTGCATAAAAGTAAAGGTGCAAGCAAAGGACTCTGCTGCTCGAGAGAACGTTCTGCCAGAGTTGCATGAACAATAAATTTTAAGGGCACACAGCATCATTAGTGACATCATTAGTTACAGTCGTAATTTGCAAGACTGGTTGGTGAGGCCCTATACATGGGCCTGCTCTGTAGGGGATGCCAGGCTATGATTTGTTTCCATCGGGCCCGCTTGTCTCTTCTCACATGGGATTAGCTGGGCTCGTCGCTCCAGGGCCTGAAGGTCAGGCTTTTTACTTGTTGCTGTTTCAGGGTTACTAGTGTACAATAATACGACTACATCATTATGGCATGCACCTGGGAAACATGGGGATTGGCACAGGGGTAGGAACACGGTCATGTTGACTCACACATTCTCTGCTTGGTTCATAACGCACTCTGCTCACCCAAGGTTTCCACCCTCATTTTGAGCTATAATGTATTCCTCCATGTACCTAGTACTGTAAATAGTGTATTTATGGGATAAGGTGAAAGGGTCGTGTTCGTTTAGATCTTTTAAGGCCATTGGTTTCATTGCTGGTGGTCGGAGGGAGCCCACTATCGTGCAATGCAGGGGTTCTTGGACTGGGTCTGTGGTGGTTGCCATTGCTCCTGGTGGGCTGGGTGGAGTTTGGAGGCCTGCTGTTGGCCTGGATGTGATGAATGCATGCCTTGTGTTGTCTCATGGCCCTGCAGGGTGCATTCATTTCTGGGATAATAAGTAATTGCAACAGTAAAGGAAAACATATTTTTGTGAGAATTAGCAGTGCAGGCTCATCTGCCCTCAGCATTTGTGCATGTTCAGATTTCTTCCCTGGACCTACGTTTACCATTCAGCCATGTAGGACTGAATGTGTCTCCCATAACTATAAAAAGGTGTCTCTTTATATGTGCTCACTAAGTCTATACATCTCTAATTCTTACAATATTGTATTTGTGCCGGGTTTATTAGCCCAGCCTTCCCCCCTGGTACATCGCATGTCTATCTATGGGACACAGCTCACTCTAAAATGCATAAGGGGGGTGGGAAAGCTTATTTCCTTCCCAACATGGTTTAGAAGAGATCCAGAGGCAAAGAGAGAGATGTGAAAAGCTGTGTCAAGCACATGTGTCAAGCCTTGGTAATGATCCACATTCAAATAGCTAAATCTTTATTAGTACGAATAGGGCTCACAAGAGACTTTGGGCCCATTAATGGAATAGTATTCAGAGATCCCACAAACCCAACGTGCCAAGAACAACTCTGCACTCTGCGTATTCATGGAATTGCTTGCGCAAAGTAACCGTATACATATGTCATGGCGAGCACCCTGACTCACCCCAAGCAAAGCAAATACAGCCAGAATCGACTACCTTTTGTGGTACCGGGGCACGAATACATGCCCCCTTAAAACAGTGCATTGGGTTCCACGCAAGCAGACCTGCATCACAGGGATTATGCACGGGTTCCCCCACAACTGTTAACGGCACCCAGACAACATGTGTATGTTATATCGTAACTCAGGGAAAATGTGCATGCAAACTCCTGTAAACCATTCCTGTATCCCACTACACTGTGTACATGCATTCCTAAGTTCGATCGGAACCCCAGCTGTATACACGCACCACTAAATCCGACACCCAATCTTACCTCTGTGCAATGAATTCTATGCACAAGTGTCTGTACGTCTTCCTTTGGGTGGCAGATTGAATGAGGGTTTTGCATGGCCATTTGCCTGCCGAGAGGTTGCCCGGTCGAATCCATGTATATGTATCGATACGGTCACTAATGGGTGTGCGATGGACAGCCTGCGGGCCATCTCTCATAATGCCCACCTTTTCCCTTGTTCTTCCTCATTTTACAAGTTCCGCCCCCTTCCCTGCCCTCTGCGCAAGCCATGCCTATGCTCTGCGTGGTATCTCCCGCAATGCACTCAGGCGATCGCAGAGCACTGCCGAGCCTGTGCGGAGTCCCTGCAAAGTAAGAAAAAGTGCTGTAAAGTCGATTCCATGAATCGGCAAACAGGATTTTGCACACAGTTTGGCGTACAAAGTCCCTATTTACTGTGCAAGTAAATCCATGAATCTTGCCCTTTATCTGTGGACTTGGTATACGCCTAGCCCTGAAAATCATAAAATATACATGTGATTAGGGGGTCTAGTGAGAGATTTGAGCTCTAACAAGGGAATTGACCAAGTTTGAGTGATCACAGGAATAAGCTTAGCCCCAGTGATGTAAATTATTAGCATGAAGAAAGCCTAGCCAGAAGGAGCATAAGCTGTAGCTAGGTGGCAATGACTAGTCAGAGAGACATGAACTGTCAGCACAGAACATGACTAGTTAGAACAATCATGACTTACAGAGAGTGTTGAACCGAGCTGGAGACATAAACTGTAAGGAATGGACTAACCTATCATGATAAATCTTGATAAATCTTGATCTGTTACACGTCACATGTGTATCAGAAGAGAAAAAGAGCAGCTCAGTTTAGCTTAGTTTCTGGAATCACCTGTGCAAGGATTTAGGCTGTCTCAAGAAAATGTCATTTTAGTGCCCTGTCCCATGCAAGGAGGCCATATTTGGGACCTTATTAATTACCGAAACTTAGCAAAAATTGCACCCGTACAACAAACATATGCTTTCCATATATGTTTACACCACTGCAATGTTTGACCTAGTGCTAGCACTAAGGCACAATTTGTGCTTTTGGAAAAATACATTGAAAGACTGTTTTTTTCACAAGGGCAACTTTTGCCTTAGAGTTAATTGCACTTACACCAATGCAAAGGTTCTGCAACATGGGCACTGAGGTTTTAGGAGCACGATGATGCATACTTTCGTGATGCCCTTTGGCCGGTGGGACTGCAGGCAGCCGTAGGAAACCGGATGCATTTGTCTTTTTGTGCCACCGGCCCAGGGCCTAACAAGAGTGAGCTGTGAAATTGGAGCAGGCTTATTCAGAGATACGTGAGATGCGGGAGAAGAGACTGCCTTGCCAGAGACGCTATGCGATTTCGAAGGAGACAGGGCTAGTCAGAGCAATGAGCTGTGTAAGAGGATATTGAAGGTTCGATTACATGGTGTTGTGCATAATCCCAGAACTGTGGTAGGAACGGGGAGACGGTGAAGCTGTCAGCCAGTAGCAGTGATTACCAGGCTGTCACCAGGCGCTGAAGAGCCCTGTGCAATTACCGGGACTTATCCCATCACCGAGCTGCCATTCTAAAATGATATCTATAGGCCTAATCATGCTCACTGAGAAGCACAGCTTCACATCTGCATACAGAGCTAAGAGTAGGTGGGGCATTCCAGAGACAGCAGTGTGCTCTCACTGACATTGCCATCCGAGCATGTGTGTGCCAGGCAGCACTGCCAATCTTCCTGCTGGCTTAGGACATGAGAGTGTGGCGATGGGGAATCGAGGGGCGATGCCAGACCCCAACACAAGTTAAAGACTGTAAGGAGGGGGTCTGAGCATCTGGGTACCCACAGGCAATAAGATGAGTGGGTGATTGACCATCCATGTACTCAAACGGTTGAAGTAATACATGGGGAGACTGAGAATGGCCACAACCACGGGAGTACATGACTCCGAGCGAGGACGACTGTGCCAGGTAGCACCCAGAAGGGTAGATGGGAAATACAAATCAGCGTCTCTGCACGGGTAAGGTTGAATTAGGCAGATCTTAAGTGGAGAAGTCGTAAGAGGTTGCGTTTGAAATGGAGGCACTTATTTATCAGGAGCAGGGTGGTGTGGAGAGTGCAGGGGAGGTTGTAAGGCCACTGGTCACGGAGAGAGTTATGGTAGCCTGGCAGTTTTCTTTTAAAATATACTGTGGTCAGGGATGAAGGACATGTATAGTGGACATGGCCAAAGGCCATGGCCACCTATTGGATCAGAAAGAAACATATAGGGGGTGCATGTATAGTGGGCACAGCCGAAGGCCATGGGGAGTAACCTGGAAGTGTTTTAAAATACACAGTGGACACACCCACCCTGGCTAGTGGGCCTGAAAGACATTTACAGTGGTTATGGCTGAAGGCCAGCCACCTAGTGAATCCAAAAGAAACATTTTGGGGGAACATGTACAGTGGACATGGCTGAAAGGCATGGCCAGTGGCCTGGTAGCGTTTTATAATATACAGTGGGCATGGCTGCCCTGACCAGTGGGCCTGAAAGACATGAATAGTGGTCATGGCCAAAGGCTGTGGTCACCTAGTTGTTCCAAAGAAACATATTGGGGGACAAATACAGTGCACACGGCTGAAGGCTCTGCTCACTGGCCAGTTCCAAATGCCCCGTCTAGTTCGCCTGAAAGACATGTATAGCAGGTCCAAAAGAAACATATTGGGGGATCATGTACAGTGGCTGACTGGTCATGGCTAAAGGACATGGTAGTAGCATGGTAGTATTTTAAAATATACAGAGGGCAGTCCCGAAGGTCCCGGCTAGCGTGCCTAAAAGACATGTATAGTTGACATGGTCAAAGGTTGTGGCCACCTATTGTATCCAAAATAAACATATTGGGGGAACATGTATTGTGTACACGGCCAAACGCCTTGGTTAGTGGCCCGGTAGTGTTTAAAAATATACAGTGGGCATGCTGCCCTGGTCAGTGTGCAAGAAAGAGTTGTATAGTGGATTAAAAAGAAACATATTGTGGTAACATGTACAGTGGACATGGCCGAAAGGCATGGCTAGTGACCTGGCAGTGTTTTAAAATATACAGAGGTCATGGCCATCCTGGCAAGTGGCCCTGCAAAACGTGTATAGTGGTCATGGCCAAATGATGTGGCCACCTAGTTGGTCCAAAAGAAAGATATTGGGGGAAGGCCGTGGCTGCTGGCCAAAGCCACTGGCCTGGTAGTGTTTTAAAAAATACAGTGGGCACGGCTATAGGCTCTGTTCACTGGCATAGTGGGCCTGAAATACATGTATAGTGGTCACCGGCGAAGGATGTGGCCACCTAATTAGTCCAAAAGAAGCATATCGGGGGAACATGTACAGTGGACAAGGCCAACTGGTCATGGCCACAGTTCTTGGCTAGTGGCCGGTCAAAAAACAATAGTTTAGAAAATCCTTGTAATTCACTGAATGAAATTTAGTTGCAGAGACATTAAAGTGATCATTTAATGCAACAATACCCCTGAAATTCAGCAGACAATTCAGGCAAAGCCACTTTAACTTTGCACCCCCTGTTGCCCAATGTATGACCAGAATGATGACATTACAGATTACATCACTGATGACATCCCTTGTGACATCATATGTGGCATCACTGATTACATCACTGATTGCATTAGAACTCACATCATATATAACATGTTTAATAAAAGCTTTGATTAATTAAATAACATTTTGAAATGTTATTATATTTTGGTTAACCTAAAATAAATATACATAATATTTATAGTATAAGATTGAAACCCTCCTTCACGAGCTAACATACTATTACACTCATTGTATTGAGACCAATGTACTTTAAATGGTATAAAGAGATGTGAATTTAGGGGGTTTGGAAGGCGGAAACACAGTCTGTGACTGCATGGGACCTACATGTTCTTCTTGTCTTTGTCCATCCTTCAGATCTGATTTTAAAGATTTGACAATCCAACTTCACCCAAATGAAGTCTTGCAGCTGTTTTCTGTGTCACAAGGTATTTTACTGTGGAGCTTGGTATTGAACCCAAGGCAACAATTACAGAGAGAGCGTGTTAGTGACAAGTAGCCTAGACAGAGTCCAGAGGTAGAGGTGGATGCAGACCTTGAGGAAGGAATGTTAGAGTGGCAGAAGGTGTGTAAAGAGTGGAAACGGTATATAGCAGCACTAGCGTGAGACCGGTATTTGGCAGGAGAAGATGTTGTTATTCAGAGAGGAGGGACCATATAGAGTAATCTGAAGTGTAGAAAACATTGAGTGGATAGGGTTGGGCTAGGGAGCGCAACCTTGATCAGAAGTGGTTGAATCCACACCATGGGAGGCACTTTGTGGTGTGGGAGAGAGCAAAGCCAGTCAGGTTAACAGAAATCATAATGCTGTGACATCATCAGCACTCAGCTGACCCAGATTCCCCATCCCTGAGACTCGGGAGGAGCATCCACTCAAAATCTGGACATTGATGAAATGTGTTGTAAACTGATGGAGGAAAGCTGTAACATCTAGCTGAGTTCCTACTCTGGGTCCAGCTAGTTTACTAAACCACTGATAAGAGATTCTCTTTGGCAGAGAATGTACTCGGAAAGGGGACTCGAGAACTTCACAAGGAATCTTGTATCTAAAAACCTTTTTAGTGGCAAGGGATCAGTTGGTGGGTTATGGTTGAGGGGGGCATCCCTACCTTCAAATGGCTTTTTTGAGGCCCAATTTTGTTGGAGATCATATCCTGAATTTTGAGCTGCCCAAATACATTTTACTTTTTGTTCAGAAAAAAACACTGTGAAGATTCTCTCTGATAGATTGCAAAGTTCTCCATAGGAACAAAGTAAATCCGTAGTAAATCTGTAGAAATGTCGGTCGCATTGGTGAATGGTAAGAAAAAAATCATATCTTTTAAAAAAATATTTCTAATGCACTACGTTGTAAAGGGCTATTTGCTGCCATTGTGAGTGAAGGTCTGCAGCATGGAATTTTTGCTTCTGAGCTGAGAAAACCCATGCATCGTACACAGTATAAGGTTCAATTGTGTTTTGACCTTGAACCAAAGCTAACATTCGCAAACATATGCATGAAGGGAAGAATGTAACACTGTGAAGTATGATAAGGTTCACAATTCCAAAACTAGACAAAGGAACATGTAATTTCACTTTATAAAAATGTGTTGCCCTGCACGGAGTGTCAACTTTACGTCGAGAAAATGTAAATGCCAAATATTATGTAAGTTTTACTTTCAACGATTCTATAGAGCAACGAGTCAACTCATCATTCGCCAACCGTTATTGTTGCCTTACATTGTACTCGGTTGTTGTTTGTATCATATTGCAACGACACGGAAATACAGCATGTGTGTGTGTAGTGGCCTTTGTCTCGCCCACATGGGCAGTTCTGTATCCAGATGCATGTAGTCCACTAGTGGGTTCCCCCACGTTCCACAAGCACGTAATTGAATGCTAATATTTAACAAACATTTTGTCTATGTGTTCATCTTGCACTTAGCTTGCTCCCTGATTGTAGCGTTAGCCTTCACATCCCATGTCGCGCTGTGCATATTTCATAGCAGTATCCTCTGAAATAAATTGTTTCACATGTGTGTTCATCCGCAGTACCAGCGATTAAGAGCAACCTGACATCATTTACGGTGGCCTAGCGCCAAGCTGATGCCCAAGCCTTGCGATTCACAGTGCGCCCAATGCGCTTCTTGTACTCAAAAGGAACACCGCGTGACTCACGATAAACATTTGTGGATCGCGAACAAAGAAACAAATTACCCATTTGCTTGAATATGGCAATCGCCGGATGTTCTTGGAGTGTTCATTGTGAAATAAAAGTACTTACCAAATTGGACAGTTTTGCTATTTCTTTTAAAAGTATAGTTTTATATTCAAAATTGGGGCTCGCTGCATTGTGAGATGATGTGTGTTAATATTCCTGCGTCAACTAATGGTAACACGTAGGTGATGACAGGGCACGTTTGGGTACGCTGTGCAGTAACGTCCTGGAGATGGGCAGAGAATATCACTAGGTTTGGTGATGTCAGCCTCAGGCACAGGGCATATGAAGTAGTGCTGCCAGGGCAGTCCACCTTGGGGATGCAGCAACGGATACAATTTTCACAAGATGGCCACGCCCTGCTGCCTGATTTTGCATTTGTAAAAAAGTGGAAAAGTATGGTAAGGTGCATAGGAAATATTTGTACGATCGATCCATGTATGCTTAAAGAAACATGCCCGAACCATTGGGACAATAACATTGCTGAGCATACTATTCTTTTAATTCGCTGCAGTTGATTTTCTAAGGTCTCTATTTCTGTAATATGTTTAATGTCTGTGTGATCTGGTAAAAAAAAGATGAGTTAAGTACACATAAAGTCATGGGTATTAATGGGTTTATAAGGAGAAGTGTAGGGACGTTATGGTTAAGTTGTGCTACTAAAAACCTATGAAATTCAGTGAAAAAAACGTTGTTACAGAGACGTTATGGTTCCAAGTAAAACCGAAAACCCCCTAAAATATGTCAGTTATGGTAAGCTAAGCAACCTTAACTGGCGCTACCACCGTGCACTGCTAAGACTAACGCCCAGGACATCAAAGATGGCATCACATTATACAACACATACACATAAGGGAATAAGCAACTTTGAGATACAACAATCATGTCTGTGCAGGAACTTAAATAAGCAGGTTATGAACACTTTCTGGTAATGCTGCTGTTTTTGGTTACTTTACTTTCCTTGTATATACTCATATTTGTATGCATTGTGTTGTTTTCATATTTTATGCATACTACTATAATTATGCAGTAAAGAAGGCATTGTTAGGTACTTAGTATATGTGTCACAGTGCACAAAATGCTAAATAAAAGGATTAATCATTTTACTATCCAACATAGTAATGTATTGAATATTGCAGCGCTATGGCACATGCTGCAGATAATGCCTACGTTTCTATACAAGTTCATTCATGTACTGGAAAGAAATAAGTAACACAATGCTGTTTATAGCAATGCATCTCCTGATGAACTGTTTGGCAAATGATAGTTCTTCCAATGATTTTCTGACTTTTTTATGCCAACATTATAAAAACAATCCCTTGTAGAGACTACACATAAAAACTAAATGCATATGTAATGTCATTTTTGATGTCATCTTTGATGTCATGGGTATCAGTCTTAGCACTGCATGGTGGTGGTGCGAGTTATGGTTGCTTAGCTTACCATAACAGGCAAACTTCTAGAGTTATTTGGTTTTACTTAAAACCGTAACGGTCATTTAATGTTTTTTCACAGAATTTCATAGATTTTTAGTAGCCCAACTTAACCATAACATCCTCTCAAAAAAGATGTTTTCACTGATTATAGATATAGATATCATGAATTTGGTTTTAGTAGGATTCCCTTAGTTTATATACATGTACCATACAATATATTAAACCCCCCTGTCCTGCACTAATGATTCTGATGTCCGCGGACTGTGCGCATGTCCGCAGACAGACTCGGTCAACATCAACACTATCCAGAAACTCAGGGGGTATCTTACATTGTTCGATCATGCAATAAAAATACTGAACACATTAAAAAAACAGCATATAAATAAATTACATTAAAGAATAAATAAGAAGTGCAAACTGTCCAATTACATAGCATATGACACATAATGGAACATACAAAAAAAAAACATATGCCTCAAGCAGAATTACCTCACAGAAATTGCACAGCAAATATCAACAGAACATCTACAAAGCAGTAACAGGAAAACTAAAAAACAAACTGGTAAGTACACTACATTAATTCATATATTTATAAACTTTCTGTAGTAGGATACACTGAACAATTATTTTCTTTTTTTTACACAGAAATGTCTAGTACTTTGGGATGGCTAGAAGAAAATGTTCCTCAGGACGAAATTAGTGAAAACAGTGATATTAATGGTAGACACTACACATCTCTAAATAAGCCAATTAATAAACATTATTTTATGCGTACTTAACACATTTCTTTTTAACAGAACATACAGACAATAAGAACAATACTGAAAGACACCTTGGCAAATCATCTGCAGCGTTTAGAGCAACAAATTGATCAATTAATGTCCAATTTCATTATTTTGAAAAACTTTGTAGAGAACCATATCGAGGAAAACATTAAATATAACTTTCCAACATGTACCCCTTCTCCATGTCCCAGCCAACCATCCCCAAAAAATCCCCATCACAAAAAACATTATGATGAGACTTCAATCCCTTCCTCCCCTACCATCCAACATGTATTAACCCCTAATTCCCCTGTATTTGTATTTTTTTCTAATTCCCCCACTCTTTCATAATTTTTATATTTTTATACAATAATAAAATATGATGTATGCTGTTACTATATTCCACTGTGTTTTTTCTATTTTTAAAAGGCCGTTAGGGTGTCCATGGACAGTGCGAGTGTCCAGGACATCAACAATGAACCAAAATGGGGGTGTCCTAAGGACACTATACCTGTCCGCACTGTCCACAATCAAAAGGGAGGTGTCCGCAGGACACAAAATCCGTCTGCATGTGTCATGATGCCCGCTCACGGGGAGCCGGTTCAAGCCCTGCGTCCCCGAAAGCAGACATCTAGTCCCCAAGGAAGGACCCAGCAACCCCATATAGGGGCCCTTTGGACAGTGTCCTGGCGCCTATGGCGCCAGGCTCATAAAAGACATCAGTCCTGGCGCCATAGGCGCCAGTCACATTATGGGAGTGCTTGGGTGCACTTACCTGATGCAGACCATGCTGCAGGATCCCGGCCTCCTTGAGGCCTGAAAGGAACTACTTTACCTGTGGGACTAATTTACCATCCGGACGTGGTCGGGGAAGGATACATACCTGATTGGAGGAAGGATACATACCTGGAACTTCGTCCAAGGCTATTTAAACCCCACCCGAATAGCCACACATGCTTCGCCTTGTTCTGCATCTAGCAGCTGGACGCTCACCGTGTCTGCTCCTGCATCCTGACTTCTGCCACGCCTGCCAGCATCCTGGATCATCTGCAAAGGAAGAGAAGAAGAGAACAGAAGAAGGAAAAGTCCTTACCTGCTAAATCCGCATCCCAGAGACATCTCGCCGACAATCCTGAAAAGGAAGACTTTAATTTAAAAACTCATCGCGTCGATCGCTGCAGCGCCGCATTCCACTCACCTTTACAGGGCGCCTCCATGTTCAGCAGCGATCATCCGGATTCGCAGTCACGCCCCAGCGCCTAGGGAGAAAAAGACCAGAACAAAAGGTGAGAGAGAGAAGGGAATAAGGAAAGCTAAATCTCCATGTTAAGACTTACCTGTTGATTCATTCCCTCTTCATTTCGGGTCCGCGCCACATCCTGGCATTTCCAGACCCCGGCCCCTAAGGGGAAAAAGCGACATCAACGTTAATGAGCGAATGAAAAGACATTACCAAAAAACGCTCATTAAAGACTTACCTGATTTCTACAAGGATTTCACCTCTCATCTCGGGTCAGTGCCTGTTCCCCGGCATTCCGTACCCCGGCCCCTATGGGGAAAAAGACACTAGCATTAGTACATTAATGCATGGACACAAGGGGAACCTCTTATCAAAAAACTTACCTGGAAGCCAAGCAAGTTTGGTTCTCACCAATCGGAAAATCCAGTGAAGTAACTGGATGCCAACGCGCCCCTGCATCAGAAGCAGGATGGAGAGCTTGTCCTTCCAGACCCTAAGGTGAGACGCTACGAGAAATCACAGAAGGGTTTCGAGGAGGGTGAGAGGGGAAAGTGGGAGGCCGATTGCATTACCCCGCAGACAGTTAATCCCCTATTTTCTCCTACAGAAGGATACTTCTGCGAGCCAGACAAGCCAGATTTGGGGGCCCGGTCCAGTCCGTCTTCCGAACCCTGCGCATCACCTTAGAAGAGGTCACAGTAGCGCAAACCAGGCCAGCGCCTCCGTGGGAGTCAGGTGAGCGTACAAAACGCAAAGCCTTCCTACAAATTCCCACCCAGGTGCTATGGAAAGTTCTGAGACTGATCAGTTGGCCCAATTGCTGGGGGAATTACGGGCCGAAGTACATGCCGCTCATCAAGAGACTAATGCCCTCAGGAGGGAATTAATAATATCAAAGGAAAGAACTGATGACCTGGCCAGACAGCTTTTGCAAGGTCAAGCTGGGCAAACTCCTCTACCCGGTTCCAGAGGGAACCCCGCTCCTGTGGTTTCCAGTAACCCTGTGCAGATTAATCTACCTGGAAACATGCCGCTGACCCCACCCGAATGCTTTGCTGGGGACCCCAAACGATTTGCCGTATTCATGAATCAGTGTCGTTTGCACTTCCTATGCAGACCTGGGGCCTTCCCTAATGATCAGACCAAGGTAGCCTTTGTATTGTCATATCTCAGCGGCTGCGCTGCCGATTGGTCAGTTCCACTGGTTACTCAAGATGACCCGATTCTCCGTGATTTTCAAAGGTTTCAAGCAAGCATGGAAAGGTTATTTGCTCGACACTCAGGGGCAGGCTCTGGATGACGAACTTCTATCCCTGCGACAGGGCAATCAGGACCTCCTATCCTATAATGCAACCTTTAATAGACTAATTGTGGAAACGGGATGGCCAGAGGATAAAAGAGTCACGTTGTTTTATCGAGGCCTTCGCAGAGAACTTAAAGATGTCTTGGCCCAAGTTGTAAATCCGCCCCAAGAATGCACAGAGTATATAGACTTAGTGGTCCAATTGAATCATAGACTTCAAAACAGAAAAGCAGATCGGTCCAGGTTTGAGACCCGGGTGTTGGTCAAGACCCATGCTAATCCCAAGGGAGTTGATGTCTCTGAGCCTAAGTAAATTGGAGGGGTTAAAGGACCCTTAACTCAAAAGGAACGTGAAAGGAGGCGGCAGTTAAAATTATGTCTTTATTGTGGGAATTCTGGACACTTTCTACGAGATTGCCTGGCAAAACCGCCCCGAAAGGCGGTAGGAGCCGCTGATAAAAACCATGAAGACTCTGTTTCGGGAAACGACTCCGCCCGACAAGTGTAGGGGTCCACTTGCCGAGCTTGAAAACTAACTCTCAGACCTCACATTTCATTGTGCCAATGGTTCTCGTAGATCCAGAACAGCCTAAGCGGTTGCATGCAATAAAGGCATACATCGATAGTGGGGCTATTGGAAACTATGTGGATCGTTAATTGGTCTCTAGGATTAACCTCCCTCTCCGTCCTAAAACCAGCAAAGATGTCATCACCACAGTCGATGGAACTGAAATTGCCTCTGGACCGGTAACACATTCCACTACTGAGGTGACTCTTATTGGTCCCGACGGCCATCGGGAGGGTGTTGTGTTTGATGTAATCAAGGCTCCACAGTTTCAGATTATTCTTGGAATCCCTTGGTTAGAGACACATAATCCTCAAATTGATTGGCGAGCTAAGAGAATAACCTTCCCGGATTGTACACAAACCTGCTACCCTGAAAACCTGAAGATTAATCTAGCATCTGTAACCTCTGCCTCCATGCAACTACCTCCGGAATACCAAGACTTTCAGGACGTCTTCAAAAAGGAACAGGCCAACACGTT
This sequence comes from Ambystoma mexicanum, assembly GCF_040938575.1. Taxonomy (NCBI): domain Eukaryota; kingdom Metazoa; phylum Chordata; class Amphibia; order Caudata; family Ambystomatidae; genus Ambystoma; species Ambystoma mexicanum. The sequence continues at coordinate 973,771,463 of NC_090926.1, forward strand.
ACCTCCTCACAGATCGTACGATTGCCAAATCGATCTGGTGCCCGGTGCACAACCCCCTTGTAGCAGGATTTATGCCCTTACCGAACCTGAGAATCTGCATTTGAGACAATATTTGGATCAATACCTAGCTAATGGTTTTATTCGCCCGTCAAAGTCCCCGGCATCCTTGGCTTTGTTCTTCGTGCCCAAAAAAGAAGGCGACCTTAGAACTTGTATCGATTACCGCGCATTGAACCAGATAACGGTTAAAAACCGCTATCCTCTGCCTCTGATCCCTGAACTCCTTGACCAGGTGAAGGACGCTTGCATATACACCAAGTTAGATCTCCGGGGGCTTATCATCTGGTACGAGTTAAAGAAGGCGACGAATGGAAAACTGCCTTCCGTACTAAATTCGGATTATTCGAGTACCAGGTGATGCCTTTCGGATTGTGTAACGCGCCGGCTGCCTTCCAATACTTCATGAATGATGTCCTTCGGGAACTCATCGATGTTTGTGTTGTCGTATATATCGATGACATTCTGGTGTACTCCTCTTCGGAATCTGATCACAGAAAACACGTCAGGGCAGTATTTGAAAAACTGCGCCAACACAAACTATTTGCTAAATTGGAGAAATGTGTTTTCCATACCACAGAAGTCGAGTTTCTAGGTTTCATCCTGACACCCAAAGGAGTCCGAATGGACTCAAGAAAAGTGGATGCCATCCTCAAATGGCCATCACCTAGCTCTGTAAAAGGGGTTCAAAGCATGCTCGGCTTTGCCAATTTCTATCGCAGGTTTATCCCGGAATTTTCACGCGTGGTACAACCCATTACTGTACTCTTGAGGAAAAATAAACGTTTTGAATGGTCTGAAGAAGCCGAGCAGGCCTTTCAGGATTTACAAGCTAAGTTTACCTCTGCTCCTATATTGAAACACCCGCGTCCAGATCTCCCTTATGTCGTCGAGACTGACGCATCCAGCCTAGCCATGGGAGCTGTCCTGTCAGAAAATTCTCGGCACCCGAGGTTAATTATGCAATCACGGACAAAGAACTGTTAGCCATTAAGTCCGCTTTTAAAGCCTGGCGGCATTATCTGCTTGGCGCTCGACATACCATCACAGTGATCACTGATCACCGGAATTTACAGTATTTGAAAACCGCCAAGGCTCAGTCATCACGGCAGCTCTGATGGGCTTTGTTTTTCGCTGAATTTGATTTCGAGATTACCTATAGACCTGGCTGCAAGAATGGCAAAGCAGACGCCTTATCCTGAATTGGAATGGGAGAATCTGATATAAACTCAGAACCAGTACCAATAATTTCCGAACAGAGGATTCTAGGCATGACTTCGTTACAGACGCTTGAAGACATTCAAGCCAGAGTGAAACAACTCCTGGACCCTACAACCTTACAGGAATGGATACAAAAGGGATCAGACTTTACCATAGATAATGGTTTACCTTATTTCCAAGGACGCTTTTTCCTGCCACATAAGGAATTACACAAACTAGTTATTTCCGGTTATCATGATACTTTAATAGAGGGACACCCCGGTATTGCCAAGACAGAAGAAAAGGTGAAACGACAATTTTGGTGGCCCTCTTGGCGAAAAGATGTTAAATCTTTTGTGATGTCCTGTGGTGTTTGCGCCCAAAATAAAAGTCAAAAGAAAAGACCAGCCGGTCTCCTTCAACCTCTAGACATACCACCAGCACCCTGGCACACCCTATCAATGGATTTTATTACGGACCTGCCTCCTTGTTCGGGGTACAATACTATTCTGGTAATTGTGGATTTGTTTTCCTTTGAAAGGTTTACCTTCAGCTTCTGTCCTAGCCAAAGAATTCCTCGAAAATATTGTTCGACTACATGGATTCCCATCTATACTAATCTCTGACCGGGGAAGCCAATTCATTTCCCACTTCTGGCGCAAATGTTGTCAAATGGCGCAGATCGACGTAAGATTATCGACCAGTCACCACCCTCAGACCGATGGTCAGACCGAGAGGACAAATCAGACCCTTCAACAGTACTTACGGTGTATGTTACAGCAATCTGAAAGCAACTGGAAAGACATTTTTTGGATAGCCGAATACGCATATAATAATTCGGTACACTCTGGAACTGGCCACACTCCTTTTTATACTTTGGGCATCACCCTCGAACCTCAAACCTTGACTCACCTCAGAACCTCGGAATGCCTGCAGTAGAACATCTGCATTCTACAATCACCCAAGCCTTCAAAGAGGCAACTACGCATTTACAACAAGCCAAGAGAAAATACAAGGAAAATGCTGATCTACATCGGAGTGAAGCACCTCCGTATCAGATTGGGTATCAAGTGTGGTTAGCTACCAGACATTTACCACTCAAAGGGCTTCGAAATTTTAACCCAAAATATCTGGGACCTTATTCTATTACGTCAATAATTAACCCAGTGGCTGTTAAACTTGATTTACCAGCTAGTATGCGAATTCACCCTGTTTTTCATGTGTCACTTCTGAAACCAGTGGTACCCGGAACCCGACTACTCAGACCTCCAGAACCTATTCTAATAGATGGGGAACCCGAATTCGAAGTGAAGAACATTTTAGACTCAAAAATGTTTAGCTCAAAACTGTTCTACCTAATTGATTGGAAGGGGTACGGACCTCAGGAGAGGTCGTGGGAACCCAGCGACCATGTGCATGCACCTCGATTAGTCAGGAAATTCCACCGACTCTTCCCAGACAAACCAAAACCCCCGGAGGGAACAACCTTGGGAGGGGCCTTGGGGGAGCCGGTTCAAGCCCTGCGTCCCCGAAAGCGGACATCCAGTCCCCAAGGAAGGACCCAGCAACCCCATATAGGGGCCCTTTGGACAGTGTCCTGGCGCCTATGGCGCCAGGCTCATAAAAGACGCCAGGCTCATTATGGGAGTGCTTGGGTGCACTTACCTGATGCAGACCATGCTGCAGGATCCCGGCCTCCTTGAGGCCTGAAAGGAACTACTTTACCTGTGGGACTAATTTACCATCCGGGCGTGGTCGGGGAAGGATACATACCTGATTGGAGGAAGGATACATACCTGGAACTTCTTCCAAGGCTATTTAAACCCCACCCGAACAGCCACACGTGCTTCATGTTGTTCTGCATCTAGCAGCTGGACGTTCACCGTGTCTGCTCCTGCATCCTGACTTCTGCCACGCCTGCCAGCATCCTGGATCACCTGCAAAGGAAGAGAAGAAGAGAACAGAAGAAGGACAAGTCCTTACCTGCTAAATCCGCATCCCGGAGAAATCTCGCTGACAATCCTGAAAAGGAAGACTTTAATTTAAAAGCTCATCGCGTCGATCGCTGCAGCGCTGCATTCCACTCACCTTTACAGGGCGCCTCCATGTTCAGCAGCGATCATCCGGATTCGCAGTCACGCCCCAGCGCCTAGGGAGAAAAAGACCAGAACAAAAGGTGAGAGAGAGAAGGGAATAAGAAAAGTTAAATCTCCATGTTAAGACTTACCTGTTGATTCATTCCCTCTTCATTTCGGGTCCGCGCCGCATCCTGGCATTTCCGGACCCCGGCCCCTAAGGGGAAAAAGAGACATCAGCGTTAATGAGCGAATGAAAAGACATTACCAAAAAACGCTCATTAAAGACGTACCTGATTTCTACAAGGATTTCACCTCTCATCTCGGGTCGGTGCCTGTTCCCCGGCATTCCGTACCCCGGCCCCTATGGGGAAAAAGACACTAGCATTAGTACATTGGTTCTCACCAATCCGAAAATCCAGTGAAGTAACTGGATACCAACGCACACCTGCATCAGAAGCAGGATGGAGTGCTTGTCCTTCCAGACCCTAAGATGAGACGCTACGAGAAATCACAGAAGGGTTTCGAGGAGGGTGAGAGGGGAAAGTGGGAGGCCGATTGCATTAACCCGCAGACAGTTAATCCCCTATTTTCGCCCACAGAAGGATACTTCTGCGAGCCAGACAAGCCAGATTTGGGGGCCCGGTCCAGTCCGTCTTCCGAACCCTGCGCATCACCTTAGAAGAGGTCACAGCAGCGCCAACCAGGCCAGTGCCTCCGTGGGAGTCAGGTGAGCATAACAGCATGTCCGCAAGTATTCAAAATAAGGTGTCTTAATAACATCCCTCCTGTTCGCATTGTCCGCAACCAGAATGAATATGTCCGTAGAACACATAGCCCTTCCACCGGTCTGCAAAGTTGTGACGCACATTTCATTAGTTTGGGGACCTGAACACTGTCCGTAGAACACCCGCACGCATGTGTATCACACCCACAGGTCCTACGAACATCGCACCTGTTCGTAACTGTCTGCTGCACATGTGTCACAATTTTGATTAGTTCGCGGACACAGACACTGTCCGTAGAATACCCGCACGCATGTGCACAACTGACCCTGTGCATTTTGTGTCCTACGGACACCCGTCCCATTCGCGAACGTGTCCACAACAACATCATGAGACCGCACCCACGCTAAGCATGGGTCATTGTTCCCGAACACAGTCCGGGCCCCCGTACACCCAAAAAGTGCTTTTATGGGAAATTCAAGGTATTTTCCTGTGAAACTTCATCCTTGCACATGTCCCAGAACATGTCCCTAGTGATCTGCATACTGTTTGTAACTTTTTGAACCCTTTTTGGCGTTCGAAGTGTTCGCGGACAGCACATGTGTCCGCAAAGTACTCCCCAGCACCCCTATAAAAGGGCATACCACAGAGCTGCTTCTCATTCTGTTTTTGGAGTTCCAGGACAGACACTGCTGAATTTTATATTCTTCGAATTGCTGCCTTTGCTGTGCCTCCTGATACCATTGACGATAGCAGCCATGGCTGCTGCTGCTCCTGCTGGTGTGTCTTCTGCCTCAGCACCACCCACAACCCATCCACCACCACCACCTCCTGAAGGGCCTGGAGAGGGGAACAGGTGTGAGGATGCAGAGGAGGATGAAGAGGATGACGAGGATGAGGTAGTGGAAGTCCCTACTACTAGCACTCCCCTTGAATCTTGGGTGTGGAGGTTGTTTTCCACTCTTGATGGACTACTGAAAGCTTGTGCAAACAAGGTGCACTGCAGTCAGTGCCAGTTGGTGCTGAGTCGTGGCAAACCAGGTTTGTACAGCCATGGCCCTACCTCAATGAAGCGACACCTAAGGTCATTTAACGGTGAGGCTATTCTTAAGGTTGTACCCTGCGATAAACGTAGTAGGTTGCGTTCCCCTGCAGCATCTTCCTATTCTGCTCCTGCCACCACGAGAGGCACTCCTGTGGAGCAGCACATCTCTCCAGCTGCCTTGCAGGCCATACGTGATGCTGTAGACACTTACCTTTCCGGGGTCAAAGTATTGTGTATGTACTGTGATGCAGTACTCTGTAAGGGGGAGAACCTTCAAAGTGCTTTTGAGGCTACAGTCCGAGAGCATGAGAAGGATTCCCCACTACCTGATTAAGGCCCACCCTACATCTTCTTCTCTCCACCTGCCCTTTCTTATCATCATGGTTGGCGCCCCTTCCTAACCCTCCCTTTCCTTCCGTTCCTTATGTGTCATGTCTGACAAACCAATCAAAAATACAAAACAACAAAAACAAAAAAAATGGCTCTTTTCAGAGCCGCCTTTCACAGTTCAAAAATAGAAGTGCCAATAAAATGCTGCAGGGCCCTGTGCATTTTCTAAAGTCTGCTTACATTTAAAATTTTTGGGGTGCTGTGCTATCAAAACCATTGCACTCTTCTGCGGGAGGAAGTGGTGGTTCTGAAAAGAGACTTTTTGTAGTGTCTTTTTGTGTTTAAAAAACTTCAAATGGTCAACACCTACTGGAAAAGGGATTGCTATGATTCCAAAAAGGGTTGCAATGCATTTTGTTTATTCCGCCAAAAAATCTGATTGCCAGCATAAGTAAGATGTACTCCATCTCTGTGAAAAATGTGTGTGCGACGAAACATAACATTTTCTTTGTGAAAAGAGGGCCTGCCAACATCTCTCAAAAAGGCACAAACAGCCTTGTTGACATTGCGCCTCGCTTTCTCCATTTGTGTACCCAATGAAAAAGAATGCAGCCACATTTTTCTCTGCGCAATATGTGAAAAAATTATTCGGGCCTTTGGAAACATGTCCATGACTTTCCCAAGTCTTTCTTTCATTGCAAATTGCACATGTCCTAAACTGTTCCCTCCACAACGAATAATAATAATAATGTCTGGATGATGCTATGTCACCAAAGTACCACAATGAGGTACCAAATCCATCCACTTCATTTCACGCACTCCATGCCAGTGCACTTCCACACGAGGGAATCCAAGATGTGTAGCCACTCCGCAGCATATTCTTCCAAACAATTTATGCACGAGTCTCCCAAAATCCAGACAATCTGCCTGCTGAAAGACAAAGCCATACCTATCTGCTCTCCTCTCAGGAAAAATACTTTCTGACAAACTCTCCTTACACATCACACCCACTAAACCTTATTGACCAATCCCTTGCCCTGATAAGTCTTATTTGTATGACTCTCAGCCTCAAAATCCCCATATGTAATACGTGCTGCCCGTGGACAACCGGAGTGTCTGCGGACAAATCGTAAAATGTGAGCGTGGGGAATGAAACTTTAAAAAGTGTTCCTCACTTCCCCTTTGAAGTTGGTTCTGAAAAGAGCCTTTTTTTCGGAAACTGCTTTTAATAAAACAGCTTTCATTCTGTAATTTGTTTTCACTTATATTCTTCCTGATGTCTTCACATTATCCTCTGTAAAGCACTCCTTATATTTTGAAATTACATGGCATTTCCCAATACAGATAAAGAAATGCTATCTAATGTAAAATAATCACCCTTAACATAATCAATATTGCCATTGTTAACATAACATTCCACTTCTCAACAGAAAATCAGACATCTCTCTGTTCACCAAACATCTTACACCATTTTGCTGGGGACAGAAAGCATTGGAATTGTCCCATAGTGCCCTATGAAGTATTTGAGAAAAAATCACGTTCCCATTTGGAACAACCTCCATCACTGCCTGAACCACGTTTTCAAGACTACTCAACAAAGTAGGAGAACCGCTGTATCCCAAATGGACACCACCCCAATGCAGTACCACTACATCTGGACTCTTCCACATGCAGAATGTTTTACAAGCTCCAACCAATGCCTGTATATTGAAACCAGGCACAGTTGATCAGTTAATCGCCACTCCTTCAAAATCAAAACTGGCAGCCTTATGTTTAAACATAGCATACCTCTGTAAACCATCTACAAACATATCTCCAACCACCAACACCCTTACTTTCTCCACCGCTGCCATCTTCACTACACACAGCCTCTCTCAATACAAAGCAGAACCTCAACAGCTGATTGGCTAATCCCCAAAATAAACTTCTATTTCATGCTCAGAAGCCCCAGATGGGGCACGTCCTGTCCGCGAACAGCCGTGGTGTCTGTGGAGCACATACCACTGGGGCAGCCCTTCTACCCTTTCCACTTCACTCTCTGCACCATTCCCTCATTGGCTACTGTTAAACAGTCACACAACCATCTACCAATCAAATCCAGGAACTCTACATCTAACTCTATCACCACAGTTCAGCACTTTAGATATACTGTTGATCACTCTGAGTACAATTCTACTGTGGTTGCAAAGCACCTACAGAACCAACTACTGTAAAACTCTCCAAGATTTTTCTTGCAGATTCATGCACATCCACATGCATGAACACAAACTACAGGTATGAATATATTCATACCTGTATGAATATACAGGTATATACGCGCAAATCAGACCTCTGTGGATTCCCACGGGTGTCCTCTTTTGGGAAATGCATGGGGTTCCCTGTTTCCCTTGCTGGCTGCGACACCCTAGGCCCAAATCTGTAGGTTGCCCACATGAACAAAATGGGCAGTGGCGAATGGCTTGGGGTTCCCAGTCGGTTAGCCTTTTCCTTTTGCGCCCCCGGTAGGTGCACCCACACATGTGAGGTACCGTTTTCATCGGGACACGTGTGGGGACACGGGAAGGTAGGCCACGTGTTGTTGGCGGTGTGTTTCGGTGGGTGGCCAGAGCGAAATGTCTGAGAATTGTCTTCATTTCCGGCCAATTTCAGAGACATTTCCCTGTGTCCACTCACCGAAACACGTCGCCAACAGCAGATGTCATACCTTCTTGTGTTCCCACAGGTGTCCCGACGAAAAAGGTACCTCGCATTTGTGGGTGCACCTACCGGGGGTGCAAAAGGAAAAGGGTAACCCACTGGTAACCCCAAGCCTTTCGCCACAGCACAATTTGTTCATGTGGGCAACCTACAGATTTGGGCCTAGGGTGTCCAAGCCAGCAAGGAAAACGGGGAACCCCATGCATTTCCCAAAAGAGGACACCCGTGGGAAAGCACAGAGGTCTTATTTGCGCGAACCGGGCCAGAATTTATTACCCAGAACCCCAGACAAAGTGAACATTGTGTTTTTTCCCCACCAAATATCACACTTTGTCGGGGATTGTGGCTAATAAAAACTGGGGCAATTTGCGCAAGGCAGACCTCTGTGGATTCCCACGGGTGTCCTCTTTTGGGAAATGCATGGGGTTCCCTGTTTCCCTTGCTGGCTGCGACACCCTAGGCCCAAATCTGTAGGTTGCCCACATGAACAAAATGGGCAGTGGCGAATGGCTTGGGGTTCCCAGTCGGTTACCCTTTTCCTTTTGCGCCCCCGGTAGGTGCACCCACACATGTGAGGTACCGTTTTCATCGGGACACGTGTGGGGACACGGGAAGGTAGGCCACGTGTTGTTGGCGGTGTGTTTCGGTGGGTGGCCAGAGCGAAATGTCTGAGAATTGTCTTCATTTCCGGCCAATTTCAGAGACATTTCCCTGTGTCCACTCACCGAAACACGTCGCCAACAGCAGATGTCATACCTTCTTGTGTTCCCACAGGTGTCCCGATGAAAAAGGTACCTCGCATGTGTGGGTGCACCTACCGGGGGCGCAAAGGAAAAGGGTAACCCGCTGGTAACCCCAAGCCTTTCGCCACAGCACAATTTGTTCATGTGGGCAACCTACAGATTTGGGCCTGGGGTGTCCAAGCTAGCAAGGAAAACGGGGAACCCCATGCATTTCCCAAAAGAGGACACCCGTGGGAAAGCACAGAGGTCTGATTTGCGCGAAGCGGGCCAGAATTTATTACCCAGAACCCCAGACAAAGTGAACATTGTGTTTTTTCCCCACCAAATATCACACTTTGTCGGGGATTGTGGCTAATAAAAACTGGGGCAATTTGCGCAAGGCAGACCTCTGTGGATTCCCACGGGTGTCCTCTTTTGGGAAATGCATGGGGTTCCCTGTTTCCCTTGCTGGCTGCGACACCCTAGGCCCAAATCTGTAGGTTGCCCACATGAACAAAATGGGCAGTGGCGAATGGCTTGGGGTTCCCAGTCGGTTACCTTTTCCCTTTTGCGCCCCCGGTAGGTGCACCCACACATGTGAGGTACCGTTTTCATCGGGACACCTGTGGGAACGCGGGACGGTAGGCCATGTGTTGTTGGGGGCGTGTTTCGATGGGTGCGTCGAGCGAAATGTGCGGAAAAAGCGTTTTTTCCCCCACATTTCGGACTTTGCAGGGGTGTCTGGGTAAAATAACCTGGGGCGATGTGCGCAAATCACACCTCTGCGGATTCCCACGGGTGTCCTCTTTTCGGAAATGCATGGGGCTCCTTGTTTTCCTCGGTGGCTTGGACACCCGAGGCCCATATCTGTATGTTGTGCCGGTCGGCAGAATGGCTGAGATTCCCCTCTGCAAACAGACTGGGGGTTGCTTGCGTTTTCGGCTTGCCCCTTGCCGGCCAGGTAGGTGCACCCACGCATGTGAGGTACCGTTTTCATCGGGACACCTGTGGGAACGCGGGACGGTAGGCCATGTGTTGTTGGGGGCGTGTTTCGATGGGTGCGTCGAGCGAAATGTGCGGAAAAAGCGTTTTTCCCCCCACATTTCGGACTTTGCAGGGGTGTCTGGGTAAAAAAACCTGGGGCGATGTGCGCAAATCACACCTCTGCGGATTCCCACGGGTGTCCTCTTTTCAGAAATGCATGGGGCTCCCCGTTTTCCTCGGTGGCTTGGATACCCGAGGCCCATATCTGTATGTTGTGCCGGTCGGCAGAATGGCTGAGATTCCCCTCTGCAAACAGACTGGGGGTTGCTTGCGTTTTCGGCTTGCCCCTTGCCGGCCAGGTAGGTGCACCCACGCATGTGAGGTACCGTTTTCATCGGGACACCTGTGGGAACGCGGGACGGTAGGCCATGTGTTGTTGGGGGCGTGTTTCGATGGGTGCGTCGAGCGAAATGTGCGGAAAAAGCGTTTTTTCCCCCACATTTCGGACTTTGCAGGGGTGTCTGGGTAAAAAAACATGGGGCGATGTGCGCAAATAACACCTCTGCGGATTCGCACGGGTGTCCTCTCTTCAGAAATGCATGGGGCTCCCTGTTTTCCTCGGTGGCTTGGACACCCGAGGCCCATATCTGTATGTTGTGCCGGTCGGCAGAATGGCTGAGATTCCCCTCTGCAAACAGACTGGGGGTTGCTTGCGTTTTCGGCTTGCCCCTTGCCGGCCAGGTAGGTGCACCCACGCATGTGAGGTACCGTTTTCATCGGGACACCTGTGGGAACGCGGGACGGTAGGCCATGTGTTGTTGGGGGCGTGTTTCGATGGGTGCGTCGAGCGAAATGTGCGGAAAAAGCGTTTTTTCCCCCACATTTCGGACTTTGCAGGGGTGTCTGGGTAAAATAACCTGGGGCGATGTGCGCAAATCACACCTCTGCGGATTCCCACGGGTGTCCTCTTTTCGGAAATGCATGGGGCTCCTTGTTTTCCTCGGTGGCTTGGACACCCGAGGCCCATATCTGTATGTTGTGCCGGTCGGCAGAATGGCTGAGATTCCCCTCTGCAAACAGACTGGGGGTTGCTTGCGTTTTCGGCTTGCCCCTTGCCGGCCAGGTAGGTGCACCCACGCATGTGAGGTACCGTTTTCATCGGGACACCTGTGGGAACGCGGGACGGTAGGCCATGTGTTGTTGGGGGCGTGTTTCGATGGGTGCGTCGAGCGAAATGTGCGGAAAAAGTGTTTTTCCCCCCACATTTCGGACTTTGCAGGGGTGTCTGGGTAAAAAAACCTGGGGCGATGTGCGCAAATCACACCTCTGCGGATTCCCACGGGTGTCCTCTTTTCAGAAATGCATGGGGCTCCCCGTTTTCCTCGGTGGCTTGGATACCCGAGGCCCATATCTGTATGTTGTGCCGGTCGGCAGAATGGCTGAGATTCCCCTCTGCAAACAGACTGGGGGTTGCTTGCGTTTTCGGCTTGCCCCTTGCCGGCCAGGTAGGTGCACCCACGCATGTGAGGTACCGTTTTCATCGGGACACCTGTGGGAACGCGGGACGGTAGGCCATGTGTTGTTGGGGGCGTGTTTCGATGGGTGCGTCGAGCGAAATGTGCGGAAAAAGCGTTTTTTCCCCCACATTTCGGACTTTGCAGGGGTGTCTGGGTAAAAAAACATGGGGCGATGTGCGCAAATAACACCTCTGCGGATTCGCACGGGTGTCCTCTCTTCAGAAATGCATGGGGCTCCCTGTTTTCCTCGGTGGCTTGGACACCCGAGGCCCATATCTGTATGTTGTGCCGGTCGGCAGAATGGCTGAGATTCCCCTCTGCAAACAGACTGGGGGTTGCTTGCGTTTTCGGCTTGCCCCTTGCCGGCCAGGTAGGTGCACCCACGCATGTGAGGTACCGTTTTCATCGGGACACCTGTGGGAACGCGGGACGGTAGGCCATGTGTTGTTGGGGGCGTGTTTCGATGGGTGCGTCGAGCGAAATGTGCGGAAAAAGCGTTTTTTCCCCCACATTTCGGACTTTGCAGGGGTGTCTGGGTAAAAAAACCTGGGGCGATGTGCGCAAATCACACCTCTGCGGATTCCCACGGGTGTCCTCTTTTCGGAAATGCATGGGGCTCCCTGTTTTCCTTGGTGGCTTGGACACCCGAGGCCCATATCTGTATGATGTGAGAGTGTGACATTTCTGGTGTGAAAACAGACTTGGGGTTATTTGTGTTTTAGGCTTTCCCCTTGGCGGCCAGGTAGGTGCACCCACACATGTGAGGTACCGTTTTCATCGGGACACCTGTGGGAACGCGGGAAGGTAGGCCATGTGTTGTTGGGGGCGTGTTTCGATGGGTGCGTCAAGCGAAATGTGCGGAAAAAGCATTTTTTCCCCACATTTCGGACTTTGCAGGGGTGTCTGGGAAAAAATTCTGGGGCGATTTGGGCATATCATACCTCTGCGGATTCCCACGGGTGTCCTCTTTTCGGAAATGCATGGGGTTCCCTGTTTTCCTCGGTGTCTTGGACACCCGAGGCCCATATCTGTACATTGTGCCGGTCGCCAGAATGTCTGAGATTTCGCTCTGAAAACAGACTTGGGGTAACTTGTGTTTTAGGCTTTCCCCTTGGCGGCCAGGTAGGTGCACCCACACATGTGAGGTACCGTTTTCATCGGGACACCTGTGGGAACGCGGGACGGTAGGCAATGTGTTGTTGGGGGCGTGTTTCGATGGGTGAGTCGAGCAAAATGTGAGGAAAATGCATATTTTTTCCCACATTTCGGACTTTGCGGGGGTGTCTGGGTAATAAATTCTGGGGCGATTTGGGCATATCATACCTCTGCGGATTCCCACGGGTGTCCTCTTTCCGGAAATGCATGGGGTTCCCTGTTTTCCTCGGTGGCTTGGACACCCGAGGCCCATATCTGTACATTGTGCCGGTCGGCAGAATGGCTGAAATTTCCCTCTGAAAAGAGACTTGGGGTTACTTGTGTTTTCGGCTTTCCCCTTGGCAGCCAGGTAGGTGCACCCACACATGTGAGGTACCGTTTTCATCGGGACACCTGTGGGAACGCGGGACAGTAGGCCCTGTGTTGTTGGGGGCGTGTTTCGATGGGTGAGTCGAGTGAAATGTGAGGAAAATGCATATTTTTTCCCACATTTCGGACTTTGCAGGGGTGTCTGGGTAATAAATTCTGGGGCGATTTGGGCATATCATACCTCTGCGGATTCCCACGGGTGTCCTCTTTTCGGAAATGCATGGGGTTCCCTGTTTTCCTTGGTGGCTTGGACACCCGAGGCCCATATCTGTATGATGTGAGAGTGTGACATTTCCGGTGTGAAAACAGACTTGGGGTTACTTGTGTTTTAGGCTTTCCCCTTGGCGGCCAGGTAGGTGCACCCACACATGTGAGGTACCGTTTTCATCGGGACACCTGTGGGAACACGTGACGGTAGGCCATGTGTTGTTGGGGGCGTGTTTCGATTGGTGCGTCGAGTGAAATGTGCGGAAAAAGTGTTTTTTTCCCCACATTTCGGACTTTGCAGGGGTGTCTGGGTAATAAATTCTGGGGCGATTTGGGCATATCATACCTCTGCGGATTCCCACGGGTGTCCTCTTTTCGGAAATGCATGGGGTTCCCTGTTTTCCTCGGTGGCTTGGACACCCGAGGCCCATATCTGTACATTGTGCCGGTCGGCAGAATGTCTGAGATTTCGCTCTGAAAACAGACTTGGGGTTACTTGTGTTTTAGGCTTTCCCCTTGGCGGCCAGGTAGGTGCACCCACACATGTGAGGTACCGTTTTCATCGGGACACCTGTGGGAACGCGGGACGGTAGGCCATGTGTTGTTGGGGGCGTGTTTCGATGGGTGAGTCGAGTGAAATGTGAGGAAAATGCATATTTTTTCCCACATTTCGGACTTTGCGGTGGTGTCTGGGTAATAAATTCTGGGGCGATTTGGGCATATCATACCTCTGCGGATTCCCACGGTTGTCCTCTTTCCGGAAATGCATGGGGTTCCCTGTTTTCCTCGGTGGCTTGGACACCCGAGGCCCATATCTGTACATTGTGCCGGTCGGCAGAATGTCTGAGATTTCCCTCTGAAAACAGACTTGGGGTTACTTGTGTTTTAGGCTTTCCCCTTGGCGGCCAGGTAGGTGCACCCACACATGTGAGGTACCGTTTTCATCGGGACACCTGTGGGAACGTGGGACAGTAGGCCATGTGTTGTTGGGGGCGTGTTTCGATGGGTGAGTCGAGCGAAATGTGAGGAAAATGCGTATTTTTTCCCACATTTCGGACTTTGCGGGGGTGTCTGGGTAATAAATTCTGGGGCGATTTGGCCATATCATACCTCTGCGGATTCCCATGGTTGTCCTCTTTTTGGAAATGCATGGGGTTCCCTGTTTTCCTTGGTGGCTTGGACACCCGAGGCCCATATCTGTATGATGTGAGAGTGTGACATTTCCGGTGTGAAAACAGACTTGGGGTTACTTGTGTTTTAGGCTTTCCCCTTGGCGGCCAGGTAGGTGCACCCACACATGTGAGGTACCGTTTTCATCGGGACACCTGTGGGAACGCGTGACGGTAGGCCATGTGTTGTTGGGGGCGAGTTTCGATGGGTGCGTCGAGCGAAATGTGCGGAAAAAGCGTTTTTTCCCCCACATTTCGGACTTTGCAGGGGTGTCTGGGTAATAAATTCTGGTGCGATTTGGGCATATCATACCTCTGCGGATTCCCACGGGTGTCCTCTTTTCGGAAATGCATGGGGTTCCCTGTTTTCCTCTGTGGCTTGGACACCCGAGGCCCATATCTGTACATTGTGCCGGTCGGCAGAATGTCTGAGATTTCGCTCTGAAAACAGACTTGGGGTTACTTGTGTTTTAGGCTTTCCCCTTGGCGGCCAGGTAGGTGCACCCACACATGTGAGGTACTGTTTTCATCGGGACACCTGTGGGAACGCGGGACGGTAGGCCATGTGTTGTTGGGGGCGTGTTTCGATGGGTGAGTCGAGCGAAATGTGAGGAAAATGCATATTTTTTCCCACATTTCGGACTTTGCGGGGGTGTCTGGGTAATAAATTCTGGGGCGATTTGGGCATATCATACCTCTGCGGATTCCCACGGGTGTCCTCTTTCCGGAAATGCATGGGGTTCCCTGTTTTCCTTGGTGGCTTGGACACCCGAGGCCCATATCTGTACATTGTGCCGGTCGGCAGAATGTCTGAGATTTCCCTCTGAAAACAGACTTGGGGTTACTTGTGTTTTAGGCTTTCCCCTTGGCGGCCAGGTAGGTGCACCCACACATGTGAGGTACCGTTTTCATCGGGACACCTGTGGGAACGTGGGACAGTAGGCCATGTGTTGATGGGGGCGTGTTTCGATGGGTGAGTCGAGCGAAATGTGAGGAAAATGCGTATTTTTTCCCACATTTTGGACTTTGCGGGGGTGTCTGGGTAATAAATTCTGGGGCGATTTGGTCATATCATACCTCTGCGGATTCCCACGGTTGTCCTCTTTTCAGAAATGCATGGGGTTCCCTGTTTTCCTTGGTGGCTTGGACACCCGAGGCCCATATCTGTATGATGTGAGAGTGTGACATTTCCGGTGTGAAAACAGACTTGGGGTTACTTGTGTTTTAGGCTTTCCCCTTGGCGGCCAGGTAGGTGCACCCACACATGTGAGGTACCGTTTTCATCGGGACACCTGTGGGAACGCGTGACGGTAGGCCATGTGTTGTTGGGGGCGTGTTTCGATGGGTGCGTCGAGCGAAATGTGCGGAAAAAGCGTTTTTTTCCCCACATTTCGGACTTTGCAGGGGTGTCTGGGTAATAAATTCTGGGGCGATTTGGGCATATCATACCTCTGCGGATTCCCACGGGTGTCCTCTTTTCGGAAATGCATGGGGTTCCCTGTTTTCCTCGGTGGCTTGGACACCCGAGGCCCATATCTGTACATTGTGCCGGTCGGCAGAATGTCTGAGATTTCGCTCTGAAAACAGACTTGGGGTTACTTGTGTTTTAGGCTTTCCCCTTGGCGGCCAGGTAGGTGCACCCACACATGTGAGGTACCGTTTTCATCGGGACACCTGTGGGAACGCGGGATGGTAGGCCATGTGTTGTTGGGGGCGTGTTTCGATGGGTGAGTCGAGCTAAATGTGAGGAAAATGCGTATTTTTTCCCACATTTCGGACTTTGCGGGGGTGTCTGGGTAATAAATTCTGGGGCGATTTGGGCATATCATACCTCTGCGGATTCCCACGGGTGTCCTCTTTCCGGAAATGCATGGGGTTCCCCGTTTTCCTCGGTGGCTTGGACACCCGAGGCCCATATCTGTACATTGTGCCGGTCGGCAGAATGTCTGAGATTTCCCTCTGAAAACAGACTTGGGGTTACTTGTGTTTTATGCTTTCCCCTTGGCGGCCAGGTAGGTGCACCCACACATGTGAGGTACCGTTTTCATTGGGACACCTGTGGGAATGCGGGACAGTAGGCCATGTGTTGTTGGGGGCGTGTTTCGATGGGTGAGTCGAGCGAAATGTGAGGAAAATGCGTATTTTTTCCCACATTTCGGACTTTGCGGGGGTGTCTGGGTAATAAATTCTGGGGCGATTTGGCCATATCATACCTCTGTGGATTCCCACGGTTGTCCTCTTTTCGGAAATGCATGGGGTTCCCTGTTTTCCTTGGTGGCTTGGACACCCGAGGCCCATATCTGTATGATGTGAGAGTGTGACATTTCCGGTGTGAAAACAGACTTGGGGTTACTTGTGTTTTAGGCTTTCCCCTTGGCGGCCAGGTAGGTGCACCCACACATGTGAGGTACCATTTTCATCGGGACACCTGTGGGAACGGGTGACGGTAGGCCATGTGTTGTTGGGGGCGTGTTTCGATGGGTGCGTTGAGCGAAATGTGCGGAAAAAGCATTTTTTTCCCCACATTTCGGACTTTGCAGGGGTGTCTGGGTAATAAATTCTGGGGCGATTTGGGCATATCATACCTCTGCGGATTCCCACGGGTGTCCTCTTTTCAGAAATGCATGGGGTTCCCTGTTTTCCTCGGTGGCTTGGACACCCGAGGCCCATATCTGTACATTGTGCAGGTCGGCAGAATGTCTGAGATTTCCCTCTGAAAACAGACTTGGGGTTACTTGTGTTTTAGGCTTTCCCCTTGGCGGCCAGGTAGGTGCACCCACACATGTGAGGTACCGTTTTCATCGGGACACCTGTGGAAACGCGGGACAGTAGGCCATGTGTTGTTGGGGGCGTGTTTCGATGGGTGAGTCGAGTGAAATGTGAGGAAAATGCGTATTTTTTCCCACATTTCGGACTTTGCGGGGGTGTCTGGGTAATAAATTCTGGGGCGATTTGGCCATATCATACCTCTGCGGATTTCCACGGTTGTCCTCTTTTCGGAAATGCATGGGGTTCCCTGTTTTCCTTGGTGGCTTGGACACCCGAGGCCCATATCTGTATGATGTGAGAGTGTGACATTTCCGGTGTGAAAACAGACTTGGGGTTACTTGTGTTTTAGGCTTTCCCCTTGGCGGCCAGGTAGGTGCACCCACACATGTGAGGTACCATTTTCATCGGGACACCTGTGGGAACGGGTGACGGTAGGCCATGTGTTGTTGGGGGCGTGTTTCGATGGGTGCGTCGAGCGAAATGTGCGGAAAAAGCGTTTTTTTCCCCACATTTCGGACTTTGCAGGGGTGTCTGGGTAATAAATTCTGGGGCGATTTGGGCATATCATACCTCTGCGGATTCCCACGGGTGTCCTCTTTTCGGAAATGCATGGGGTTCCCTGTTTTCCTCGGTGGCTTGGACACCCGAGGCCCATATCTGTACATTGTGCCGGTCGGCAGAATGTCTGAGATTTCCCTCTGAAAACAGACTTGGGGTTACTTGTGTTTTAGGCTTTCCCCTTGGCGGCCAGGTAGGTGCACCCACACATGTGAGGTACCGTTTTCATCGGGACACCTGTGGAAACGCGGGACAGTAGGCCATGTGTTGTTGGGGGCGTGTTTCGATGGGTGAGTCGAGTGAAATGTGAGGAAAATGCGTATTTTTTCCCACATTTCGGACTTTGCGGGGGTGTCTGGGTAATAAATTCTGGGGCGATTTGGCCATATCATACCTCTGCGGATTTCCACGGTTGTCCTCTTTTCGGAAATGCATGGGGTTCCCTGTTTTCCTTGGTGGCTTGGACACCCGAGGCCCATATCTGTATGATGTGAGAGTGTGACATTTCCGGTGTGAAAACAGACCTGGGGTTACTTGTGTTTTAGGCTTTCCCCTTGTGGGCCAGGTAGGTGCACCCACACATGTGAGGTACCGTTTTCATCGGGACACCTGTGGGAACGCATGACGGTAGGCCATGTGTTGTTGGGGGCGTGTTTCGATGGGTGCGTCGAGCGAAATGTGCGGAAAAAGCGTTTTTTTCCCCACATTTCGGACTTTGCAGGGGTGTCTGAGTAATAAATTCTGGGGCGATTTGGGCATATCATACCTCTGCGGATTCCCACGGTGTCCTCTTTTCGGAAATGCATGGGGTTCCCTGTTTTCCTCGGTGGCTTGGACACCCGAGGCCCATATCTGTACATTGTGCCAGTCGGCAGAATGTCTGAGATTTCGCTCTGAAAACAGACTTGGGGTTACTTGTGTTTTAGGCTTTCCCCTTGGCGGCCAGGTAGGTGCACCCACACATGTGAGGTACCGTTTTCATCGGGACACCTGTGGGAACGCGGGACGGTAGGCCATGTGTTGTTGGGGGCGTGTTTCGATGGGTGAGTCGAGCGAAATGTGAGGAAAATGCGTATTTTTTCCCACATTTCGGACTTTGCGGGGGTGTCTGGGTAATAAATTCTGGGGCGATTTGGGCATATCATACCTCTGCGGATTCCCACGGGTGTCCTCTTTCCGGAAATGCATGGGGTTCCCTGTTTTCCTTGGTGTCTTGGACACCCGAGGCCCATATCTGTATGATGTGAGAGTGTGACTTTTCCGGTGTGAAAACAGACTTGGGGTTACTTGTGTTTTAGGCTTTCCCCTTGGCGGCCAGGTAGGTGCACCCACACATGTGAGGTACCGTTTTCATCGGGACACCTGTGGGAACGCGTGACGGTAGGCCATGTGTTGTTGGGGGCGTGTTTCGATGGGTGAGCCGAGCGAAATGTGTGGAAAATGCGTATTTTTTCCCACATTTCGGACTTTGCGGGGGTGTCTGGGTAATAAAATCTGGGGCAATTTGGGCATATCATACCTTTGCGGATTCCCACGGGTGTCCTCTTTTCGGAAATGAATGGGGTTCCCAGTTTTCCTCGGTGGCTTGGACACCCGAGGCCCATATCTGTATGATGTGAGAGTGTGACATTTCCGGTGTGAAAACAGACTTGGGGTTACTTGTGTTTTAGGCTTTCCCCTTGGTGGCCAGGTAGGTGCACCCACACATGTGAGGTACCGTTTTCATCGGGACACCTGTGGGAACGCGGGACGGTAGGCCATGTGTTGTGTTTGTGTGGTTTTCATAACGTTTTGACCCATTTGCTGGAGCCCTTTGTCTCACAACCCTTTCTTTTCCCAAATGTGACCTACATTTAGTCGCTGCTTTAGCCACCATACACTTTTGTAACCTGCACAAGTCACCTACCCTTGAAAAGGTCTGCCTGTGCTCTTTCAAAAAATGTATGGCTGCCATTCCTCACCACATTGGTTTTCCCAATTTACACATGCTAAGTGCGTCTGGTCAGGCCGTGAGCGTAAAACTCCTGTGTACCATGGCTCAGTGTTTGGCTTGTGGTATTGCTTGTTTTGTACAAACACTACAAAAATGGTATGCTCTCCTAACTGCAAGAGTCTGGGGAATGTAGCGGAGCATTGCTTTTCTCATAGAAGCCATTGCCGTACCAAGCCAACCATGTCCAACACATACCTTTTTTTTCAGTCATTTTCCCGCTTTTCCCCCATTCAATGGCAGTTTCCCCTACCTAGTTGTTGCCTGACCTATACAAATCACCCCTTCCTAAACTTGGAATTTTGTCTACTTTTCAGAAATATATGCCTTTCTGTCCTCCAATTTGGCTTTCCTGCCCTTTTCTCCCATTCTGTCCATGCATGTCCAATTGGCAAAAATGGCAAAAATCGCCTACCTCTCACAAAACGGTTGATATCCCCATCAAAACATTTTTTTTTCCATTTCCACTCAACCTGTTCCTGAAAGCCAACACATTGGGGAACTCAGCACAGCAAACCATTTGTTCCTAGCTCTTACAAGGAAAAAACCACAGGCTTCTTTGTACATCATTTTATTGGCATTTTTTGAAAAAACCCCAAATTTTCGCACATTTTCCTTATTTTCTCTCACCCCCCTACAGCAACCTGGGATTCCTGGGTGGCGTTACGACCGCCTACATGTGGGAAAAAAAGGAGCCAAATTTGGCCGAGATATCTCATGTAACGAAAAAGTTACAAGCCATTGAATGGCCACATACCAAAATCACCAAAAAAGGCTCTGGCACTGGGGAGAAATACCCATGGCACTTAAATGGTTAAAATCAGGTACCAATTTTCAAAATGTGTAAGCTACGCAATCACTACAAAAAGTGCAAGAAAAAGATGAGGTTTTACAGTCACGCATTACAAACCTTTTAGCAAACATGCGTGGTACAAAATAATACTGGTTCCAACGTCACGCAGATGTATGCTGTATGATAAGAAATCTTGCCCTACCCACTTGGTTTGTAACATGAAGTTATGCAGAATATGCATGGGAAGATTTACATGATTTCCTACGCATAGAAAACAAAAACAATACAAATGTAGATATAAAAACACCTGGAGAACTCTGCTCTCTAGATCCTGTAAATGTATCTTGATATTTCCATCATTGCTTCATTGCTATGCTACACTTCATTTTTAATAAAACTGTTCCTCCCCTTGGAGTAGTGCAACAGTTCTTTTGGAGAAAAGAATACCAAGCCAGAGGAGCACCACACATCCACATGCTTTTGTGGATTAAAGATGCTCCTAAATTTGGTCATGACAGTGATGCCACTCTTTTGCAGTTCATCCGAAAATATGTCACTTGTGAAATCACTTCATAAACGACACATAGTAACCTTCATGCACACATTTTACAATTTCAAAGACACACATGTGTGAAGTATTGTGATCGCAAATATAAAAACAAAGGGTAATACTACACCAAATGCTGTTTTGGTTTCCCTAGACCAGTTTCAACAACAGGTCAAGTAAGGAACTTCATGTTTTCAGTTAGACATAGTGTCAAAGGTAAATCACCTAAGAACACATATTACATAAACAGAACAGAAGGATCAAAATACATCAATGATTACAATGCAATCATTGCCCTGCTATGGAATGCAAATATAGATGTGCAGTACGTTGCAGACAATTCTACTGCAGTTTCATGATGTGTCACAGCCTACTTATCCAAAGCAGAAAAAGCAGAGCTCAAAGACCCCTGGGATGACATATCATCTGACAAAACACTATCACAGAAATTGTACAGCTTAGGCATAAACATGCGGTCCCATAGAGAATGTGGCTGCTATGAAGCTGCAGACCTTTTGACTGATACTGCCTTCTATGGCCAATCTGAAAATGTAGTATGGCTAAGCCTTGGTCCTGCTAAATCTAGAAAAGAGTTCTCAAATCATATGAAGACATAGAAACAATAGCCAAAAATGATCCCAGCAGCCAAGACGTTTTGAAAAATGACTTACTAGACACATAGTACCCAAACAGAAGTACCACTTTGGAAACCATGTGTCTATACCACATAGCCCAACACTTCGCACACACAAATGTCAAACCAGATGAGAAGAAAGGTAAATACAGAGTGTAACATTGCAAAGGCATCTTAGTGAAACTTACCAAGTGAAGCTTTATTGATCATATCAAATTGTCATTAAAAACCCCTCAACATAAAGAACTGTATTACATGTCCCTGCTACAACTTTTTAAACCATGGAGAAAATAAGATACCTATGACTCCAATGAAGACACTTTCAAAGCAAATGAAAGCACTCAAACAGATGTAAACTTTACACAGTACAAAACAATGTTGCACAATGAACAGCAACAAGAAGAAGAACTCCTTGCACAACTAGATGTGGATACTCCTGACAGTAGTCAACCTTCTGTAACAGGAAGCCAGGAACCACTTGGACAGCCACTAATAGAAAATGAGGCAGAATTAGCCATGACTGAAGTAGAAAATACCACGTGTCAGTATGAGCAATCTACAGAAGACATTTCTCTGCTAAAATCTCAACTGAACAATGAGCAGCATAGCATTTTCCAAAAAATAATGAAACAAATTGAACATGGTGTGCAGCATGAAACGGAAAATTGTACCTGCCAAGACAACAAACAAATACTGCTATATGTGAGTGGCCAGGCTGGTGCAGGCAAAACGTTCTTAATCAAAATCATCAGCAAGTTCCTCCAACAGTTGACAAACAACAAACTTTCAGCTATTGTAACTGCCCCCACAGATTTAGATGTCTACAACATAGGCAGTGTCACTTTACACCGAGTATTACTCCTTCAAGTAGAACACCAAAACAAATTAGACTATTACAAACTTTCTCCAGAAGCTGCAATGGAACTACACAGAGTTTTCAAACAAATCTAGATGCTGCTAATAGATGAGGTAAGCATGGTTTTCAATGCAATGTTAGACTTCATTCACCTCAGATTACAAGAGGTCCTGAAAACAGACTTTGAAGAACTCTTTGGAGGAAAACACATAAAGGTTTTCGAAGATCTTCTTCAATTTACACCAATTAAAGGTGAACCTATTTTTAAAATCTTAGGGCACAATCTATGCTGTAAAACTCTTGGCATCATAGGAAAGGTCATCCTTTCGGAACATTTCCAATACAAAGAATTAACTGAAAACATGCGTCAGTCTGCAGACCTAACAAACGCCAACATTTTAAAAAGTATTAGAGTTGGTGTACTATCTCAAGAAGCACAATCTATATTAAAAACCAGGCACATCCATGCACTCTATGGCCATAAGTCATGTGCTACTGATGTCATGGAACAATTAGCACACAAAAATGTAAACTGTATGTCCTTGATGCCAACTCTTGCAAGCTGTTCAGAATTCAATGAAACAATGTTAAAAAAAGAAATGCAACCAATAGTTCAAATTTGCTCCACAGACAAACTGGACGTGTATGGTATGATACTACCCATGTGTCAACAAGCCACAACAAGGCTAAATACCTTAGAAAACTCTATCACAGCTAGTTTGGAGAACGTATTTACATTATTTTTAAACTGTAGAGTAGTGCTTAAACACAACCTTTAAGTGGACCAAGGACTAGTTAATGGAGCACTTGGTACAGTTGTTGGCTTTCAAACATACCCACATGACAACAACATTCAGTTTGTCAATATTCTCTTTGACAAACTATCATATGTTAAAAGGATAGGACGCTCAACAGCCCACTTTCATCTTTTCAAAGACATGTATGTACGAAGAGAACAATTTTCTCTAACTCTAGCATACGCAGTCACCATTCACAAATCACAAGGTCCTACCCTAGATAAAGCATTGATAGATATTGATAGCACAGTGTTTAAAGAAGGCATAAGCTATGTAGCACTATCACCCTTACGTACACGTCATGATTATTTCTAATCAACTTTGATGCAAGTAAAGTAAATGTTGATATTCCTAGCATTCTAGAATACAATAGACTGCATTCACTCTATGCCCCATCTAAAAAATATCCTGTTCCTCAAAAAGCAAAAGTGTATAAAAGAAAACTACTTCAGACTCAAATTATGCAAGATCTCACAGCAATTCCTCCAAAGAAATTAAAATAAGCTAATACTTCATCAATGACCACAACCAAAGAAGGATCTAGTGCACAAACAAAGTCAACTACTTCTTCAAAGAAACAATGCGCACTCCGAACAAATGACTTGGACACAGAACTGTGAGGTCCATTCAAATCCTCAAATACAGCTGGTGTAAATTGCTATGCAAATGTAGCAATCAATATTCTATTCCAATTGCCACCAATTATTGACAACATTTACTTACAACGGACAGACCAATTGTGTTTGAAAATGTTATTCCTTCACTTACAGTGTTTCTGGAATAAGGCAGGAATTAGACTACCGTGTCGAATTCACGATAAACAAACAAGACAATCCACAAGAATTTCTAATGTACTTACTACAAGTACTGGAAAACAAAAACATACCTATAAATAAAATCTTCCAGATTTCATACATGTGGAAACATACATGCACTCTTTGCAGCCATGTGGCACAAGAAGAAGTCCCTAATGAACACTTTGTGTATGTATCCATACCTAACTGTGAATCCATTCCAGCAATTTGTACAAAATGCAAACCATGGCAGATTATGTACTACCTGCAATTCAGATAATTGCTCCACCTTACACATACAGACCCAGTAAATACATAATAGTAATGCTTTTACGTTACAATGCAGATGGCACCAAAAACAACTGCAAGCTGACTGGATTCACACATGGACAATTATCACATGATAAGAAAACCTTCACAACAATAGGTATAATCTACCACGCAAGATCCACAACCAATGCAGGTCACTACACTGCATATATAAAAAACAATGGTGAATGGTTTGAATGTAATGATACTACCATTACTCTAAAACAGAGATTACCAGAAAATCTTGTAAATGCTTACTTAATATTATTCATACCAAAATTTTATAACTAATCTGTGTATGAACATCAACAAAAATTCAACTTCAAAACTATCAACAGTTAGAATACGACAACAGGTATCTAACTGCCCCAAGATTCTACAACACGCAAACAGATAAATAAATACCTCTAAAATGAAACAAGAAATAAACAGTTAGAATATGCCAACAGGTATCTTAACTGCCCCAAAATTCTGCAACAAGCAAACACATAAAAGAATACTGCTAAAAAGCAACAAAAATGAAACAGAATATGCCAACAGGTATTTAACTGCCCCAACATTCTTCAACAAGCAAACAGATAGACGAATATCACTAAAATGGAACAAGAAATAAACAATTAGAATACACCAACCGCTATCTATTTGCAACAATACTACCACCACTCTGAAATCAAAAACCACACACCTATTCAATTCCTCCTATTGAAATCAACCAAAGAAATATATTGTATCATAACGTAGAAAGGTTTTTTATTAATCCAGCATGGATTTTTCTTTTCCCAGAGACCCAATGATTTATTGAACAAACACAGGAACTGAGCAAATTGTACAGTACACTGGTTTGAACTACTGTACTTCTAAAGTACTAACTATGAGGGTCGATAAAGCACAGAAATTTCCACTATGCAATGCAATAACTCATTATAAACTACCTACACTAAGATGTGATTGTTTCTTTTGTTACAGAGACTGAAAAAGAATGCATGCTCCAATTACCCATGTCATGAAAAAACTGCATACAACCACAAAAAGTCAAACAGTAAGTATTTCATGATTGGACACCAAACACCAAAGCATAACACACACATTCAAGCAAACACCTCACCATAGACCACAAATCAAAATGTTTCTTTCCATGGGTATCTTATGCTGCAGTGCTTGCTGCAAAACGCTACAATCTTGACTACATGGCCTGGCCAAAACTCTACATACAGCCTCAACAAAGGAAACAGTCAGTATGTAATAATTAGACTCACACACATCACAACATAACACATCCATGCAAACAAACACCTCACCAATAAATACAACTCAAAATGGCTACAGTCTTCAATACCAACATTCTAAACACAATCCAACAAACAAACTAACACACATCATCTCAATATCATATAAACACTATTACACTACTGCAAATCAATACACAAACTTTTGAAAACATATCCCCCTAAGCAGCCCACATACCACAGTCACATTTTTTGCTTCCATGTCTGTGTTATACTGCTGTGGTTGTGGCCAGGGCCTAGAGTTTTGGCTGCATGGCCGAAAGCCTACGGCCATGCACCCAAGACTCTAGGCCCTGGCCACAACCACCGCAAGCATAACACAGCCATGGAAGCAAAGAGCTACCAACTGACCACAACACAAAAAAATAACAGATCAACCTCAAAACCTATCCACTTCAATTAACCTCCTAAAACAATAATTATAACCAATGCACAAACTCTTCAATACATACCCTCTTCACCCAATGCTCTACTAATGACCCAAAACCAACATCATAGTAAAGTAAAATAGCCAGTAGTGCACCCAGTATTTATTATGTCTGCGGACAACCGCAGTGACCGCGGACACCTCAAGCACATCACAGCGTTCTCCCACTACAAAAATACAGCATTTGACCCATCTCTCGTTCCCCCACCCTCTCCAGCCACTCCTAAACACAAACACACTCCCCAAAATTAGATTTATGCTCATTTCTACGCCGTGCTGTCTGTGGATGTCTGCAGATTCAACATGGCGGGCGCATCGAGAGAATGTGACACACCTCACGCTTCACCCCAACCAATCGGCAAACATATAGTATGTCCGCGGACATGACGTAAGCCGATTATCCCATCGGTGTCCTGTCCGCGGAGCGAACAGGGAAGTGTGTCCGTGGAACGGACATAGATATCACACATTTTTTTACACCTAATTTGGTCATTTAAAAAAAAAAACTACTGGACGGATTTCCACCAAATTTACATAAGCACACTTTTGGGACCAAGCTGCCACTCCTGCCACATATTTGGTCAAAATCTGTCCAGCGGTTTGCCCTGTAGGCATGAGCAAAGATTTTCTCCATTCAGTCTATGGGATAAAAAACACATTTTGGGACCCCACTTATAACTTTGACACCCCCCAGAACAAACCTCACCAAACTTTGCAAAAATATTCAAAATGGGTCATATACTTTTTTTGCAAAGATTGGTGAGGATTCGTCCAGGGGGAGCAAAGTTATAAGCCGCCCAAAAAGTGGGTTTAGCAACTTAACCATAACTACATGGCCACTACCTCAGGCCATGTAATATATACTTATTGCAATAATATACAATTATATAATGAGAGAAAATGAGCATTCCAGGATCTCAACAGTGTCTTGTGGCAAAGCCTGGATCTGATCCTCAACAATTTGGTTATACTAGCTTTCATTTCTCTATAACACCATGTGAGGAATTCGACCATCTGCATGGCGGTTGTGCACTCCCCTGAGTTTTTTAAAATATTTTTTTAAGAAACTCCATGATGGGCAATCAATCTCGGAAAATGTGTGGGTTTAAACACACACATCTTCGTATGTTCACTGCACTATAAAAACATAGATCTTTGTACTCTGGGACGACACAGCCTACAGGCTCTGTCCTCCCTGTCACATTTATTTGAAAGGTGACAGCCCGGAGTACATGAAAGCAACAAGAGGAGGAGGGCAACACCTTCCTCCTGCCATGGTCAGCCTAATTAAATATCAAAGGCTCCATGGATCCAGCCTATCCTTTTTCCACCTACTGGTGGCAGCTCATACTGAGGAGTATTAATTGAAGCAGGGCTGCATCGAGGTCTGGTTGCAGGACTGACAAAGGACAGAATTCCCAACAACATTTTGATATGCATCTGTGTCTACTTGAAGTCTGCTCCCACCCCTTCGTATGAAGGGCAGTGAAGGTCATGTCTGGGACGGTACGAGTATGTGATTTGATAGAAACAGAAGGACTGTTCCCGCCATAACTTCAAGGGAGACCTGGGCTTTGATCAAGACCACAGAGAGCTCAATTAACCAGAGATACCCTTTGTTCCACAACAGACAGGAAAATGGTTGGGACTTAGTAGTACATGTTTTCACCACTTTACCTGTCCTGTTGCAAAGCACTCTGGTTATGACCTCATGCATAACAAAAGATTGATGGTGAGAGCCCAGGATTGGTTCGTTAAGGAAGGCTTAGCACACCAATGGCTTTAAAAGTGGTCTGAGTCCCTTTCTTAGCAGATCATCTGAAGAGTTTGCAATGAGTAACAAGCAGGACTCATTTGGACCATGGCTGAAGGCACAGTCTGCCTTAACGCTTCTGCCAGTGAAGGAAGGACAGGATTTCAAAGAGGGAAGCAGGATCCCTCCCCTAAACATCTCCCAGGAAACAAAGGGATATACTGAATCCAGAGGACCCTCTAGCAGCTCCAGAACCACTACCCAGCCAGCACACAGCGTGCCCTGTTAGGCTCTGCAAGCAAGTTCCCTAGGTGGGAAGTGCCAGAGATTCTCTGAACAGAAAGAAGGACAAGGCTGTTGCCTGCAACACTCTCCTCAGCTATGGGCCATCTGCCTTAAAGGACAACACAAGCCCAGTGAAGAAGCTAGGAGGAGTGAACAGTCAAGCATCAACCAGAGTCCGACCTACGGACATTTTCGAGCAGTTGAGCCCCTCGAGCTGCAACCAACTGCACTGCTGATCGTTGTCACAATGCAGTCGCTCACTCAGTCTGAGACGCCTCGACCAGTGCTTCAGACCTGTCAACCAGCACTGAGACAACCATTCCTGACCACAAGCCACTGTGTAGGCCAGCCTGCAGCTGTCCGTCCAGCTTCACTCGCCAAACTGCCTTACACCTGATCCCCACAGCTATATTCCATCTTTAACTCTGTCGCAGAAGCTGCAAAGCACCCTGAAACGGACTCGACACTGTCGAGCACAGGAAACCTCTACAATCACAAGGTACATTGTGGTTTTGTCCCCCTCATACTTCTCCGAAGGCCCCTAGTGACATTTTATGACCCATTGCTCCATTTGTGCTGAAACCAAGCATCTTTGAATATTGTGATTAATTACTTTACTGACTACCCTGCTGTCAGTATCCAGAGTGCATCCCCTTTCCTTCTTGAAACTGTCTGTCCTCTGGATTCCTTTACATGGTGGGTTGCATTTTGTAGTGCATTAGAACTGTTTTTTGTGATAATAATGAAGTAGATATATTTATACAACCTTGACTGGACAGTCCCTTTTATCATTCGGTAATAATTTTTGGATGTGTTGCGATCCACGACCTTGCAGAGATAAGCTTGCCATACCATCCACATTGCCAAAATTGGACAAGAAGGTTTATAACTTACTATTTACTTGTGTTTCCAATCTGTTTGGATCCTTTCTGTTGTACTGGTGGTGTGGGGCCGATTGATGGTTTCAAAACCGATATTCATTCCTGGACCTCTCGTGCCCCGGAAATTGATTTGTCACACACCACCTCCCCCAACGAATGCATTATTCTCCTTACAATGTAGATGGTAAATGTATTGCCATGCTGAACCTTGCTGCTCCGTTTTTACAACTCTTGCTCTGCACCATCATGGGTTAATGATCATGTGAAGATTAACCACCTCCATGTATGGCATTATGTGTGAATGACTAGGACTAGGCCCGAGGGGTTTCGTCTCTCCAACCATCGGGCTGAAGAGCTGTGGGGGAGGAGAAAGTTGCTGATCATCTCTGCATGAACTGTGGTGAGGTGCCGGGAAGTCGGGCTGACGATCTCTGCCCTAGCAATGTAGGTTTAGAAAGGAAAGGGAATATTTTAACTGTTGGGGAGATTGGACAGTGGTTGGGGGCTGAGCATTTCCCTGCCCACAAAATAAAAACGAAAACAAGTGTATGCCTGTGGCCAATAGATTGGAAACTTTGTTGAAGGAGCATCTCTCCACAAAACATGTGTATGTGTGCAGCTTTTGATTGTGCATTATCCAAGGCCTCAACTCGCCTGTACATTGGCTTTTAATTCACGCAAAGCTAGGCACTATATATGCTTTCCCTTTAATAGCACTATGCAGCTCTGACTTGCATGCATTTTATTTATTTATTTTATTTGTTTGTTGGATATTTTTAAGGTGTCTATGCAACAAGTCAGTGGCCTCATTAGGAGTTTGGAGGCAGCCATGCCGTTCTTACCGGCGTGGCTACCCCCAAACCGGGTACCAGGTCCGGATCCCAAAAATAGGGAATTACCGGGCCATGCCGACTTTAGTGGGCCCGGTAATTCCCTTTCGCAGGACCCGGACCCGGTACGTCCCCATTCCCATTTGAGCCCCCATAGAACTCAATGGGAATGGGGAAGATGCTCACAACGGGCCCATTAATGACAGGCCCGTTGTTAGAATCCTGTTCTGCTAGAGGGTCCTGCTCTGCACTTCTGCTCTGGCCAGGTGTCCAGAGAGTAACCCGCTGCAGACCTCGTAATGTGGCGGCCCCGAATGAATGGTGCTGGACCCTTACTGGCACTGTTCATTCCGTGGCCGCCAGCCTCGTAATGAGGCCCAATGTTTCAAAATGCCACAAGACAAAAGGGAAGGGTGTAAATCAACAATGGAAATGACAATGAATAAATAATAACACAATCACACTAGTACTTGTGACATTCGTACAGTGCAAGTGCAGTGAAATAAAAGGAAGGAGGATAAGTGCTATTAGGGTCCTCCAGGAGGGGAAGTGCATGAGGTGCCTGCTAGGGGGGCAACAGGTAAGTGCATGGTTGGAGAAGTCCCAAGTGAAGATGGAAGTCAACTGCCAAGTGTAAGTGCAGGGCGGAGACTAATCATCCAAAATGCGGGTGTGGGCCCAGAGGGCAATGCGGGGGGCTGCTGATGGTGACTAGGCAGATGACCAGGACCTTTTTGGACTCTTGAGGGGCCAGGCCGCCAGTCTCAGTGACAGTGGGGATGGTTAGCACGGGAGGGAGAGCAGCAAAGAGGAGGAGAAAATACAAGTCTTGAGTTTTTTGCGGAACTTGAGGTGGTCGGGTTCAAGAGGGAGAGAGAGAGAAAGAGAGAGTGACACTGTTCCAGAGGAGGTAGCCAGCTGAGGGGAGAGATCTGCCCCCAGCATTCTGGTGGAGAAACATTTGATCAGCAGAGAGTTGGGGCATGCAGATCAAAGGGATCTGGAAGGAGAGTATTTAGTGAGAGAGCTGCAGATATTGTGTGCAGAAGTTTCTACCATGTGTTAAGTTATTTTACATGAGATTTTGGGAACACAGCTCTGTCCTGTCAATGGCATTGCAGTGCTGCACAACTGCTTACTAACTTCCTAGCCTGTGTAAAATTGTTATTTGACAATATTTGTGTTGCTTCACACTCATTAGCAGGTACCACTATATGTACATATGCTCGCTAACATACAGGTACTATGTGCAGGCACATTATAAAATGTCAATATTTTGTGCAGCTGTTCTGCCATTTCCAGATATTCTGGGTGTGACAAAATGAAATTAGCAAGGGTTTACTCACCTGAGCTTTTTTGATTTTTTCGGTGCAACGTTAAGAATGCGTATATTCATGAAGCTATTTATTCCAATTTGAAACCCTTTTCACATATGCTCTGTTGTTAATAGTTGATGCCAATGATTATGCCAGTGTTGTTTTCAGATTCTTTGTGGACGGAAGCATTTAACAGAATCATTGCCAATCCCATACTGTATGCATGTCTTCTATTGTGAGCTGTCTAAAGATACACCAGGTGCTGATATGAGAACTGATAAGTTTTCAGATACGCAGTATCATGTTCTTCAAATGTGTACACGCAGGAACTGTGCAGCAGTTGCTGTTGTATGATTTCTTTTTAAAAGCTCATTTCGTTCTAAGGGAACACACTTCATACCATGCAAGTGTCCATTGATATGCCATGTTAATTAGTCAAGTGTTCTAAAATAAGATAACATATGGCATGGGTTTACAAACAGTCTGATGAAACCAAAATTCCTTTAAACAGCATTGGGGATCATTACGAGTTTGGCAGTAATGTGGTGGTAAATCTACAGAATTGCATCCAAAGTGACATACTGTTACTACTACTCAATCCCATCGATTTAACACAGGGTTATAGTGGTGGCATGGCAGTGTTAGTCCCCATTGTTGGATAATAACAGAATTAAGCAGTAAACCGTTTCATGAAGATAAGATGGACTCCATGGGGATCACCGTCTAATTTCCACCTATTGGAATTCCACTGCATTAATTTCAATGATTTGTAGCACTAAAGTAGAGGTACATCACCTACTTTAATGCCAAAATTTGAAGGGCCTAATTCATGGAATATTTAGTCAACAAACACGATGAACCGGGCCTAATTCAAAGAGTGGTGCAAAGTGTTATTTTTGCAGAGCAAAGTCACTTTGCACTGAAAAAGAACTCTTTGCACTGGGTTTCTTGTGTAAATTAGGGCCTTTTAGCGTAGTGAAAAGAGTACATTTGCAGTGCAGTGTGACTTTGCTCTGCAAAAATACACTTTGCACTGCTCTGCAAATTATGCCTGGTTCCACTTGGTTGTTGGCAGTGCAAAGTCAATTTGGACCATACTAAATATTCCATGTCCTTAGTATGGTGGTGCAGCGATGTAGAGGTAAAGTGCAAGTGACATACTTACTGCCAATTTACTACTGTTTGTACCACACTGACGCACTCATAATGGGGACCAAATGTTAGCATCCGTATTATTAACTTGCCAGTGACACTATTTTTCTTGTTTTGCCATACCTGCTAGACATGTGCCCGCAGCAGCCAAATTGATTGGAACATGTCTGACAACCCGGGAAGCTTGGGTCTGATTGATTTGTCTATTCTGTGCAGACAAACTAAGTTATGACCAAACTTGCGAGGGCCTTTTTGGAAATGTAAACGTAAATCGTTGTTTTAATGGCGAGCATGCAGTTGCTAGAATTGCAGCCCCTGGATGCTACTTTGCAGCAAACCTTAGCTATATACTGCCAAAAGATGGACAGTGGTAACAAAACTCACATTAGTTTCCAAAATGTATTGTCTGGCTTGTATATCTTTCCACTCATTGGCTGAGCAGATGAAATGGGACATCTTCTCCCTTTCAAATGTGCGCTGTCAACAGCTGAGCAGGTTCTTCTAGAAAGGACTGTGTACCTCTTGTGATGAACTACTCCCTCGCCCACATGTAGATGTGTGCTTTCATCTGCAGGGCTGATTCATGCATTTCAAAGGCACATGCTAGCAGGAAGTGGGCAAGACTTACGAGAGACCATTATCTAGGAGAGTCTTTGATCTCTCAGAGACAGTGGAGTGTGCGGATATCAGTATAGAGAAGGGCAAGTTATTCAGTTAAGGAAAGAGTGCCATCTTTGAAATTATTATGACTCAGAACCCGAATCCAAGCTGTGACTGCAACCAAAGGAATGTACCCAAAAGACTGTTGTGATTCTGCTAAGACACCAGTATGATACCAGGGTACAGTATTAGTTCCTTGAATGTATTAGTTGTGTCCAGTTCCCCTCTAACCTTTAACCACAGAGCCCTACCTGTCTGGTATTAGGGTCAATGTAACCAAGAACCACAGACAGGCTGTTCATGTTCAGTCTGTTCATTTTCCATCTGACTCAGGTAACTAAGTAAGCCTTGCTTCTAACAGTGCCACAATGCATCAGGGCTGCTTTGTGCGCTTTATAAATGTAAAACATGAACAATAAAAATAAGATAAAGTGAACTTGAAGCATCCAAGAAGGCTTTTGTGCGGTTCTGATCTCTTGGCCTTGTAACATGGGTCTGTGACAAATTGTCCTGCCATAATATAGGATTGGAGTGTATGTTAAGATAGACATCATATTTTTGCGGAATCCGGGGCCACTTTCTATGGCTACACTTTATTTTGTGATTACTGGCCTCGTTTAGATAGCCAGAAAGACGTATCCAGAAGTCCCCTTTTAATTGACACCCTTTTTGCATTACCCCTTAAGTGGCAAGGACGAGTATGCTCATCCTTTTTGCATAGACGTGCATAATAGCCTGGCACTTAAACAATATATGGTTGTGGGTCAGCCCTACAGGGATTATATCACTATATCACCCTACTCTGGTTTTAAGGCTACTAGCACCTGCAATTGTATGTTGGCTCCCCCAAGAGTGCAAGCCATGCTATCATGCTGGTAGTCCAATATACTTTTTCGAGAGTCATGCTCTCAGTCTTTTTGTATATTTGGGGGCCTTTGTTTGGTTCAGCCAGGAGGTAAGCCTAAAACAACCATTCTGATCACATTGGCTCTTTGTGAGCCACAATAAATACTGGTTTAGATGAGCTTAAGTCCCTGAGTGGCAGACTGTCTAGCTCCCTGACTTCTTCCCTAACTCCCCTTTGTTATTGTTGTGATGGCGTTGGCTGGTCCCTAATGGCAGTCATATTTGGGGGTTGCCCATCCCACTGTTCTCTCTCTTGCTGCTCTACCCATAGAGGTTGTAAGGAACAAATCTGCGGACTGGCTGAATGGGTTTTCGCAAAGATTCCTGTCAGTTGCTGAATTTTAAACCTCCAGAAATTTAGGCATACTGACTGGGTAGTGGTTTGGGTATATAAAGTATTGGGATCATCTGCTGCTAAAAATCCAGGCCAGGATTCCTGTGTGCTCCTGTTGACACTACTGGTGGGTTGAGTTGAACCTTCCATTATGGGATCGTTTTGGTTTTCCAAGCCCTTCACCACAGCTTATCCCCATTTTCTGGCAGGGCATTCCGCTTGACTGTTGGTCAAGACCGTTGCCTGGAAGGTTGCTGGGATACCAACACCCCACCTCATTTGCTCAATCTATTGTCACAGCTACCATCATAATCCCTGAGTCTTGATTACTGCTGTTTTAAATGGTGGCTCTAGAGGCTATATCATGGAAAGCATGTTCTTCTTTTCCATTGTGGGGGTCTTCATTGACAGAGGGTTCAAGTCTCTGTGCTCCAGTTCCTGTAAACCGCACCTAGAAAAGAAGCCCTGGGCTCACCAGATTGTTTAATGCTGCTGGAACTGTTTGCCCTGAAATTGCCTCAGTGAGTATTTGCTGGTTTTTGGCTAATATTTGCGATAACTGAATATTGGTCTTGGGTTGGGTAAATATTCGAGATACTCAACATCAGGGTGCCATTGGGTCAAGATTCTTTGGAAGCGAGATTCAATCAAATTTCCTATTGACTACCCTTGGGGGCCTTCCTGCATTCTGAATGCATATTTACACTGTAGCTAATGTTGGTAGTTGTGCAACTTTTCTCACTCTGTTCATTTTATCTAAAAGGTATGCTGATTTGTGGAGGCCTGTAGCTGTATATAAGAATTGTTTTCACCCTCCTGCGCTATTATTAATGATACCATGTAGATCTGTTATATTCAAGTAGTATGCCCTGGAGTACCAGAGTTAATATGCAGTATCTGTGTTGGCCATACCGGCAATAATGCAAATGGTTCCCTGTGAGGTAAAATGTGTGGTTCCTTTTTCCACCCACCCTTCTCTATAAGTGTTGTGTGCTTACCCCAGGTATAGGCCCTACAGTATCTAAAAAGTGTGGGCTGTGCCTTTAGGACACTGTGCTATGTGTTGTGCAGGCACTAGGGATTTTACATTGCTCACCTCACCAGCCACTATATATTTTGTACCTCTCTGTATTATTAGGCCCACATCAAAGAATTCGGGTGAGGAGAATACTCAAAGATATTACCAATACTGTGTTTTATGTGTATTACGTGCCTGGTAAGTATGGATTTGAACTGAGAGAGCTCTATATGTGTAAGATAATTAAGGTATATATTTTTAAGTATCCGAGTGTGTATTTTCTAGTGATAGGTATGTGGACTAATTGTATCTTTGCGTGTGCCTGCTTCTCCTACCTTAGAGTTAAGCCATGTAGTTCTGTTTATGTTAGTGTGAGGCATGTAAACCCCCAGACTGTGAGTGTTTGAAACAAACCTGGGGAAAAGCCTTGGATTAATGGACTTTTCTTTTTGCGTCAACATACATTTTATTAGAACCCAGAGACCTTTCTCTGAAGAACCCAATCGAGAAGCCATTCTGTGTTTCTGTTGCCTTACTCCTTTCAGCTGGCTCACGTTGTGCATCAATTCCCTATAGTCTCTAAATTTGACATCCTTCTGTGACCACAGACTCATCTCTTCTCAGCTTTGGGACAGTTATCATTACAGAAACCTTGCACAGGGAAAGTGCAACTTTGCAGAGCAAACATTGCTCTGGTGCAAAAAAGAATTGAAACAACACTTTTATTTCACCAGAGCAGACTTCACCCCAATGCTAATACCATGCACTATTGCAAATATGTGCAATATGTCATTTATGGCACTGTATTATTAAATGAAATATTATGAATACGCATCAATGTGTGTGACTCCCTTTCTTGAATTTGTCTCTAGAAACCCTAGAGACTAACAATCTCTATGACAGTAGAGATTAAGCGGTGGTCACTTCTGCTCCGACTCACCATACCATCTCAAGGCATCACATCCAAATGATTTTTCATTGAGAGCAACAAGCAGATAATATCTGAAGGGAGCAAGCATAACATTGGGCAAGACGCATGCTGCAATGAGAGGCAAGAATCCCAAATACCTTTCCATTGAGAGTGATGAGCAAACAAATACTGGTGGGAACATGCATGGCACTGGTCAAGACTCATGCTACTGCGAGAAGCAAGAGTCCTGTAAGAGATACAAGTGGTGTGAATTTTAAATAGGCCAATAATTTCATTGACAACTCAGACTCCTATAGAAGGGAAATGCCTGTGTGTAAAATATTCAATACAGAGTGTTTGTGATTTAGCATTGATGTGAGACACTAATGAGGATTCATAAAAACCAAACAAAGGGTGACTTGGGACGAAGGATTACATAGCATTACAAAGCATAGCATAGGCATTATGTAGATTTAGTACAGGGACTAATAATTTAACACTAATCCCCTGCCATACTAATAATTAACCTCTAACCCCTAAGCCCACTGATATAATTAATGACTGGAATGGGACAGCTTAATCAATAGCAAATGGTGCAAACTAATAGTGCAAACTAAGGGTGCAAACTGTGGTTTTGGATAATGATTATAGACAGATTTTGCGATGTAGCATAGAAAATAAAAAGGCATAAATTTAAACTGTTTTACGATGGGGACGTGAAGATCAGAGTATGAGGAATTTGCAAAATCATTCTTCCCAAAGTAAGCCCATTTTCTAAGTTGTTATTGCAGGAAGATTAAATGAAAGTGTTTCAACTAGCCATCCTGAGTCACTGAGCTGATCTCTGTAAAAAGGAGACATGGTATGAACACGTGTTTGCATCTGGAATATTACAGGAAGTGCACTCCATGCATAAGTTTGACTGATGGATGACATCACAGCCAGGGCTGGAATATGGTATGTTTTCTGTAGGGAGCCATAGGAAAGGAGGAGGGAAGCAGAAGTAGATTTAAAAAGACTGAGAAAGAGGAGACTGGGGTATTTTTGGTCAGGCCGGGAATCGAGAGAGAGTGGAGAAAAGAAAAAAAGGTGCTGGGATCCGTGGCCTTGCTGAGTGACTGTGTGTGTACTGAAAGACTGCAGTGTCGAGGAGGGGTCAAGGATTTCTTTGCTGAGTCCTAGCTACAGTGAGGGGAGAGATTGCCATCGCACTGTGTGAAGACAGAGTGACATTGATCAGTTGGTAATCTAAAGTGACAAATGAAGAGAGATTTTTACACATGTTTTAGTTAATCTTACAATCATTGACAAAAAGTCAAATTAGGCATCAGGTAAACCACTTTGTTCTTCATTCGCTTCAGAGCAAATGGATTTTCCTATGCGAAGCTTGCTGCTTGCAAAAAAGAAGGGAGTTACAGCGCTCTCAAAGCTGTAAGTGCAGCAGTTATATTGCAAGGTTGTGCTTTGCTAAGTTTATAAAATTAGAGGCTTGCTTTGCTGCTCGTGGAGGTCGTGGAGGAGAGGTGACAGAAGCTAGGAAAACGTTATGAAATTGCTATTGGCATAAATGCACTGCATCATTGTTGACCATTTGTGAAACTATAGAAGCAGTTACGCTGGAATATGTTTCTTTCTTCACAGCTTGTGTTCAATGTTACATGTGATCAATGCTCACACATTGGGTTTATTTCTGTGGTTTTTTATCATGATCTGCAGACAATCTATACATTTTATTACAGAATAACAAAAAGCCGCATGTGGCTGTTTATTGTGTGGCATGCTTATTTTTGTAGTGTATAGAGGAAAGAATTTGGTACAACCATAACTGCAAATGCATGATAACATTTAGAGTGACCTGCACAATACAAAGTCTGGAGGTGACCTTAGACAGAGCTGGAATAAACTGATACATGTTGTAATTAGCTGATCTCTACGCTAGGAATCAGAGAAACACAAGCCAGCGCATGATATTGTGAAGGCATAGATATAAAAATATCCGACGGTCTCAAATATTTTTCCACAGAGAGTGATAAGCAGAGAAATGCTTGTGGGAACATGCATGGCACAGGGCAAGATTGATGCAACCGTGAGAAGCAAGAGTCCCACATACTTTTCCATTGAGAGTGATAAGAAAATAAATGCTGGTGCAAGCAAGCATAACACTGGGCAAGACTCATGCTATCATGAGAAGCAAGAGTCCCAGATTATATTTTCACTGAGAGTGATATTAATTGTTTGATTGATTGATTGATATTTTATTTCTATTGCGCATGTACACAAGTGTTTCAGAGCGCGACAAGGCAAGGGAGGGGAACAGGGGAGAACAAAACAGCAATCTTACTAGGCCCAGTGACATTGAGAACGCGCAAGTGCATGGGAGAGGGGGGAGGGGAAAAGTGCATGGAAGGGGGGAGAGGTGGAAAGTGCGAAGCAGAGGAGAAACAGATAAATAACAATAAATAAATAATAAAGGCAACAAACAGTGGTAATGCAGCCAGCAATTTGCAAGTGCTAGGTTTAAGGCAGCAGACAGAGTAGGTCCGATAAGTGCATGAAGAAAAAAGGGGGGGGCTGTACGGGTACAGATACAGACCCCAGTGCAAGGGGTGGCCCGGAGGCAGTGTGGGAGGGTGACAGGATGAGCAGGTACCTGGGCCCAAAAGACAGAGGGGGGCCAGGTGCACGGTGCCAAGAGAGAACAGATCAGCAGGGGAGAGGGGGAGCGAAGGCAGAAGAAAAGAGGAAGGTCTTGAGGTGCTTCCGGAACCGGAGATGGTTCTCCTCAAGTTTTAGGGTGGCATGGAGGCTGTTCCGGAGAGAGGCCCCAGCCGAAGACAGAGATCTACCACCAGCTTGTTTCTTAGAAAAACGACTGACCTTGAGTGAGTTGGAGGTAGAGGAGCGTAGAGCTCGAGAGTGGAGGTATTTGCGGAGGGATAGCTGAAGGTATTTTGTACCCAAGCCCCAAAAAGCCTTGTGGACAATGCCGAGGGTTTTGAATTTAATCCTTGCATCCACTGGGAGGCAGTGAAGAGATTTCAGAGCTGGAGAGATACGATCCCAGGGCTTGAGGCCAAGGACAAGTCTCACAGTCCTGTTCTGGATTAGTTGCAGAGGGCGGAGAGTAGAGGCAGGTAGATTTAGAAAGAGGCTGTTACAATAGTCCAAGCTAGAGAGAACCAGAGCTTGAGATACCATGAGCTTCTGGGGGAAGGAGATGAAAGGCAGAGTACGTCTGAGGAGGTGCAGTCAGAAATTTGACTTTTTAGAGACCTCAGAGATGTGGGCGGAGAAGGAAAGGGTGGAGTTAAAGATGACCCCGAGGTTCTTAGCCTCGCAGGTGGGGTCGGAGGAGGGCCAGGGGAGGCCGGCCAGAGAGTGAGGGGAAAGGATGGTGAAGGTGTGCCGATGAGGAGGATCTCCGTCTTACTGGCATTCAGACAAAGATCATTGGCGGCACACCAATCTTGAATGGCAGTTAGGCAATCAGAGATGAGAGAGGGAGAGGAGGTGGCAGAGGGCAGCCTGAAAATGAGTTGAGTATCATCAGCGTAGCACTGGAAATTCGAGCAGAAAATGGCAATGCAGTGGGAGAGAGCTGCCAGGTATTGGTTGAAAAGCCAAGCCGAGAGGTTAGACCCCTGGGGAACACCACAGGTAGAGAGGAAGATAGATAAAGGAAGGACCCAAGTTGGACCTGGGAGGGTCGATCTGAGAGGAAAGAGGTCAGCCAGGCCACAGCCTGATCAGTGATACCCAGGTTTTCACAGAGACGGTTGAGCAGGATGGTATGGTTGACCGTGTTGAAGGCAGAAGAGAGATCGAGGAGGATGAGGACAGAGGGAATGTTAGAGTCAAGGTTGGTGAGCAAATCTTCATGGATGTTTAGGAGAGTAGTTTCGGTGCTTCTGGCAGCTCTGAAGTCAGTCTGGTGGTCATGGAGACAGCCAACAGGATTGGAATGAAGGTTAAGCTGAGAAAAGGCCAACTTTTCCAGGAGTTTGCCAAGAAAGGGAGTAATGGAAATTGGGCGATAGTTAGCTGGACAAGAAGGATCAGCTGTGGGTTTCTTGAGAAGAGGATGCACAAAGGAGTGTTTCAGAGGGGAGGGGAAGGATCCAGAGGCAAAGGAGTGGTTGCAAAAATCAGCAAGGGCCGGAGCGAGGGTGTCAATGTGGTCATTGATGGTTTTAGAGGAACAGGGATGAACCTGTTTTGAAGAGGCTTTCATAGATCGGACTTGTCTAGAAACCTTGTCAGGGGTGAAAAGAGGAAAGGACGAGAAGGATGGTGGGAGGGTGGCTAAAGGAGGGTCAGCAAGCACAGATGGAGAGGGAAGAGGAGGAGTGTGGGTGGAGAGGGTGGACAGGATGTCCTGGGTTTTTTAAATGAAGTGAGAGGCAAGGGCATTGCAAAGAGCCTGGTAGCAACAGGAGGGGTAGAGACTGCAGCAGGGTTAGCCAGCTCCTTGCAGATTTTAAAGAGTTCGTCCGAGTTGTTAGATGCCGCAGAGACACAAGCTTGAATGTGGACTCTCTTCTTGGTGAGGACAGAGAGTCGGTATTGCCTTTGTAGCAGGCGACAGGCCAGTTTGTCAGAGGACGAACAGGAAGACCTCCATTTCCTTTCATCTGCCCTACACTTACGTTTAAGTGTAGCTAGGTCAGAGTCATACCAGGAATTGCACTTGGCTTTGGACTTCAAACAGATCCTCATGACAGGGGCAAGAACATCAAGCGTATCAGAAATTGAAGAGTAGAGCAGAGGCAGGGCTGTATCAGGATGAGAGACAGCCAAAGGTGGAGGGGGGGAGAGAAAGTGGCAGCAAAAGCCTCAACTGACACACGCTTCATGGGCCAGATGTCCGAGAAGGTAGGTGGCAGTGTTGGGGTAGGCTTGGCTTGGGGGGAAGAGAGGGAGAGATGAGATGAGAGGAGGGAGTGATCGCTCCAGGAGAGAGGAGTGGTCAGAGGGATGGAGAGGGGGAGGTCAGAGGAGATCAAGACATCGAGTGTGTGCCCTGCAGAGTGAGTCGGGCCAGAGGGGAGGATGGACAGGGAGAGGGAGTCGCAGAGGTCACGGAAGAGTACAGACGAGGAGCAAGGAGAGTCTAAATGTATATTTAGGTCACCGAGGAGGAGTAGGTGAGTGGTAGAGGCCAGGAGGGAGGAGGAGAGGTCTGCCCACTCAGAGAGAAATGAGGTGATTTGACCAGGAGGCCGGTAGATGGTAACCACAGTAAGAGAATGGGTAGGGGAGAGAGAAAGCCTACAGACAAGGCATTCAAAAGAGAAGTTGGTCTGAGTGGGAATGATAGAGGCAGGAATCCACACAGGAAAGATCAGGGCTACCCCCCCACGGGACCGGGAGGATCTGGGTGCTTAGAGGATCTTGTAGCTATCAGGGAGGAGAGTGTCAAATCTCGTAACAGAGCTGGCCGTGAACCATGTCTCAGTAAGACCAAGGACATCAAGGTCTAGTTCTTCAAGGAGGTGGCAGATGTCAGAGGAGTGTTTGACGGCAGAGCGAGAGTTGAGAGTTGCAATATGAAGAAGGTTGCCAGCCTTAAAGACCTTCCGGGGAGAGGTACAGATAAGCAAAGAAATGCTGGTAGGAGCAAGCATAACACTGGGCAAGACTCATGCTACTGTAGAGTCCCAAATACTTTTGCTTTGAGAGTGATAAGCAAAGATATGCTATGGGGAGCAAGCATAACACTGGACAAGACTCATGCTACTGTGAAAAGAAATGAGCTGATCTCCACTCTAGAATTCAGAGAAACACATAAGACAGCACATGAGATTGTGAAGGCATAGAGATAACAATATCCAACAGTCACAAATAGTTTTCAATTGAGAGTGATAAGCAAACAATTGCTGGTGGGAGTATGCATTGCACTGGGCAAGAATCATGCTATGCTATGCTATGCAAACCGCTGCTCAGAGGACATGTTCACTGTTTTAGAAGGGGCCCCCCACAAAACAGATGGTGTCTCTGTACAATGCTATGTTTCCTGCTGCCTGCCTTTTTGCCTTTTATGATGTACCACTCTCCATTGAGAATTGTTCTGGATTCCTGCCCCTCCCCACCAAATATTGATACTTGTGCAATTCTTATGTGTGCTATCGTCAGAATTAATCCGATTACCACTTTCAATTGATTACCTCGATAGCTTGAGTCTCGTGCCATACTAAGCTTGCTGCTGCCAGCCTTTCACTTCTTATACCACTTGAATAGATGGACAAGTCTTCTGGGCTGTGGTTTACCTCAATATTTGAAGACTTAATGCAACATAATTAAATGTGTGCTGCTGCCACTATTTCTCTTTTTAGCATTAGAGGTTGGAGAAATGATTTGGGCTCTTGTCTTCCTCCATAGTCTGGTGAAATTCTATGATTGCTCCCATCTTCATTCCACTGTGATTAACACTCAAGGGAGCAACATTGTAGACTTTTGCTTCGCAATGTAGCTGAGTCCCGCAAGGTGCTATGCATGCTCACATCAGTATTTAATTTCTCTGTTTACCACTGTCAATTGGGATTCTCACTGTAGCATGATTCCAGCTCAAACAATAGGCTTGATCCAACAAGCACTGTTCTGCTTTTCAATCTCAATTTCAACTCCTGCTTCTTACTGTTTCTCGTTCTGGGCCCTTGTTTCTCACAGAAGCATGCATTTTGCCCAGTGCGTTACATGCATCACCAGCATGTTTTTGCTTATCACTCTCAATGGAAAAGTATTTTCAGGACCCTTACTTCTCACTGTAGCAGTTACTTTTGATTATTGGCAGTGGAGCATCATGTAATCCCGTGAGGTTTCTGAAGGCTGAGGTCCCTTTAACCTCCACCCGCCCACTTCATCTACATAATCGCTTCCTGAGCGCGAAGCGCTGCGCGAGAGTTGCGCAGAGTTAACTGGCAGTGTTGGCGGGCGAGTCGAGTCTCTGCAGTTACTTGTGATTATTGATGGTGGAGCATCCTGTGATCCCATAAAGTTGCTGAAGACTGAGGTCTCTTCACCCTCCCCCACCCACTCCACCTACAAAGTGGTTTCCTGAGCACGGAGTGCGGAACGAGAGTTGCGCAGAATAAACCTGTGGTGTTGGCGGACCAATCTTTGCTGTTACTTGATTATTTGCAGTGTAGCATCCTGTGATCCCGTGAAGTTGCTGAACACTGAGATCCCTTTAACTTCCATCCGCCCACTCCATCTGCATAATCGCTTCCTGAGCGTAAAGCGCTGTGCGAAAGTTGCGCAGAGTTCACTGTAGTTAAATCGAAGGTGACAGGAGGCTGAGAGGATGGTGGCTGCTCCAGGCCCGAGAATGTGAAATCAGTGGAATCAGCTGATGAAGGGTGTATTCCCGACCGGAACAACGCGGGAAAGAAAGAAGCCAGAACCGCCATTTGACACGTCCGACAGTGTGGTGGTGAGTATGAAACTGAAATTGAACAAATAACCAAAGCACATTGGGCGGTGAGTTCGCTGACATCCGAAATACCTGTCTTATGTGAAGCGATTGACGTACACTGCGCTGCGCACAAAACGTTGAACCAAACGATGTGGGAGCGTGACCTATGGGGGTCCAGTCTCAATGTACTGGAGGTCTTGGAACCCTATGTAACACTTATCGTGATGGAATTTTGAATTAGAGTTACCTGAGTGCCTGATAAACATTGATACAGCAACCACCTCACTGGCAGATGACATGCCCGGCTGCGGGCACAGGCACCCTGGACCCTACCTGTAATGCAACACTACACTCAGGCACCACGGAAATGGAAGCTGCTACCTTTGATTCCATTGTACAAGGTAATAGGAGGTCAAATGAAGATGCATCCAAGTTATTAACGGCACTTGATGAAGCAAACAATACTTCCATTCCAGGTGCTACTGCTCCTGTTCAGACAAATGCTCAGACAACCACTCCAGTCCATGCTACTGTTGATACAGTGATACCTGTATGCCGCCATGCAGCGAGTATTTCGATTGATATTACAGAAATTGAATCATTAAGGCACAACCACGAATAATGTAATTCTAACGATCTGCCATCTATTCCCCTTACATGTATCATTAACAAGCCGCCTAACAGGAATAAAGAGCAATCCTATTCTCCAATTCTATCCAATATTGATGAAGGCATTGCAATAATCCATACAGAAAAATTGGAAAATATGCAGCAGGCATTAGCACGTCAAGTGATACGAGACACTGATAAAGTGTGCAACAAAAAATACCTGACGGATATAGAGTGTACACATGATTCGATTTTTAGATCAATGAGCACTCAAATAGATCATAGCCTCAAGGAAAACAGGAATAAGCTATCATCATCTACTGGCCAATGCTCTGCTAATGGCAAAGAGGGGATGCCCATCATACCGACCACAATGATGGACTTACAAAACTTCTTGATGGTGGCAACAACGATTGCCCTGACACCGTTTCTTAAGCTATATGAATCATAAAGCAAAGTAATGAAGGACCAGGCCATTCTCCTGGCCATGACACAGGGGAAACAGATCCATCTGGAAGCTTTTGTAAATAAAATACAACAGCAATTAGATATAGAAGTAGAGCAGTCTGCCCAGTGGCAGGCAAGGCTATTTGACGTTGTAAGAGGTGAGTTTGTCGATAAAAACACATTGATGATGACAATTTTGGAAATGACTAAAATTAGGCTAGAGAGAAATGTTCTTCCAAATCCTGATACCTCCCACAGTGACTGTATCAATGTAGAAGACAAGTGACAAATGAAGAAAAATCCCAGCAAGATATGTGCAGCTAAAGAAACAACTACAAAATGAACCAAACAGAATCAACCAATGTAGAGCTACAGAGAAAGAAGAGAAACATTGTTTCACTACATCATTAAGGGAGCACGATGCAAATGAGC
The DNA here is from genome assembly GCF_040938575.1 of Ambystoma mexicanum. Classification (NCBI taxonomy): domain Eukaryota; kingdom Metazoa; phylum Chordata; class Amphibia; order Caudata; family Ambystomatidae; genus Ambystoma; species Ambystoma mexicanum. Next base: position 973,816,419 of record NC_090926.1, read on the forward strand.
CTCTTGTGAATGTCGGCTCACACTTAATTACAGATCAATAGGATGCGGTCGGAATTGGTCGTATTTCCGCTCTACAAAAACCTGCCAATGGTGAACAACAGATCTTGGGTAATATGGGGAGGACAAGGCTTCAAGCGATAAAAGAAAAGCACATCTCACATATGGAAGCAAGGATGACAAAACAATTGTTTTACATTTTTTTAAAAAACAACTGTTGACGGCAGAAGACTCAGTAACACAGAAACTGCCACAGAACAAGAAGTGCCAAACCTAGATCTGATGACTCACAAGCATTTCTCAGAAATATCAGAATTCCGGCGTTGAGTGTTAAGTCTCCACACAAAAAGAATGCAAGGGATAAAAACATAATAAATGTGGAAGTGTCTCTAGAAAATACTGAATGTGACAATTTTAAGCTACAGCAAGAGGAAATTGAACAAAGGAACATCTTATTAAATCTATCCGTATATATGACTGATGATGCTGATGAAGAGAGAATATGCTTGCCAAAAACATAGAGATATCTTGTGAAGAAATCTCAGAGAATTATTTGGAAGTCTCATCAAATGGGGAATGTTCATCTAACCCCAAGCAACAACCTCATGATGTCTTACTAGTATATCGAGACAAGATATATAAGACACTTGTGCAGAAAATATATGAAATATCTAAATCTAAGGTTAAAGACTCATCAACAAAGAGAGAACACATGTCATCTACCAAAGAGATCAGACAACTACCCACATTTCAATATCCCCGACACAATTCCTCTAACCATACCTTGGTGATAGAGTGATAGAGAGAATGATTAAAATAACAGATGAGCTGAAACATAACCGCACAAATGTGCTGGAACTGTTGCATGTGCTGCCAAACCTGCATAAAATTGCTATACAAGACATCAAAATTGTTGAATTCAAGGAGGAAGTTAGAAACAATTGGATAATATTACATCTGTTCACTAGAAAAATCCATATGACTATATTGGAGCAAAGAGATGCATTCTTGCCCTTTGGTTTTGAACTTGCCTGCTCTCTGTCTAGTGACAGAGAGACCCAAGCGGATTGGTAAAAGGAAAGGACCAGGAGAGTAGGCAAGTTGCCAGTAGATAAACAGGCAGAAGGGAAAATCAGCTCTCCACCTGGGCAAACAAAGGGAACTGTAGCCAAAGAATTTGACATCAAACAGCTGACTATTAAATTTGACTCCAATAATTCATCAGTGTCTAGAGATGTAACAAAGACTGAGAAATATATCAAGCCAATGCGAAGTTCAGAGGCAACTACCTACAAACAACCTTCCTCACGAACTGCACAGAACTATTAGCAATCATGAACAGTAGAAACTAAGCCCTGGTAGCTATGTTTGTGGAATGGACATGGCTTTCCCCACCTCTTTAGAGTGGGCAATCAGGAGTTACAAGCGTTTGATGTCATTAGCTTACAAGAAACCTGACTACATAATCAACCAATATATGATGGCTAGGCAACATATTTGAATCCAGCTATTATGAGAGCAGCTGGGCGTCCCTCTTCCGGACTTCTGGCTTAGGTCAAATCAGCAGCCAAGCTGGAAGTGGCTGTAACAATGAACCCTAATCCCTTCATGCAGATTACTGTTATTAGTGAAGAATCTAAGAAGAGTGGAAATCAGAATATCTTAGTGATCTGCAACTTGTACTGGAACCCAGCGGGTATCAATGCCAACACCTTCATAGATTTGCTACTTTTAAATATAGATGATCCCCGAGCCTGTTATAATTCAGTGAACTTTATTCTTTGTGGAGATCTAAACATTCACTTCTTGCATATTGTTGGATCCCTAATCCCGAAAAGAAAGCTCCCTTGAAAGCACAAATATGGCTGAAGGAACTACTTCTAAGAGATATCATACTAACAAATGGGCAATTGAGAGATGATAAACAACTAATACCGACGTGGCAAAAAGGAACTCTGCTGGCATACCTACACTATATTTGTACCTCATAAGCACTGATTCGCAGCCCTAGACAACATTGAAAGACCTTCCAAGTACACTTAGTGATCATTGCATTGCATGCTGACTCTTATTTGGAAAGATCATCAAGTTGCAACCTGTAGACTACCATTAATGGAATTGAATAACAGGAAAAACAGGCTATGCATCAAAGCAGAGGGAGCACAAGGCCTGAAAGAGAGGTTCAACAATACCACTTGGGTTGGCAGCAAGAAATTGGATTATGAATGTTTATTAAGGCCATATAACAACACTGACTCTCGAGCACCAAATTAACCTCTAACCATGAGCATACCAGCTGTGCTGCAATAATAGAGAAAAAGAAAAAAACATCAAGCAGAACTGAGAGCAACACATTCTATGTCTTTGGCGGATCACATGAGGCAAGTTATGCAAATCAAACAAAAATACAAGAATTGACTTCTCAATTCTAAAGCCCAACATGCTCAATGGAATGCAGAATGTATGCTGAACTTGTTAGTGCTGAGAAATACTAGAACGCTCTGGACGCTCTTGAATATGCAGAACCAACGTGAAGACTTCCTAATATCAGATGTCACTGAAGCATCATGGATAAACCATTACACTGAGCTTTATGCAAAGGAATCAGACTGGAAAGAACCTTCAGATTATACTTAGCCCAATAGTGGTGACATCAAATGGGAACATGATGAGATATTGAATAAGATTCGACAGCTAAATAACTCTCCAGCTCCAGGCCCCAATGGCAGGTCCAACAAAATACTAAAAGCCAACCTAGAGGCGTGGCCAGCTTTTTGCCACCCTATCTTCCAAGTCATCATGGAAACCAAACAAATTCCAGACACATGGAAAACCTTGGTCCTGATTCCAATTAACAAACAATGTGACAGAGCGATTACAACAAACTATCACCCAATTGCATTACTAGAACCATTTGGGAAACTGTTTGCTGCAATGCTTTTTGAAAGACTAACAACCTGGTTGAGTGACACCAATAGAAGAGATACATGGCAGACCGTGTTCGTAAAGGGGGCTGGAACTAATATAAATTTGATGATTTTGAATCTATTGAAATTGGAGTCATTAAGAACAAAAACTAAAGTCTATGCTGTTTTCGTCGATTTAAAACAGGCTTTTGACAGTGTAAATCACGGAAAGCTTTGGAAGAAACTGCTGTCTTGGAACTGTCCCCCTGATCTCCTAGCCGCAATTCAAGCCCTATATTCTAACACCTTGATTTGAGTAAGACTATCAGCTCGGGGGGCTACCACAAAAGAAATAGCTACGTGGAATGGCCTACAACAGAGCTGCCCTTTGGCAGTCTCATTATTTAAACTGTACATATCGGATACAGGGGTTAACCAAGAAACAGAAAGAGCATATCCACCAATTTTGAATGGGACAATGCTACCATGTATGGCCTATGCAGATGTTTTGGTCCTTCTCGATAAAACCCACATAGGCTTCCAAAGAAGACTGAAGAATGCCTGATCAAATATGTACGCGAGTATGACTTCATTATAAATACAGCCAAGACACAAACAATGGTCTTTGACAACCAACAAGGAAAGAGAAAGACCGACCCCTCGTTATTCCTGATCGCCATTAAATTAGGCCAAATGAAAACAATCAAATACTTGGGAGTATGGCTTAACTCAAGCATAAATGAGCACAAGTGGAAAGAAATTCTAAGAGCAAAAGCAGAATCCCTAGCATTTCAAAGGCTAATATTGCATAAGAAATACAGAAAGTTTACTTTACATCCAATCATTCCTTTCTACCACCAAGAAGTAGTACCCATCTTGATTTATGGAGGGGAAGCAACATTGGACCTATCCTGGTGCATTTGGAATGTATTGGAAGGCCTTTTTTGGAGGAAAGTGCTTGCATTCCCACAGTCTTATCCAGTCCAGCAGATAAGGTTCGAGCTAGCCCTACAATCTATTCAACTTCTAATACTATGGAAATCATTGGACTTTTTTCAGAAAACAATAGTCTGTGACAGGTTACCACCAATAGACATCTTGAGAACACGACTAAAAGGTAACTGGAATGTGCTAGTAAACAACTGGAAAACAATCTGCAGTCAATGGATTGGAAACCTAGATTATACTATTGAAACACTGAAGTGTCATCCGTTACTAGCGAAGAGGAAAATTCAATGGACTGATTGGATTGATACCCAAGACAGGCAAAACAAATACAAACTTGCCATTAACTGCTTAGCAGAAAGCCAGGCTTTAAATCAACTGCCCTCCTATTTACGGTTGTTTCCTTGCCCACATTTTCATGACTTCTTCCTGGGATTAAACCTGCTATCGACAAGAGAAGTCTTAGCTCAATCAAGACAACTGCCGGATCTGAACAATGCTTGTCAGTTTTGTAAAGTCGAGAATCAAACGGAATCCCTCGTTCATCTGATAATGGTTTGTGATCAACTCACCTCTATAAGAGGGGAGCATCGAGATAGGCTTACAACTACTGCATTGGACTTAACGACCACAGAAAGATGGTCTATGTTGATCATAGGAGAACAAAAAAATCCTAGTATTCAGAGTCTTGCAATTCTGGTTAGAAATAATGCATTTGTCAAATGTATAGGAATTGGAAACTAATCTCTCCTGCTCATTACTTTTTTTTCTAGTATTTTTTAAGGATGGATATGATGATGATGAATTAATGAAAAGTTTGTAACAAACTAAATCATTTAAAATAAAACAATAAATAAAATAAAACGGTAGCATGAGTCTAGCCCAGTGCTCTGCTTGCTGCTGGCAGCAATTCTCAGTGTACTACTCAGGCTGAGAAAGGTTTGGTGGTCTTACCTTCGGCCATGAAATGGATCTTGTGTTTAGTGCTTCAAGGATTTCTCTGATTTCCACTTGCAATGTGTAAATGTCCTGGGCTATTGATTTTAACGGTAGCATGAGTCTTTCCCAGCACAATGCTTACTCTCGCCAGCATTTCTCTGCTTACTACTCTCAATGGAAAATGTTTAGGGTTTTTGTTTGACACTGTTGCATGAGTCTTGCCCAGTACTGTGCGTGATCCTACCAACACTTCTCTTTGTATCATTCTTAATGGTAAAGCATCCAGGGCTCTTGTTTCTCACTGTCCGATGGGCCTTTCCCAATGTGATTTGTGTTACCACCAGCACTTTTCTCCTCATCACTCTCAATGAAAAAGTGTTTGGGAATCTTGCCTCTCACCGTAGATTGAGTCTTGCCCAATGCCATACTTGCTCCACACAGCATTGCTCTGTTTATCACTCTCAATTGCGAAGCATTCTGGCCACTTGCTTCACATGGTAGCATGAGTCTTGCCCCATGACTTTCTTGCTCCACATAGCATTGCTCTGTTTAACACTCTCAATGGAACAGCGTTCTGGCCACTTGCTTCACATGATAGCATTTTTTGGTTTCTGCAGAGGCCCTTAGATGCTAGGCTCTACAGAAACCACAGAGGGAGGTATGTAAGAGATACAATTGGTGTGAATTTTAGCCAGGCCCAGAATGTCGTTGACAACTCAGACTCAGAAGGGGTATGCCTGTTTAGAAAATATTGCATAGAGTGCTTCTGTGACATAGCATTGATGTGAGACACACATGAGGATTCATGTGATATGCTATGATATGATAATGTATGATATGATAAGTCATGTATAACGCGCCTGTACAAAAGTGTTTCTATGTGTAACAAGACATGGAAGGGGAGTGTAAGGAAGGCATGGTATCAACAGTAAGAGAGACACGAGTGAGCACAGTTCAAGGGTGTTTATGGAACTTCAACATGGCTATGATAAACGCCTATTTAGCCCTATATCTAAGATGGGAGTAATCTCTACCACCAAATAATAAATAAAACAGTACTAGTTGTGTCAGTCAAAATTATAAGATTTAAACTAGAAAACCAATGCCTGATGTCACTCTATTACAATAAATGTGTGCAGGGATAATCCCAAATGAAAAGTGTATTTCAAAAGGAAATGTCAGGAATGGCTTTCAGAAAATGGTCTGACACTCCCCCATGTTTGAAGCACAGGGTATCAGATTTGATGAAAAAATGATAGGCGAATGACACACTGTTCCTTAAGAGACACACTGTGGCTTTTGGGTACACGGCCTTCAGGTCTCCCTCCAATCGACCCCTCAGGTTTCCTGCACCCAAATCTGTGTCTTTTCTCAAACACAGTTCAAACACAGTTCAAAACACAGGCTTCCCTCAATCCGGGTTCAAGCCTGCATTAGTTCACAACACACACTAGATCTCCCTCAGTTAGGCTTGGATCTTTGTATTTCATAAGTTCCAATTAGTTCTCCCTCTGTCGGGCTCGTGTGACAAATCAACTTCCGGAGCACTAGTGGTCCAGGGATGAATATTGGTTTCTAAACTATCAATAAACCTTACACCTCTAGTACACCAGAAGAGATCTGAACAAACAGGAATAAAAAGTGAATTAGAAGACCTCCTTGTCCAATTTTGGTAACGTGGAGAGAAAGGCAGGCTTATCTCTGCAAGATCGTGGTTCTTTGGTTAGTTGCAACACAGCAAAAATACAATCATTACCCAATGATAAAAGGGACTGTTAAGTGAAGGTTGTATACACATATCTACTGTATTATTATTACAACAATAGTTTTAGCACACTACAAATATGAGCACCCTCTAAAGGAACACAGAGGACAGACAGTTTCACAAAGGAAAGGGATGCACTCTGGATACTTACAAGAGGGTAGTTGGTAAAGTAATCAGTCTTACTGTTCAAGGTTATTCGATTTCGAGTTGGAACTATCTCTAGAGGGCTTCGGAAAAAAAAACAGGGGGCAAAACCACAATGTACCTGGTGCTGAAGAAGTTCTTGGTGCTCGACAGCATCAAGGTGTTTCCAGGGTGCTTGCAGGCCTTGAGACAGAGTTAGTGGCGGGAGATAGCTGCGGGTACCAGGTGGCAGGCAGTTCGCCAAGTGAGCCTGGATGGACATCTAGACACTGTCCGGCGTGGCGGCTCAGGGCCATGAATTGTTGTCTCTGTGCTGGATGGCAGATTTGGAATGCTAGTCGAGGCATCTCGGACGGCTCTGGTGACAGCAGTGTGAAAACAGTCAGCGGTGCAGCCGGATGCAATTTGAGGGCTTGACTGTCTCAAAAAGGCCCTTAAAAGATAGATGCTTGATTATGTATGTGTGGCACTCCTCATGGGTTCTTCCCAGGGCTCATGTCATTTCAAGGTGGATGGCCCAAAGCTCAGGTGAGTAATTGCAGGCAATGGCCTTGTCTTTTGTCCAGAGACTCTGTGGCACTTCCCACCTAGGAAGCTTGCTGGCAGAACATATTAGGGCACACTGTGTGGTGGCTGGGTACTGATTCTGGAGCTGCTGGACAGGTCCTCTCAGTCCGGTATCTCCCTCTTTTCCCTGTGAGATGTTTAGGGTGTGGTTATTACTTCCCTCTTGGAACACCCGGCCTTCCTTCACTGGCTGAAGATGTATGGTAGAGTGAACCTTCATCTCAGTTCCAAATGAGTCCTTCTTCATCAGATGATCCTAAGTGAGGGGTTTTACCCTCTTATAAAGCCAAATGGGCCCCAGTGTTTGGTGCAGGTTAAGCCTACCTTAATGAACCAATCCTGTGTCCCCACCAACAATCTTCTGTTATGCATAAGGTCAGGACTAGAGTGTTCTGCAACAGAAACAGCTGAGGGGTGACAACATATACATAGGTCCCACCCATCTTGCTTTCTTTTGTTGTGTCTCTCTGGTTAACTGAGCCCTCTGTGACTCTTGATTAAAGCCCATGTCTCCCGTGAAGTTTGTGCTGGGAGCAGACTTCATGTCTCCCCAAAATCACATACTTCTCTCCTCTGAAAGGGGTTGATTGTGAAGGGGTTTGCCTATGGTAAATAGTGGGCCAAGACATGCATTTCACTGCCTTTCATATAGAAGGGTGGGGACTAGCTGCAAGTTGACACATTGCATAACAACTGACTTTAGCCCCGCCTTTCCTCATGTCTGTCCGGCAACAAAGCCCCCTCAGCAGGCTTGCCTCAATTGTTTCTCACTAGTAGTCACTGCCACCAGCCAGATTAAACAAAGGGAAAGCAGATCCATGGGGCCTTTAATATTTTAATTAGGCTGCGCATGGCTGGAGGAAGGTGTGCCTTCCCTCTTCTTGAGATGCTTTGATCTACCCGTGGCTGTCACATTCCAGCTGAATATGACAGGGAAAGACAGCACCTGTAGGCTGTGTCTTCCCCGAGTACACATGACTATGCATTTCGTGCAGTCAGCAGATGAAAGGGGCTAATCTCCCATCATTCATTTTTATTTATCAAAAAATGAAAAAAGCCCAGGCGAGCGCACTCTCCCTGTGCAGATGGTCGAATTCCTCACAGATCGGATTGTGGAATTTCAAACACAATGTCAAAGTATATCTCCCTCAGTTCGGATCCTGTTGATCAAAAGTTCTACCAAATCTCCCCCAGTCAGGTTTGTATCTGGTTATTTGGAATTTCAGAGTTCAACATTTGTACATTCACTGTTACATCAAAGACTTTCGACTAGGCCAAAGGGTTTCACTCACACCTCTGCCTGACCACTTCAACAATCACAGTTTCTTACAAAATCTTCCCTCAGCTGGGCTCGAGCCTACCGTTTGAAATATCTTATCAAAACTTTTTGTTCGCAGCTTTCATAACCTCTCATCAATGTCTTTTGGTATTTGTAGTTCTCTTGCTCTTAGCATGTTATAATTTCCCTTTTTGTTCACTCCATTGCACTCATATCATTCTTAATGAGTTTTTATTCAAGACCGCGTTACTTTCTTACTTTGTTTTCCTATAACACACACTTTACACAGTCTTTTGACTATGCGACTTCCTATCGCAGGGCCACTCTGTTATTTTGTAATGCATGCAGTAAACTTCAAACACGCCTCCCACTTGTCAACGTACCCGTATGTTTCCCCAATGATACAGTTTCACTCACGATTGCAATTTTACTTGTTCTGACATCAACCAGACTTTTGTTCAGCTCATTAACTCACCGGATGATGTCTTTCTCGCTTCTGGTTTGTGCCTTGCATATAGCTGTAGAGGAGCAGACGTATATATTCGCAGGAGATCCTAACCCCTACATCCTCTGTATTGGAGTCATGAGACCATGCCCTGTCTAACTTCAGCTACTGCACCAATATTACAGCGAGCATATGGAAGATGGTATCCATTAAAACAACCATATCAAAACTACCCTCGAGTTGACAACAGCCTACAGGAGGAAGTCCCTAGAGGAATATAAGAAAGAGCTAAGAAGATTAACCGATGACGTCATAAGAAAGTGTGCACGATACTGAATGAAGATGATATATGGATTCTAGAGGACAAATGACGAAGTCAAGAATCAAGTGAACTATCAAGGTGGAAAAGAAGAAGATCACACGTTAACAAAGTGCTGCAGAAAACAGAAGCATGAAGAATGTACAGTCGCTGAAACAGTAGGTAGATCAATCATCATATAGGCTAGCTATAAGTAATAAATAGAGTGCAGGCGAAGCCCCCATTGTATAGAAACTGGACATTGGTATCATGAAATAGAACGCAAAGGAATCAATGAGAATGAACGAAAAGCTGGGTCACATTGGAATAGCAGGCTAGTGGAGCTGTGTGGCGAGGCTGTCTGGTCTGAAATAAAGAACTAAGAATTTGAAGTCAGCTATCTACTCTGAAGAAGAACGATTGTGCGGAGGATGAATCCTCTCACGTTAAGGTGCAAGAAAGAACACGAAGGAGGCCAAGTCTTAATTTATTTAAAGCATTTAAAAGCATGCAGAATTAACAGAATTGTGGTCTCTTATCACGTGATTCAAGAATGAAAGTAGAGTTTGAACTTGGAGTTCCAGACATGATAGCGAGTGCCCTCACTCTTGTGCATTCCCATGACAAGAATACTCTCAAAGGCCAAGTACAAAGACAATTTCATGGCAGAAGGCTTGGGTGATGAGAGATGCTGGGCTAATTGGGTGGTGAGGTAACTTTGTATCCTAAAACCCTGCACCTCTTTATTGGCTTTCGTTCTGCTAAATGAACAGGATGTTCCAGACATGACACAAGCGTGACAACCAATTGTATTAGTCCATATAACAAAGGACCTCATAGCTTCTGAGACCAATGAACCACTGCGTATCTGATTTTTCTGAAATTACATGTTTGAAGAGGTAGGCATAAGTTGTGTACCTGACAGCCAATAACAATCCCTCCTATATGATTGTACATCTAGATGTCTCCCATACCCAATCCGGACCCTTGATAGGTTGTTACTATTGCCCCGTAGTATGACATCACTCTGACACATAATGAAGTATAAGAATTGTATTTTTGTGGAAATCACTGAGAGTCTGAGCAAACATCTGTTGATGTTCGTTGTAACATCCCTGTTTTAGATAATTGTTAATAAAACAGTAACTTGCCATCTTATTAAGTTTGTCTGGTTATTTGGACTCAGAATTATTAGGGTCTAATTCTATCCAGCTATAAATGCACAGCCCAAAGGCTATACACTCATATGGTAGCAGTGCAGATGGTTTCAGATCTAAACTAGTGTGATTTTAGAGTTTTGGACGATGGGCAACTTCCGCCATTAGCTGGAAGATCGTGGAGTTTCCTGTGGAGAGTGGCCAATAGAAATAAACTTGCAAGAAGAACTGAGAGGTGTGCAGGTCCCTCTTCGAAGAAATCCCTGCTCGGTTTCCACAGGCGCTCTCTGGACAGAAAGCGAAGTGGTCGGATTGGAGGAGGAGTCGATACCAAAGGCCTTGAGTTGATTAAATTGATGTAAGTATACTAAGGGAAATGGCAATATAAAGGGGTAGTATTGTGATATTTTTGGGTAACAGGACATTTTGAGTGGACGAAGAAACACCTAGGTAATCCTATTTTAAGGGAGATAGAAGAAGACGTCTCGAATTCCAGTTGGAATATTATGAGAGAGAATACACACAGTCAGGACTGTGTAAGGTCTGTCTTAAACTCTGTGTGAGTTTATATAAGTGGAGGCGAGGAATGAATACCTCTTACTATAAATGATTATAGGGAAAAGGGAAGGTGATCACAAGAGTTATTAATGTGTATTGGGTTATTATTTTGAGTATTATTTGGTGTATAAAGTTTTGAGAGGTAACAAGCTGTGAAGGTTGGAAGTGACATTGTTTTGAGTTGGGTGTCGTAAACAATTGGCGCCAATCAGAAAAAAGATAGGTTGTTGAAAAAAAAGAGATTGAGCTGCAATTGATGGTACAATGGTCCTTGGACAGCATTCCTTTCCTCCCCAACTCAGCCATTATCCAGGAGGGTAACAGGGCAATCTTGCGCTTCTAAAAGCATCTTGTTTCTCTTTCACACAGCTTTCTCCTTTGAACTCTTACAGCTTTGCAATCACAGGGAAATCCCGTCTGGCCTTCTCTTGAGTTTCTGCTTTCTCGAATGGCCCCTTGGCCTTTCCCTTCATGTTGACTTGGTTGCCTTGGTCATAGAAGAAATGTTCTCTCTGAAACCCAGCCTTGCTCAGTGTGTCTGTGTGTTCCACCTTTTATACAGACAGGGAGTGTTAATTGAAGTCAGGTGTGAGTAATTGTCCAGTCCTGTCTGACTCTGCCTGGCCTCATTAGTGTGACAATATGATGGAATCCAAAAGGAAATAATGATCTTGTTATTTTAATGGGAAATCTTCATCCTTCTTTCTTTGTTCTCTTTCGTCTCAGTACTTAGACCAGCAAGTGAGAAATAGGGATTATGGGAGTTGTAGTGTCTGATAGGAATAACAGGTAAGTCTGGCATATTACTGTCAGGAAGAGAAGGATTGTGTTCTGTAAAGGCTGAGGGAGAGTAGGGTGATGGATATCGGGAAAGAGGTAGATAATACCACGTCTCACCCTTTGGCACCCTCTTTCTACTCCTCAAGCATACCCTAGTCAGGAGATTCTCCCACCCTTGTCCACCCCCAGGGTATGCAAGTCGATGGCCGTGCCCTGGTCACCTGACCCGAGGATCCCAGGTAAGAAAATGTGAGGATGTCCTCAGGTTTCTCACAGGAGACAAAGGGAGGACAAAACAAACAATCTGACTAGACCTTGTGCCATTCAGATCGTGCAAGTGCGATGGGGAAGGGAGAGAAACAGTGCCAGAGGAGGGAGGGGAATAGTGGAAAAGGTGAGTTCAAGTAAGTGCTGACGTGGTGGCCAGTTCAAGTAAGTGCAAGGAGGCAGGGGACTGTAGTGCTTCAGATACAGCAGATACAAAAAGGAAGGTCTTGAGTTGTTTCCGGAATCTTAGGTGGTCCTGCTCAAGTTTGAGAGAGACAGGGAGCCTGTTCCAGAGGGAGGCCCCAACCAAGGACAGAGATCTACCCCCAATCTATTAATGGAGAATCATTACAAAGCATAGCCTAGGCATAGTGTAGATTTAGTATAGGGACTAATACCATAACACTAATCCCCTAAATTCTAATCATTAACCTCTAACCCCTAACCCACTGATATAATTAGTGATTGGAAAGGGACAGCTTAGTCCATAGTAAAATGGTGCAAACTAATGTAGCATACTAAGAGTGCACACTGGGGTTGTGGATACTGACTGTAGACAGATTCTGTGAGATTGCTTAGAAAATAAAAAGGCTTCAATTAAAACTGTTTTACAATGGAGATGTGAAGATTAGAGTATGAGAAATTTGCAAAATCATTCTGGCTAAAGTAGGCCCATGATCTAAGATGTCAGTGCAGGAAGACAGAATGAAGGTTTTTGAACTAGCCATCCAGAATCAATGAGCTGATCTCTGTATAAAGATGACAGGGTAGAAGCACATGTTAGCTTTTCGAAAATTACAAGGAGTGCACTCAAGGCACAAGTTTTACTGATGGAAGACATCACAGCCTGGGCTGGAATGTGGTATGGTTTCCGTAGAGAGAGCCATAAGTAAGGAGGGGGGAAACAGAAGTAGACTTAAAAAAGGCTGAGAAGCAGAAACCTGTGGTGATTTTGGTCAGGCCGGTAATCGAGAGAGAATAGAGAAAACAGAAACAGATGCTGGGTTCTGAGGCCTCGCTGACTGACTGTGTGTGTACTGAAAGACTGCAGTGTCAAGGAGGGGTTGGGCATTTCTTGGCTGAGTCCTGACTACATTGAGGGAAGACTGCCTGCACTCTGACATGCTGACAAAGTGACATCGATCAGAGGGTAAGCATAAAGTGACAAAGGAAGAGAGATTTTTACACGTGTTTTAGATAATCTTACACTCATTAGCAAAAAGTCAAATTAGGCATCAGGAAAACCCCTTTGTTCATCATTCGTTGGAGAGCAAATGCATATTCCTACGCGAAGCTCGCTGCTTGCAAAGAAGAAGGGAGTTACTGCACTCTCAAATCTGTACGTGTAACAGGAAAATGTCAAGGTTTGGGCTAGGAGGATAGCTCTGGGGCAACATGTTTGTCTAAGAAGTGCAGATTAGCAGCCAAATGCCTCTACAGGAAGTCCCGCCCCTATTTTGCCTATATTTTGTAAACTGGAAATTGTGACCTGCGCAACCCCAGTAATGATACCTATACCATGAGGAGCCTTTGAGACAAGGTATCAGTTGCGAAGAACCTAAATGAAGTATCCTCTAAAGACTGGTTGTCTTCTGAGGGAAGCGCCTGAAGACGTGAAAAGAAGCTGTTGACGTCACGATGACTGTGTGATGCACTGAAAAGGATGACCAGAGAAGAGAATTCATAGACAATATAGAATTTGATGGTGAAGCAAAGATTCAAAGAAACCTTTTATGTGCGTAATGAAGATTGCACGTGTGAAGAAAACTGCAGCGAAAACAAGCCGTTTTTAAACTGTACAGATGCTGCAACACAAGTACACTAAGTATTCATAAGGCTGGCTATACGTAGTATAAAGACTGCAGGTGGTGCCGCCAACATTTTAGTAAGCGAGCCTCCATGAAGGAAGACAGATTGAGATCTATGCATGTGTCGCAGCAAAGAATAGGCTTGAATTAGAAGCAAGACTAAAGAGGCTTTCTGGCTTCATGTCAAAGACTGGAAGCAGCCAAGAACTGGTTATCAGCCTGCAAACAACAGCATACGTGAGATGCCGAGCCATACATTGTTAAGTTGTAAAGAGAGAACACCACGGGCCTCATTACGAGGTTGTTGGTCTGGATACAACAGTAGCGGTAAGCTTGCCAGTACCGTTGTTACTGGACTGGCAAACTCTGAGTTGTGCTCACCAGTGCCTTTCATTCAGTCACCTGTGAGCACAGCAAGCCTGTAGCACCGGCACCCGCAAAAGGGCAATTACCGGGTTTGGTAGGGCCAGAATACCCTGATAATTGGGCATTCGTGGGTGCTGGATTTTCTTGCCGGTATGGAGGTAGCATTGCCGGTCAGACCGGCAAGCCTACGTCCAACCTCGTAATGAGGCCCCATGAGTGTCAAGTTTCTTTATTAAAAACAATTACATGCTATAATACGGGCAGATTCATGGTCTCTGATCACGTGAGCTGAGGGTGAAACTAGATGAAGAGCATGGTGCACCAGATTGAAGATAGCGATTGCTCACACTGCCGTATATTCCCATAGACGAGACGCTACTACCAGGCCGAGTTCAAAGACAGTTTGAATTACAGACAGCATGAGTGATGAGAGATGATGGGCTAATTGGGTGGGAAGACATGGTCAAGTTCACCCACCAGCACCTGGGATACCAGTTTACGTGCTGCTAGAGAATCAAATGCTCCAGAAAGGTACAAGCATGCCAACCAATTGCTATGAAGGGCCTTATAGTTTAAGAAACAATAGTTTTCTGTGTACTTAATAAGTGTTGAGGATGACTTGCACTCGAGGCTGTCTTAAATTGTCCGCCTGAACATAGAGACCCAATCACGATCCTATCCCATATAGAAGGTATACTTAGATGTTCCCCTTGAGCCAACCACAATCCCACGTATTTTTCTTAGTTCGCCACATAGTATGACGTCACGTGTGATGAGTTTTTGCTATATAGGAATGCTTTTTTGTGAAATGCGTTGAGATTATGCTGTGTTACTTCTATTGATGTCCGTTGTACTCCCTGTTTTAGACAATTAAACATAAAACAGAGTTACTTGACAACTTCATGAGTCGGTCTTATTGCTTAGTTTGAGAAGTTATTCTCCGTCCCATCCATACTAGGATGTCTTACCTTGATTAAAAGGACCTCTAGGGTTCAGAAGCATAGCAACACAGGTCTGAATCCCAGTCTCGCTGAGGAACTGGTGTCCGATATTAAGAGCCTTGTGATAGAACAATTATACGTATAAAGGTTGAAATATAAAAAATGTGTGTGCTCTGCCAAGTTTAGAAAATTAGAGGTCTACGTTGCTGCTCGTGGAGGAGAGACATTCGCTCGGGGTGAGAGAAGCCGGGAAAGGTTCTGAAATTGCTGTTGGCATAAATGCACTGCATTATTGTTGACCGATTGTGAAACCGTAGAAGCAGATGAGCTGGAATATGTTTCTTTCTTCTCAGTTTCTGTTCTATGTTACATGTGCTCAATGATTGCACATCGTGTTTATTTCTGTGTGTTTTTATTATGATCGGCAGACAATCTATAATCTATAAAGTTTATTACAGAACAACGTAGTGCATTGGTGGTTATTGTGCGGCATGCTTATTTTTGTAATGTGTAGAGGATAGAATTTGGTACTACCATAACCGCAAATGCATGATACTATTTAGAGTGACCTGCACAATACAGAGTCTTGAGATGACCTTAGACAGAGCCAAATAAAAGGATACATTTTTTAATAAGCTGATCTCCACGCTTGAAATCAAAGAAACTCACAGACAGCGCATGAGATTGTGGAGGCAGAGAGATAACAGTATCCAACAGTGCCAAATACTTTTCCATCGAAAGTGATAAGCAAAGAAATGCTGATGGTAGCAAGCATAACACTGGGCAAGACTCATGCTACGGCGAGGTGCAATGAGCTCATCTCGGTGCTAGAAATCAGAGGAACACATAAGACAGCGTATGAGATTGTGGAGGCATGGAGATAAAAATATCCGACAGTCACAAATACTTTTCCATTAAGAGTGATAAGGAGAGAATTGCTGGTGGGAGCATGCATTGCACTGGGCAAGATTTATGCTATACTATGCTATGCAAAACACTGTTCAGAGGACATGTTCGCAGGATCACCATTTTAGAACGGGCCATCCACAAAACAGATGGTTTCTCCCACAAACAGATGGGGTCTCTGTACAATGCTATGTTTCCTGTTGCCAGCCTTTTTATGATGGACCACTGTGCATGAAGAATTATTCCGGATTCTTGCCCCCCACCATAGATTGAAACTTATGCAATTCTTAAGCGTGCTATCTGCAGCATTACTCTCATTACCACTCGCTATTGTACAGTCTTATGGGCTCTTGCTTACCGCGATAGCTTGAGTCTCGTGCCATACTAAGCTTGCTGCTGCCAGCCTTTCACTTCTTATACCACTTGAATAGATGGACAAGTCTTCTGGGCTGTCGTTTCCCTCAATATTATGAGACTTAATGCAACATAATTAAATGTGTGCTGCTGCCACTATTTCTCTTTTTAGCATTAGAGGTTGGAGAAATGATTTGGGCTCTTGTCTTCCTCCATAGTCTGATGAAATTCTATGATTGCTCACATCTTCATTCCACTGTGATTAACTCTTGATGGAGCATGATTCCTGCTAAAATGCTCTGCTCCATGCCACAAGCATTTCTCTGCTTTTCTGCTTTTCGCTCTAAATTGAAATGAGTTCGAGACTCTTGCTTACCGGGGCATGAGTCCTACCAAATACCATACGAGCGTTTCTCGTTCCGGGTCCTTGCTACTCACAAAGCATGCGTTTTGGCCGGTGCTATGCGTGCTCCCACCAGCATGTTTTTGCTGATCACTCTCAATGGAAAAGAATATTCAGGACCTTGCTTCTCACTGTAGCATGAGTCTTGCCCAGTGCTATGCTTGTTGCCGCCAGCAATTCTCAATGTAATACCCACACTTTGAAATGTTCAATGGTCCTACCGTCAGCCATGAAATGGATCTTGTGTTTACTGCCTCAAGGATTTCTCTGCTTTCCACATGCAATGGGTAAGTGTCCTGGGCTATTAATTTTAACGGTAGCATGAGTCTTGCCCAGCACAACGCTTGCTCTCACCAGCATTTCTCTGCTTATTACTCTCAATAGGAAAGCATTCAGGGCTTTTACTTCACACCATATCATGAGTCTTGCCCAATTATGTGCTTGACCCCACCAACATTTCACTTTTTATCACTCTGAATGTAAAAGCATCCAGGGCTCCTGTTTCTCACTGTCATATGAGCTTTTCCCAATGTCATTTATGTCATCACAAGCACTTATCTCCTCATCACTCTCAACGGAGAAACATTCTGACCACTTGAATCACATCGTAGCATTAGTCTTTCCTAGTGCCATGCTTGCTCCACACATCATTTCTCTGTTTATCACTCCCAACTGAGAAGCATTCTGGATACTTGCTTCACATGCCAGCATGAGTTTTGCCCAATGCCATTCCTGCTTACTGTAACTTGTATCTGTTTATCACTCTCAATGGAGAAGCGTTCTAGACATTTCTTCACATTCTAAAATGAGTATTGCCCAGTGCCATTTCTGCGCACACACGCATGTCTCTGTTTACCACTCTCAAAGGAGAAGCGTTCTGGCCACTTGCTTCACATGATAGCAAGAGGCTTGTCCAGTCCCATTCTTGCTCCACACGGCATTTATCTGTCTGTCACTCTCAACAGAGAAGCATTCTGACCACTTGAATCACATGGTAGCATGAGTCTTTCCCAGTGCCATGCTTGCTCAACCCAGCATTTCTCTGTTTGTTACTCTCAACAGTGAAGCATTCTGGCCACTTGCTTCAGACGCTAGCATGAGTCTTGCCCAGTGTCGTGCTTGCTCCACGCAGCATATCTCTGTTTATCACTCTCAATTGAGAAGCATTCTGGATACTTGCTTCACATGCCAGCATGAGTTTTGCCCAATGCCATTCCTGCTCACACAAGCATATCTCTGTTTATCACTCTCAAAGGAGAAGTGTTCTGTCCAGTTTGAAATTTCAATTCCTCTGCCTTGTCTACAAATCTCTCCATGACCTTGCCCCCCCTATCTCTCCTCCTTCCTCTCTCTGTTTATCACTTTGAATGGAGAGGAGACAGGCCTCTTGCTTCACATGGTAGCAGGAGTCTTGCTAATGTCATTCTTGCTCCTATCAGCTTTTTTCTGTTCATCACTCACAACGGAGAAGGATTCTGGTCACTTGCTTCACATGGTAGCATGAGTCTTGTCCAGTGCCATTCTTGCTTCAATCAGTATTTCTCTGTTTCTCATTTCCGACGGAGAAGCATGCTGGCCACTTGAATCACATGGTAGCATGAGTCTTGCAGAGTGACATGCATGCTCACACCAGGATTTATCTGTTAATCACTCCTCTGATTTGTCTCTCTCCCTCCCATGCTGACCAACCTAACCTACTTGTCTGCTGGACCAGCTGGTTGCTTGGCTACCCTCAGATTCTCACTGGTTACCAGCCTATTTCTTGATCAGTCACACTTACACTGCCGATGGGCCTACCACACACTTAAGGGCTGTAAGTGTAACCCTACACTCCCTTGTTCTCCTTGCACTGCCCAGAGCGGCGCTGCACTGGCTCTACTTACTCAGAGCATGACTGCCCTGTATTCCCCTCCCCTCTCCCTTGCACTTCTCCCTTCCTTTACCGTTGCACATCTCGTTCTCGCACTTACAGGATCTGAATGGCACAAGGCCTAGGAAGATCATTTGTCTTGTCCTCCCCCTGTCTTCCCTCCCTTGTCTTTTCATGCCTAGAAACACGTGCATACTGGCACGTTATAAATGACTTATCATATATCTTATCACTCTCGATGGAGAAGCTTTCTGGCCACTTGTTTCACATGGTAGCATGAGTCTTTCCCAGTACCATGCTTGTGTCAAGCAGCATTTCCCTGTTTATCACTTTCAATGGAGAAGAGTTCTGGACACTTGCTTCCCATGGTAGCAGGAGTCTTGCCAATGTCATTCTTGCTTCCATCAGCATTTATCTGTTCATCACGCTCAACAGAGAAGGACTCTGGTCACTTGAATCACATGGTAGCATGAGTGTTGCCCAATGCCCGGCTTGCTCCCACCAGCATTTCTCTTTTTCTCACTCCCAATGCAGAATTGTTCTGCCCACTTGCTTCACATGGTAGCATGAATCGTGCCCAGTGCCATGCATGCTCATACCAGCATTTATCTGTTAATCACACTTCTGCTTTAACTCTCTCCATCCCCTGCTGACCAACCTGACCTACCTTTCTGCTGGACCTTCTGGTTGCTTGGCTACCCTCACAGTTTCATTGATACCAAGCTCTTTCTTGATCAGTCAGCCTTGCACTGCCTCTGGGCCTACCACTCCCTTAGGGGCTGTAACTGTAACCCTACTGTCCCTTGTTCTCCTTGAACTACCCAGAGCCGCACTGCCCTGGCAGCACTTATTCAGAGCCTTGCTGCCCTGTGTTCCCCTCCCCTCTCCCTCGCACTTCTCCCCCTCCCTTTCTCCTTGCACCTCTTGTTCTCGAATTTGCAGGATCTGTATGGCACAAGGCCTATTAAAATCGTTTGTATTGTCCTACCTCTGTCTTCCCTCCCTTGTTGCGCGTAGAACCACTTGCCTATTGGCACTTTATAAATGATTTATATCATATTTCATACATCTCTCAATGGAGAATCATTCTGGCCACTTACCTCACATGCT
This sequence comes from Ambystoma mexicanum, assembly GCF_040938575.1. Classification (NCBI taxonomy): domain Eukaryota; kingdom Metazoa; phylum Chordata; class Amphibia; order Caudata; family Ambystomatidae; genus Ambystoma; species Ambystoma mexicanum. The sequence continues at coordinate 973,836,224 of NC_090926.1, forward strand.
AGAGTATGTCTTGCCCAGTGCCCAGCTTGCTCTATGTAGCATGTATCTGTTAATCACTCTTAATGTAGAAGCATTCTGGCTGCTTATCTCACATCCTAGAATATGTCTTGACCAGTGGCCAGCTTGCTCCCACCAGCATTTATCTGTTAATCACTCTTAATGTAGAAGCATTCTGGACACTTGATTCACATGGTGGCATTAGTCTTGCCTAGTGCCATGCTTGCTCCATGCAGCACTTCTCTATTCATCACTCAGAATGGAGAAGCATTCGGGCCACTTTATTAACATACTAGCATGAGTTGTCCCCAGTGCCATTCCTGCGCACACAAGCATGTTTCTGTTTATCACTCTCAATGGAGAGCGTTCTGGCCACTTGTTTCACATAGCAGCATGAGTATTGCCCAGTGCCATTTTTGCTCCACGCAGCTTTTCTCTGTTTATCACTTTGAATGGAGAAGCGTTCTGGCCACTTGCCTCGCATGGTCACATGAATGTTGCCCAGTGTCATTCTTGCTGCCACTAACATTGATCTGTTAATCACGCTCAATTGAGAAGTGTTCTGGCCACTCGCTTCACGTGGTAGCACAAGTCTTGCCCAGTGCACGGCTTGCTCCCACCAGCATGTATCTGCTTATCACTCTCAATAGAAAGGCATTCAGGACTCTTGCTCTTCGCCATTGCACGATTCTAGCTATGTGCTGTGCTTGCTTCCACCAGCATTTCTCTGTGTACGACTCACACTGATAAATGTTCTGTGCTCCTGCCTTCCGCCGTAGCATGGTTCTTGTGCTTACTGCCACCATCTTTTCAATTGTTAGACTCTCCATGAGAAATGTCCTATGCTCTTGCCTTCCACCATAGCATGGGTCTTGGTCTTGTGCTTGCTGCCACCAGCATTTCTCTGTATACTAATCACGCTGAGAAACGTCCTGTGCTCCTGCCTGTTTTCCTCCATAGAATGGGTCTCGTGCTTGCTGCCATAGGCATTTCTCTTTGTAGGACTCATACTGAGAAATGTCCTGTGCACTTCCCTTCCGCCATAGCATAGGTCTTGTGCTTGTGCTTGCCAGGATTTCTCTGCTTCCCATTCTCAATGGCATGGGCTTAATTTTACAGGGTGACAAAGGTGTTTGTCCCCGCCAACCTTTGTGTCTCACTCATTTGGCAGTGCCCCTTTCATTTAGATGTCATGTCCCCATCTCAACATTTTCATCAACGTTACTCCACTTCCCAAAGGACAAGTGTTCCAGGCTCTTGCTGCCTCCACAGCACGAGTGTTGCCAAATGCGTTGTTACCCTGTGCAAAGCTTGCAAAAATAGAATTGAAAGCGCTTAAGCGCTTTGAAATACATTGTGTGCATGCGCTATACAAATAAACAATAACATCAAAGTAGTCGCCCTACTGAGACAGACAGGTGTAACGGGTAATAGCACACATTTCTCCCCAAGCTAATCACTTTAACGGTAAATCTGAATGGGGCAGTGTCAGTCACATTAAAGTAAACCGTCAAGTGACTTCTCAATACATTCTACTTCAATTTAATTTAGAATATGATTTCTATTGGTTTATTCCAAAAAACGTAGAGGTATAAAAAGTCTTAAGTTTATAGTGTTCAGTTTGCCAAGTGTTACACTTAAATGTTGTATTTGTTAATATGCTCATTTATACATATCCTGCAGCTATGAGGGAGCTTCATATTTTTTTGTAAATATGTCATCAGTCTGTTCATCCCATTTTGACTTCTCCCTGACATAGGAATATCTCTGCACAAAACCTACCCGGCCTATAAAGGCGCTGACCAGTCTGGGAAGCCTTACATGTCCCTCGTGACTTGTGAATGGCCAGGCCCACAGGCCTACAGGAGACACCTCATTATGAGGTTGGTGGTACAACCTGCCGGTAGCCAGTGTATTGCGCCAACTCTACAGCAAGTTTCCACCGACTGACATCCTGGACCTACTGGGATATCATAGGCGGCGGCGGAACGGTTATTTCCCATTCACATGGAGTCCCGCGGAAGCACCGGTACTGTTAGTAACAGTGCCAGTGTTCAGGGAAAAGCATGCTGGTATCGGCCTGAACTGCTGGGAGTGCCGTGCCCCTAGCGGAAAACGTACTGTTGGGCGGTCCCCAAAGTATGCCGGTACGTTGCTACGGGCACCATAATCTCCGGATCGGCAAACTTGTAATGAGGCCCAGTCCTGTGAAGAAAACATTATTAGCCTGTGGACCGATACACAGTCGTGTTTGCCCACAACACAGGCAGCCATCGGAGCACCTGCCGTTCAAATGTGTGCACCGGAAAAACAGCTCTAGATTAATATAAGCGTTGCTAAGGCGCAGCGTGTGGGGTATTTATTGGCATCAGTACAAAAGAGCTCCGAATGTGCCACCGTGTGTGGATAGCTAAAGATGTACGCCATTGGTCATTGACATGAAGGCTTCCTGCACTTTACAACTTCCTATCTGCTTCAGGGAAGTGGTGGCGACCATAAGGCATTAAATAGCAGTGCAGCAATTATTATCTTACGCGTTAAGAGGCGTGCTGCAAAAGGCTGCCACTACCCAAACCACTGCAACGAAAAGGCGCATGCGCGTCCGGCACAAGGCAAAACCAACAAGTAATTCCTAAGCAGTGCTCTGCAAGAAATGCCATCGTGCCACGTGGAATCTGATGTGTCCTTTGGCAATAAGAATGTGTTTTTGTTTTTTGTATACTTAATGTTCTAAATAATCTTCCAGCAATTAATAGACCATCCAAATGCCAAACGTACTTTAAAAAAAGCATTTCAAATCTGCATGACATAATTCGTATCCGCGAAATGTTAAACAAAATGTGGCTGTGCTTACAAAGTTAAGGCTCCATTACGAGTGAGGCGGTGCATGAAAAGGCTGCATCTTAAACACGTATTTTCAGAACCTTCTACTCAAGGGTTACTAGATGAGAGTTGCGTAGATATTCTGCTGCTATTTCCTTATTAGCAAGACAATTTGGGCTTTCTTGATGAACCTTTAACCTTCGCAGGAAGGTGTTGAAATGTGCAATGCATTGGAGAGGTAAAGCCAGCCAAGACAGGTGGTGGGAGTGATATGTAGCTCCGGTGTTCTTGCCCTAGCCATGTGGTTCACGTGTTTTTGCAACCACTTCACACAGACAAGATGCAAGCAAATGCACACAAGGCACCCTGCTAATTAGAACAGCTGTTAACTCTTCCTATGCAAACATAACAAGAGCTGCCCCTGGGTCCTTAACTTTAAACGTTGTAAACCCCTTACACAGGACACCAGGCACCAGCGTGTATTTTGTTTAGAGCCCCAATATCGACCCTGTTTTTTAATTTTTTTTATTTAAATCATATTTAGGGACATTTAAACAACCTACTAACCCTATGATATAGTCTGTTTTATTTTCTGCACTCTACCCTGGCTTGATTCCACTCATAGGGATCTACTTCGCTAAGTCACCCTGGCTGGACGGGGTGATGGAGGGACCCATAGGGTGAACTGACAGAGCAGAACCCCTTCAACCTATCCGCTGCTACCCAACATGGAAGACTGGCCAGATGATGGCCCAAGTGAGCAAACACTGGTGCTAGGTAGCCTCTGATAGCCCACAACTTCTACCTCTCCTAGCACGCCAGAGTGCTGCCCTCCCCTATTCCCTGACACTTCACACACACAACCCTAATCCAATGTCTAAATAAATAGATAGATAACTGTATATATATAAAAAAACATGGCGAATATTCATTTCTGAAAAGCCTCTGCTGCAAATCAGCATGGGATAAATAGCTATAATTTTGGAAGAAGGGGGCACCCCCTTCCTTGTCAAATATTTTAAAAACTACTGGATGGAATAAGCCCAAACCTGTCCTGAAAATTAAGTCAACACTGCGTGTCCAAGTTGGTCCAATTTCGTCCAGTGCTTTTCACATTACGGTGTGATAACATTTTGATTTTTCTCTATGGGAAAATGATTGGGAGTGGGCAGAAACAACGTTTTATTGCTTTATTAATAACCTTTTCATTTTGTAACAAATCTTTCCAAACATTTTCAGTCTAGGGGGCCTGTGAGAAATTCTTCTTTGCAAAATATCAGACAAATCCGTCATGCAAGTCAAAAGTTATTAGCAACAGAACTTTCGGAATTCCTATTGATCTAGGCAATCCCTTTAACTACAGTGCGTTGACCGCCACACTATAACATTTATATGAACTAATCACTGTACACATATAAATACATAACTCTGAACTTTTCATAGTTATATAGATGTGTTTTATGGATCTAACTGCTTTAGCTAGTTACATCTATGGCTTTGCCACGGTATCTTTGTTGATGGTGATGTTCCCAGGGTGTAGACCTGCCCCTCTTGCTGCAAACAAGGGCCTGGCCTGCCCCTAAGCACTGCATTATTCATGGTGTTGCCCTGCCGCTTTTCTCACTGCCCATGTAGCCTCTGCCCACATCCTTTAGAATGTAGCATGCCATCGCCACATTCACGACCGGCACCCCAACAGAGTTTTCTTTTCTTCAGTGCAGTACCCTGTTCCCATTTGAGGTCCATCCATCACTGCTGCCAGCCCGGTGCACAGTTCTTCTTCAGACATCACCCCACTGCCTCTTGGGGTCTCGCTATCCCCACCACACCACAGGTGACTCGTTCTGCTCCCCTCTGCGAGCCTGCCTGCTCTGTCATTGTGCCTGTAAGGCTCAGGCAGGTGGGGCAAAGCCAATCCATTCCACTCTCTGGCATGGATAATAGTGCAAGAGGCTTCACACAGGCAGCGTCCTTGTGGCCGGCACTTACGTTCTTCACCGGCTACCCCACCTTACACCAGGCAGGGCGCGCTTCAGGCAGAACCTCAGCAAGTTCTGGGCAGATCCTGACGTATGCGGCCTAGGATGGGAGCATTGGTCTCCATGGCTAGCCCTATCTGGCCCCGGTGGGACAACAAAGGGAAGGGATGTGCTGCCTAGACCCGGGACACCACACTCACCTTGTCTGGCTTAGGTTGCCCTGGTCTTCGACTGGGCTTTGCCGTGTCTGTGGCTTGGGCCTTTTCCTCTGTCTGTCCACCCGGCCTGACCCCTGGATGGGCTGCCATGTTTGCAGGCCCCGTGAGTGCCCTGGTTATTTCGGGCATGAAGCCCCGTGCTCATGGAAAATGTTTGGCAACTGCTGCCATAAGCAGAACATCTGGAAGAAGTCTTCGGAGCCACAGGGTACTGCTTGAGGCCATGACCATCCGGGAAGGACCCCACACAACCTACTTCACTCTCCTGCAGCAGCCGTTCTTTTAACGTTTATTTTCTTTCACTTCTCTTCTGAAATTCTTTGCCCTTCCTGAGGAAGGCGAGGCCTATCCATTGTTCTCCATTTTAAAGCTCCATCCAGCCAAAAAGAGAGCGCTTGCAAGGTCCTATCAACTCCAGTGAGCAGATTTATGGTTGCCAGTGATCTCAGCTGCTAATGGCATATGTGCAGTAATCAGATAACACTGAATGATTTAGTGTCTATATTTTGATAAACATAGATTGTTTTATTCTTTATCATTTCCTTCCTAGCAATTCACTGAGATTTAAACTGTCACTGTTATTAAACTGAGTGGTTCACATATAAAACACCAAAATACCTTTCACATAAATCTTTGTGTCCATATATACAATTGATGTGGTGTGATATTCCTCTGTAAAGCTTGCATTGTGATCATTCTTGTTTATGATCTTGACAAACTCTCTCTACTCCAGTCCTGACGTGCCAGCTGCCTCACTGATGCCTATTCCTGTGCATGTGTCTGGCCAGGCACAGCGACCATCTCTGCTGTACTTTTTGGGCCGTCAACCTTAGGAAGCAACATGTTGACCACCAAACTGGGTGGTGTGGGTAGGACAGCAAGAGTGGGGGCCATGATGGGAAGTGGCAATGAAGGCCCCCCAGGAGTATTATTGGGGCACAAAGGTGGCAGCTGAATGTGCCAGCACACAGAGACCACCCGAGAACAGCGCACATGACGGCTGGGACATTGCAACACACATCGTTTGGTGATGATGTGAGAGGAGCTCACACATCTGTCTCACATCATCACGAATCACATCCGTCTGCCTCTCAACCCCACCCAGCAGGGAATGCAACATCTCAGGGGTAATCTCTGTGGCCCCAAATGGGGGCCCGGATTGGGTGGAGGCATCACACAATGGTGGTCACGGCTGCATCAGATGGAGCAGGGACAAGAGGTTGGTCAGCTTCCTCTACGGTGCACTGCACATCCTCCTGTCCCTGGCCCAGGGGTGCTGCCTCAATGCCCTCATGGATGCCCCCACTGACTCTATGCTCTGGCCTTCATCTTCTGCCTCCTCCTCCACCACCTCCATCTCCCTGTATGACTCCAGAGACCCTTCCTTGCTGGATGGCCCTTCCATCCCTGCACCCTGCCCACAGCCACTGAGGAGTCCCCTTCCACAACAACCTCTTGAGACATGCCCCTAGCTGCTCCGCCCGATGGAACTAGCACTCCCCCAGCCAACTCACCACAGATGATGTAGGCTTCAATAAAGCTGGTCCGGGTGTGCGCTTTTGCCAGGTGGCTTTGTCCTGCCCTTCCACTCCACAATGATGCCTTCGCCCACTTCACTAAGCTGCAGTAACTGTACAAAATTCCCCAAAAAACATTGACATCAGTAGTCATCATCAATTAATTCTTGCACACACAAAAAATAACAAGAGGAATCATGCATCATGTCACAACCATGAAGTGACACACACACACACACACACACAATGCACACGCACATGTATGGGCCCTGGCAAACCTATTTGGAAATGTGCCATGATTGTAGTGTGAAGGATCAATTACAGTTATGGCCCATGCATATGTGAACAACGCACATTGTACAGTGCCCAGCAACACATCCTCTACAACAGGCAACACCACCATGCAAATCAGCAACCAACACATGAACGACTTGCAGCCACGATCATGGCGACAGCACCAGGGCACCTGCATAGACAGACAAAGTCACCAATGTCCACATGCCACAGCATGACCTGAAAGCAAGCAACATGTACCGCCGGCCATGGCTGACATCAAATTGTCATTTGTCCAGCCATACTAATATTGCATGTGCACACAAACACTTGTCTTACAAATCTAGTGGAATGATAGGTCACATCCCAGCCCCAGAGGCGTCAATGCATGATCTCCACACACACAAACATCAAAGCACATGTGTCACTATCATCAGTTGGGCCCCACATAGACTCGGACATCATGCACATCACTCACACCCACAACATAGCAGGTCCACATTGGTCATTCCAAACATGCTCCATGCTAACACACTGCACATGCACAACAACAAAAAGCCATGAATGCACAATCCAGCCATCCTCATGCAAATGGCAGCATACAATGTCTGATGCAACAAATGACTTGCATTGGCATGAATCAGCAATCAGCTGCATCTCACAACACACACACGCCACACACAGGATGTGGCATCTGCAAGCATGCATGCCACACATATGCCCTAGAGCATTGTCCCACATAGGTACTCATCAGCAGCATTCAGACAACTTATCCAGGGAAAGAGCAAAGAGTGGAGGTCCAGATGGAACCTCTCATGTACCCACAGCTGTATCTGTGTAAACCGGTGGCTGCCAGCATGTTGCACCTCCATTGTGGGTTCCGTGGATAGGGCTGCCAGCACATTGTTATGGCTGTAGGTCTTAAGGTCATCCCAGCATTTCCCAACCATCTCCCTTGGCCGGACTGGAACCCCGTCCACGTTGATGGCAGCCATGATGTCACCCCAGACCGCTTGTCTTGCGTTGGTGCCCAGCTGTGTAGCTGTGTTGAAGAGGGCATACAAGGTGCACAGTACCCGATCCAACAGGATGCCAAGTTCGGTGTTGCTGAAGTTGGCCGCCCTGTGCCTCAACATGGGGGTGCTTCCCTCCCCAGATGACATGGATGGGGCAGGCATGGCACACACAAGGTGGGTTTGGGCCTCCTGGGTTCTGGGTAGGTGTTGTGGAGCAACAGTGGTGTTGGCAGAGGTGGAAGTCATGTAAAGGTCAGAGGAGGTGGTCGCAGGGCCAGCACAGGAGTCCAGGCAAAAGTGGGGATGATGGCACACCAAGGCAGAGCAGTTTGCAGGCAGGCACCCACTCTCGAGCAGGCATCAGCACTATAAGACTGAATAAGGCAAAGCAGGGGCAGAGGAGACAAAATCGGCAACAGTTCAGGCAGGAGTAACAGCGGTGTATGTCTTGCATCCGCAGCAGCCAATAGCAAAGTAAAGGCCCTAAACGTGTATGTTACATCATCCCGTGTGCAGTGAGGCTGTGCACCTACGTGACAGCACTACATGGCTCACGGCATCTAAACTGTAAAATAAGTCAAGCGATGCGCATCACTAGTTGTGCATGTAAAGGTTATGATCAGTGGCGTTCCAAAGTTGTATGTGTAGTTTGCTACAAAACCATTACCTTCTGATATCGAGAACCCATTTTCCTTTGGGGGAGTGTTTGCCTCTGTGCATACGCGCATGGTTTTGTGTACTCTCTGAAGTATACAGTATGTCGCGTATTCAATTTTTGTATATCTGGTTGCCGCTGTGTATCGCGTAACATTCCTTTTACTTGACAGAAGCTTTCCGGGTACCGCTTTTGCAACTTTTGTGTTTGGGGATGCCACTGCGTAGCATGTACTGCTTTTTCAGTTATCCGAAACTTTCCAAGTACTGCGTGTGCAATTTCATGTTTTTTCAGTGTGCCACTGCGTATTGCGTACCGTCTTGTCCCTTTTGGGGTACATTTGAGCATTGCTGGACCACACATTGTACATCATGTAGACTGTTCCGGGACTCGTATTGCCCAGCACAATACATTGGTATGCCTTCCATTCATCCCTTACACCTGTGCCATGAGTGGGAAGGCCCCATGAAGGAAAGGGCGCAGACAGGGTCAGGGTAAGGGATGTGGTGGTGAAACATCTGCCCCAGTCCTAAGGGATAAGAGGTGTGGTTTGGATACACCTGCCCCAGCTCCAGGGGGTTGAGGACATGGTGTGGAGACATCTGCTACAGCCCCAGGAGGACATGGCAGGCCCCAGTCCAGAGGCGGCCAAGCACCTTGATGCCAATGTGGTTACAGCCAGACAGGAGCAGCTCCAACACCCAGTGCCTCTTGTGGCAGGAAGGGACACCCTGCACAGCATGAACGGGCTCAAACCCAAGACACGGCACAGGACACTGACCCACAGAGGAGGAAGAACTTCACTGATTAGGAGCTACAGTTCCTCATTGACTATGTGACCAATCACCATCGTGACATGTGCCTGTATGCGAGGAGCACACAAACAGCCACACAACGTGTGGTGCATTGGCAGCGTGTCACAGAACAGATAAATGCCTCAGGGGTGGAGTGAAATATGCTGAACAGGTTCTGAAGCGCTGGAATAATCTCACCTGGCGCACCAAACACAAGTTGGGTGTCAACCTGTCCTCTGCACTGACAGTCAGAGTGGGTCCAGCAGAGGAGGAGCAACTGACACTGCATGAGGAGGCCACAAGCCAGCGTGTCATCCTTGAGTAGGTGCAAGGCATGGGAGGCCTGGAGAATTATGACACATCAAGTGAGTGCCTGTCATTGCGCCGCCTGTGTTTGCCAATCATGCATCACCCACATCATTTGGGTATTGGCACATCTGGCTGCATTTGTATTACAGCCCTGGGTAAAGAATGTCCTGTGACATACAGACCCATGTCAAAGGGTATTCATACTGGCAGTATCCCATGTGGCTGCCATTTGTGGCGCATGTCTGTGTGACAGGACACATCCCTCAAAGAGTATTCCCCCGTACATGTGCACCATGTGACACCTACATGTACAGTTGAGTGCTATATACTTGTTGTGTTTCACTCTGCACTGCTAGACAGGTGCATGTAGACAACGTTTAAATTTCACGCCATGCCATGCAGAGTTGCATGTTCCATTTGTCACTTGCTCCTATGGGTTTACTTGTCACAATGCATATCACAGCTGTCTGTCAATGCACCTTGTGGTGTTTCCAGAGTGATGTTGCGTAAGGGTCCACAGACAACATCCACAGTGACTCAATTCCTGTAGCACAGAAAGCCATCTCATGGTGATGCCTGTTCCCTCTTACTCTCCCACACGTTAGGACCACTCCATAGGGCCACTCCACTCACCTTCTTGTGGCTCAGTGGACCTTGTTTACATTGCCCAATCAACTCTCTGTCTCTCTGCACTTCAGAGACCTTGACTATAAGGCATACATTTTTGGCTGCACCTGCTCATGGGCTTTTTCCTTTTCCACACCTTCCTGTTGGCCCTCATTGTATTCAGTTCCCTGTGCCAGACCTGATTATTTATCATGTGTTGATCGTGGTGTTGTCTGTGAATATGGAGGTCTGGCTTTAGCCATATGATGTCATTGAAAATTCAAATGTCACATGTGCAATACTTTTCCCCTGCTTTGTGTGGTGAATTGACAGTTGACTGGCCCCTCATTGTGCGTTCACACCACTGTTGAATGTCAATGTGTTCAGTGCTTGCCTGTGAATTATGGGGGGGGGGGCACTTGCCAGTAAATGCCATGAGTCTGTTGCTTACTGAAAAAAGTGTGTGAATGCACAAATGTCTGACGAGTGTGTGTCCTGCCATTTGTTGTTAGAGTACACCCTGAAGCATATGTGCATTGTCTTCTCTTTGAACATGCCTCAATAGGTCTCTCTCTCTGCACATGTGCAGGTGAGGATGCACCAGATGCAGAGGAGGAGCAGGAGGAGGAGGAGGAAGAGGAGAAAGAGTTAATGGTGTGTCAGGCCACCAGTGGGGGACATGGTGTGGTAGGCCGTGAGAACCCACTCGGGCTCCAGACCATTCTGAGTCGTGCTGCATACTCTTCAGACTATTCTGGCTCAGCTGTCTTTGAAGTTGAACCTGATGTGCATCCCTAAAAGCGGGCAAAGATTAGTGGCCCAATGGGTGGATGAGATGGGGCCTGTGATTCTGGGGTGGGCCATCGGGCTTCAGAAAGCCAGTTAGTGATGGCTGCAAGGTCAGCCTCCCATGAATTGGCTTCAGGCCTCTGGCTGATGTCGAAGGGAAGGCTGCAGACATGCAGCCAACGACAGGGCACCACAGCAATGGGCATGGTCACTTGCATCAGGCAAGTGGGCCCTGCACAAATGGGAGATGTGTGTAGGCTGAGGAGACAGAGTGGGAGCAGCGGATGCCGTGTGCCACCCTACGACATGGGAATGTGTTGGACAAGTTATCAGGGATCATGGGTTAGATGGGCAAATCCATGGCCCTGCCAGCGGTGCAGGTAAAGTAACAGCTGGAGATCATGCAGTCCTCATGCTGGTCCTACACACAGCACATGGAGGCAAACATCAAGGGCCATTGGACTGATCTGAGGTGTCTGCGGGAGTCCCTGCATGAAGACTTTCAAACACACAGAGAGGCCCTGAGGGCTGAGATTGAGGCCATGAGAACTGACATCCATGAAGAACTCTCAGTCACAAGGACGATGATCCATGAGGAGATGGATGCCTTCAAGCAGACACTCTCTGAACAACTCAATGCTTTGCGGATGTGGGCACATACAGACTCTGCAGCCATCCATAAGGAAATGCATGGAGACATCACCAACCTCTCTGTGCTAATGCATTTGTCTGTGTCATGGCTGGCTGTGGCCACTGAAGACCAGGCCACGGCTTCAACACCACAGCCACCTGCAGATCAAATGCAGGATGAGGGTGTCAGCACATAACAGCCTCCTCGTTCACCATTGCAGTGAGGTCCATGAGCCCATGGAGGTGTTTTTTTTTTGTCCACTCATGTGGATGTTGACATGCACTCTACCCCTCACCCCTCCTCAGTGGACCCCTCTCCCCTCAGTCCATGATGGACATTCTTTTTGTGTTGTCCATGGCCAGTAGTGTTATTTTTTTCATTTTGTGCCCCTTGATTCACCATGGACACCTTTTTGTTTTGGTATTCCCCGGCCCAGATGATGGAATTTTTTCTTTGTTTTGCACTTTCAGAGGTGGATTTCTTTCTTCTTTTTTCTACCTTGAGATGTGCAGTTGCACTCTCAGGTGCATGATGAATGCATTTGTGGATAAGCAGCAGCCAAGCACAGTCATAGTGATGTCAACTGGCATGGTTGCATTGTGGTCAACAGTTGGGCATGTGCAGGTAACGTTGGGTTGAGTGAATTTTTACGCATGTGTGCTGTATGACTGAGTGTGAAATCTGGCTGTTGTAATGCATTTTCCTATTTTTTGCAGTGCCGCAGAATCATGCAGCGACTGCATTTCATGGGAGGTCTACCCTGCACACTTTCACATTCCTAGGCCCATGCCCTCTACAGGCACTGGCCCACCCCTCACGTATTTGTAGGCACAGTTCCTGGTGGAGGTGATGAGTGATTCACAACATGCAAGCTCAGTAAGCAGGTAAGCATGTGCACTGTCTCGCATGTTTTGTCAGTGTTAATGGTCAACATGGTATCTGCATGTAATACACATATTGAGATACTGGTGGGTTAACATTGTGTTCCACTGAATGTCTTGGCAGATGTGTGTCTGTACACATGAATGTGTGAGTATGTGCAGTTACACTTTGATGTGTGTGCTTTGTTTGGGTGGATGCACTTAAATAAGTGACACCATGATTGGAATAGAATGGACAGCACTATACAAACTTTACCCATTGGCAGTGTTTCATTGAGTCTGAATGTACATACTGATACATTCCATGCATTCACTGTGCATCTGCATAACCAACAGTGAAGATATTTCCTTACTGCCATCCTTTAACTCCACATGTCCCCATGTTTCCAAAATGGTGCTGCATGTGTATTTCTCTTTGACCTGTGCCACTTCACAATCCAATCCCTTCTCCACTTACATGACCTGCCGAGACATGTCACTGTTCACCATGTCACACACACATTGATTCTCATGTATCTTCATCCTCTGCTGCAGCACATTATGATGTAGCATATGGAGAATCATTCTGGCCTTTTGTGTTCATTGACTCCACAGGACATGTTTGTTACACTTGATGCATGTCTGGTTGGCCAATTATGCACATGTGTTCCTGTAACTGACTGAGACTTGGGTTACAGTGTTTGATTATGTTGGTTATCTGCACTAGGTAGTATTCCATGCTCATTGGTTTGGATTCCTTCTCCATGTCATCTGCCAATGTTAGTGAGCGAACATTGCATGCCCACATTGTGTACCCATGCATATGTGAGATTGTCCACTCCACACAGCTTGTCTTCATCTGTTCTCCCCGTGTGAGTTGCAAGTTCACTTAGGATCCATGCACACTTACTAGGACAGTCTCAATCAGGGTTTGTGGTGGGTTGGGGGGGGTGAGTGATTGGCTGCATGTTGTCTGGAGGACAGTTTTCAGTGTTGTGCGCAGGGGTGTGTGAGAAAACAAAGGGTGTCTCACCTGCTAGTCCCCAGGGATCTCTGTCTCTCAGGAGGCCACAGCATGGCCATTGCCTTTGGATCCAGACCCTGTTGGTGGACCAGTGCGGGAGGATCACCTGGGCGAGGGGTCTTGGGGAGTGAGGGTGAGGCAGCCGGTGGCAGGAGGCAGTATTCCTCTCTTTCCCATACCTATGATCCATTCTGTTTCATAGGATTCTCCAATGTCCCAACCCCCCCATTCAATGCAAACACTGGGGTGAGGAAGAGGGCGACAGAGAGTAACTCTTATACACCTGATGCCAATTAGCTCTCCTCACAAGGAAAAAGGCATAACGTAGAAAGACACTCTGAGCAAGGTGGAAAATTAGTAAGAGCAGAACTTCCGGGGCGAAGGTGAACCTACTGGAGCAGAGCAACAGACCGAGGGATGAGAGCCACGGAAGGAGTATCCCAGGAGTACCCTGTAGGAGGCTGTTGCTTCCAAAAGGCCCCAAAAGGCATGGCGAGAAGCCCAAGTCCCAAACAAGAAAGCTGCATTGTGTTTTAAGGATGCCAGCGACCCTCCCGGGTGAACGGCAGTGTTGGGGAGCCAAGGTGAAGCATGCAGTAGTAAACTTGACTTGAGGATCAAAGCAGCAAAGAACAGAGAGTTGGCAAGCAATGTGAGGGACTGGTGTGTGCTAATGAAAGATTTAAGTAGCAATATATCATCGCACAATTGAAGGCTGTACGCATGTGGATGAGATGCGAAGAAAGGCAGACTTCTGTATGAACCTTGAAGTAACTATTGCTGTAAAGTCTCCGATACTGAGTAACAGAGTGGTCTTGCGATAGGAAATAGCCCACTCTAAAGTCTCAGTGAAAGGTGAAAAGTTTGCAGTGACAAAGTAAATGAATTGTAAAAGCAAAGTGATTGAAATTGACCCAGAGAAAAGGGGAGAGTACAAAGGTTAATGTTTAACTTTGGTGCTAAGACAGTGAACTACCCAGACAGGAAGCACTGGGGCAAATGATATAGAAGTATAAGTTACAAGTTGGAAAGTTGAAGTGGTCCTGCGGAGGTCTGAATGAAAAGCCATGCATATTAAAATGTTTTCAACATCAGAAAACAGTCTGAGCCTAACAGAGGAAGACCAAAGGTATAATAAATTAAAGGCAGGGACTCCCTAAAGGAGGTGAATGAATCTTGGGGGAGGGAACCCCTATAAGTGTTTTGTTTTGCTGTGAAAGATCTGAGCCCGATTGAGGGAGGCAAGCAAAGTTTTGACTGTGAGAGGTCTAAGCCCAATTGGGGGAGACTGATGTGAACTTTTGCTTTAAGAGGTCTGAGCAACGTTGAGTGAAACAGATATGAACTTTGCTTTAAGAGGTCTGAGCCTGACAGGGGGGGACCGACGTGTATTTGGTGAATTCTGTTTGAAGATTGGAAAGAAAGACTTTAACGTGGAAGGCCAGGTGGGCCTCGATCCACATATTGAACTGCCTTTGTGTTGAGAGCCTGAGCCAGAGTGTGTCACCTTGCCTACAGGGACCGCCTAACTCTGTGCCGTCCAATGTGGGGAGGAGAGCTGACTCATCCACCTTTATTCTTTATATTTGAACATTCACTTTCCTTAACATACTTATTCTCTTTTTCACACTTTTTGTAGAAAATATAGGGCAGGCATTAGGTTTTGTTTGTGTAGGCCATTTCAATTTGACAGGCTCAACTGGGATTATTTTGTTTATTATTTGAAAGTCGAGACTACTCCCATTTTAGCTATAGGGCAAAGTAGGAGTTTCTCCAACCCTATTGAAACTTCAATAAAAGTTTTAAAATTGTACCTATTGTGTCAGTGTCATACTTGTGATAACTTGCCTCCCTTACAAGTGTATGTTTGTTGTTATATGGTATGGGTATATGTTTGATGTGCCTTCTTTGCAGGGATCTGGCATACATGGGTCTTTTTGTGATTTGCATGCCATGCTAGGTGTTGCCTGTGTTGTTTCTGATGTAGAGCTGATGATTGACCTTTCACATGTGCACATTCTTTGCCAGTCTGAACTTCAGCTTCACCCTCTTCTGTCCCTCATAGACCACTACATGTTGTTCTATTCCATCTCTGTACATTGTTTGCTCTCAAACTAGCATGCTACTTTCAAGGGTGTCCGTGTGCTCATCTTCATCACAAGGTTGCCTTATCTATGTTGTCAAACACTGTGGTGTCAGACATGTCCGTCCTCATCTCCACTGTAGACAGTTTACTCCTTGAAATGCTTTTCTACTGTCCCTTTGTCTCCGGCTCCACTCCACTGCTAGTCAATCGTCACTCTATATCCTGTCTACCTCTTGCACTGTTTGATCAGGGTGTTAAAAGCTACATGTTTTGCTCACTACATGAGTTGTCATGGATGTCCAGTATTTTTTGATTGTTGCAATGCATGTCTTCACAATTTGTAAATGTATTTCCAGGTGTGATGCCCTGTGCAAGTAGTTGAAGGGCACCCAGGGTGTTACTTGTCTTGTGTTTTTTTGGCAGTTTCGTGGGTGCATGTTGCACACAGTGTTATTGGGTCGGTGTGTATATGCATGAGGTTTTCAACAAGCATTGATGGTGGTTCTGGTTGTGAGTTCCTATTGGGGGGTGGCTATCACTGTAGGGCCTTTGTTGGTGAGTTGCCATGAGGGTGGCATGCCTAGCTGGTTGTGTGTTGTGACGTGTTTAAGGTTGGGGTTGGGAGTCTTTCCTTGTACTTTACTGTTGCCTGCTCCATTTTTAGTGTGTTTGTCCTTGGCCTCGGTTTGTCATTGTTTTGTCATGTCTGCTTGTGTCTTTCCGGCTAGTTGACTTGGTGCCTTACCTTTCAGTCTCACTGCCGCCTCTGTGAAGTACTGCCTTTTGCACAATACTATCTTCTGTGCAATTGGTGAGATATTTGTTTCACTTTTACTTGGGCTTTTCATCATCGGCTACCCTGACAGTGTTTGCTGCATTGTCCCACTGGCACATTGATGAGGGTATGGCATATCATGGCATTGACATTGCTCCTCGGTTTCCTTCCTCTATGTAGTCTCTTTGTGGGGGTCAACTCAGTGTCGCGCAGGATAATTGTGACGTGGTCCTTCACTGCATGGCACTCGTGGAGAGGCGGCAGTGTAAGTGCTTTGGTTGTGTATGGTGTCACCGTGGGTTGAGTGGGTAAGTTGTCACTGTGGGGATGGGTGGGTGGGTGTCACTCTGGGGCTGGTCATCATTTCATTGGTGTGAGGTGGGTAGACGTGGCTGCACGTGTGCCAGGACACATGGTTCTGGGTGGTTGGTGAGTCTTTGTATGCAGTTGTTGCAGGTCACTCAGGAGGGCACATGTTGCTGATTGTCTGAGGGTATGGATGTGTTGCCTGTCCTCACATTGATTTGTTTTTCTCTACAGATAAATTTGCCATGGAATGCTGGATGCAGCAGTTGTTGAGGACGTTCATGTTTGATCCGTACACAGGACACTGCAATTGTGTTTGATGGTTTACGGCAGAATTTAGGAGGACTGCACAGCCCAGATGATGCTGGCTAACATGGGATGAGGTAAGATGTGATTTTCTTTTGCAGTGCACTTTTTTTTTTAGGATTCAACATGAATGCTTTGACTGTGTATTGTGAGCATAGTGTTTGTCAGGGAATCGGTTGGTCAATGAACATGTTAATTGTTGTGTAACAATTGTGTGGACTGAGCTCGCCTTAGTTTGCTAGCATCTATATTTTACTATGACTTCCTACTTGTGGTCTGATGTGTGTGGTTTGGTGTCTACATGCAGTAAAGTTGTTGTTGTCCATGTGACGGTGGTCAGGGACTTTGTTGCCTGTGGTGTGTGCTTTTGAGTGTTCTATATGGACACTGTTGGTGCAAGTTGCTATGGCTGTGTTCATTTCAGCATTGCCATACATATTGGGCCATGAGTCACAGCCTGTTGTCGTGTGTGATTGCACCATTATTTTACGCTTCTGTAAACGTGGCCCTTGGAGTGTGAAAACCACTTTGGTCACTTACAAAATGTGTCTTATTCAGTGTTTTTTTTTTATATGGGGTGCAATGTATCCATATTCCCAATATGCATGTCAAATGTGAAATCTTGCACCCCTGCATTGACGCTTACAGCTACATGGATATGTGTGTGCCTGTAGTGCACATGATCACACTGGTCTTCAATCAGATTGTTTTTTGATTAAGTGTATTGGTGGAATTTCTTTTTTTTTAATTTTTCTGATGTTTTTGGCATTTGTACAGTTGTTGAGCCTCCAGAATGATTTCATTCCATACTTCATAAAGTGGTAGTGGTATACTCCCAATTACAATTCTTTTCTGGGTCCTCTCTTTGTGCATGTGGTTTTATGTCTAATGGACACACATATTTTTGCACTCCCAGTGGCACATTCTCAGGGTGTTCTTGTGGGCATGGAGAATAGGCCCCAATTCATCTTTGAATGGCACCTGTAGGTGGCTTCACTGTGTGTACTCCATATACACTGTGCGTACACCCTCTCCAAGTGACTATTGGCCAGGCATGGGCAATGAGGATGCCTGTGTGTACGGCCGATGTCCCACATGCATGCCCACTAGTACACCACGCCATGTGGCTACATAGTGCAGGACATATGCAGACACAATGATTCTACAGACTACTGATATAGCAACACCCCACTAGAGTGGTCAATGGAGCAAAACCATGACTTTAGCAGCACTCTGAATGTGCGCTCCACAATGCCGCCTAGTGGCTACATTTGCAGTATTGTACCTCACCTGAGCTGGTTTTGTGGCGTTCCGGATGGGTGTCATCGGGAAGGTAGTCAGCGGGTAGGCGCTGTCCCCTGTAAATGTGTACATGGTCGGCGGGGTCTATTGTTCAGTGTGTGACATGCATGCATGTGCATGAGCATTCCTACGCACCAATTAGCCATGTGTTGCCATGTTTTCCAGCTACCAGGGTCCGGTGCAGAGGTGACATGTGGAAGATGTAGTTCTCATGTGTGCCGCCCAGGTAATTAGCATATACCTCCGTGATGATTCCCTTGGCATCACACACTTCCTGCACAGTGATGGAGTGCCAGTGCTTTCTGTTCTGGTAGATGTGCTCTGTCAGTTGGGGTGGCTGTAGCGCAACATCTGTGCAGTCTATTACAGCTAGTACATGGGCAAAGCATGGCACTGCACAGAAATCCTATATGACTGTCTGCCTTTCCGCCGGTGTTCGGGGCATACATATGTGCTGTTATGCAGGACTGAGAGGCATGTAATATCCCACCAACTACTGCAGTGGTTCTCTGGAAGGACCCAGTGGAAAGGAAATGGAGTGAAGTCAGCACTTTTTCTAGAGGGGGAAGGGCCTGGGAGCAGATGGTGGGTGATGTTAGGCCAGCTTCCCACTCCCTGACAAGGTCTAGGATTATATGGGAGGAACCTGTACCTGCCATAGAACTGGTCATCTGGCATCCCAAAATGTGTAGTGCATCTTGTGAAGATCTGGAACCTGGGCTTCCTCCTCCTACTGCGGTGTCTATGCACAATAGCTCCAGGTACTGCTGGATTCATCGTGGCTGTAGACGTTCATTTGGTGTCTATTGCATGCTTTATATGCATGTTTTCCTAGGCGCATTTAATGGTCATTGATGTTCATGCCCGCTATCATGTGGCGTATGGGTTCCGGGATTTGCATGTATTTTTTTGCGACCCAACGTTCCCAGTTCAAATTCATGAATACGGTTGTATTTGCGCGGCGATGGGTGTGTGATTACTTGGCCGTGTACTGCGCTTCAACATGCCCACATTTTCCCATGTTCTTCATCATTCTGCATGTTCTGCCCCTTATACTGGTCGATGAGCAGGCCGGCCCACACTCTGTGTGGAGTCTCACACAAGGCGCTGGTCGACTAGCATAGACATGCCGGGCATTCACGAACTCCAGGCAAGTCCAAAGAAAGTCCCGCCCGGTCGGTTCCATGAATGAACAAACACGGATTTGCGTGCACTTTGGCTTGCAAGTTCCCTATTTTCAGCACAAATAATTCAATTAATCGGGCCCAAAGTGTGCAGTACATGTAAGCAGCAGCTACATGCATATAGCATGGGTTATTCACAAGACACATATTACATGAACATGTCAGTTTTGCGATATCACCTTTCAATTGGGTTGTTCCGATATGGGGAACATTTAACTACCCCCGCCCATACAATAATTGAGCAATTAATTGTCATAGGCTATTTGTAAGGACACGGTTGACCTCAGCTCAATGGTCTTGCACATCACATTCTCACGCACACTTGTGGAAAACTATGATTTATTTGAATTGAAAGAGACCACACAATATTTAACATGCACCTCCCCAAACTCAATACAAGGAAAATGCACTTGAAACACTATTGACAAAGAATAGGAGAATATGTTATAATCACAAGAGAATGCACTCTGCCTGGTTCTTTCTTTCTGTGAACAATTAGCAATGCAGTTTCATTTGCCAGGCCTAATAAAAACTAACACACACTGTCAATGTGTCAACATTTATTCTGACGAAAACTTGATGGACCTTATATGAAGAAACATAGATAAAATCACAGCACCAATTTCAGTTTGAATTACAAATATTTTAGCAAAGAACTGATATCACTTTTGGAATACAAGAAAATCACAAGATTCGGTATCTATTTCAACAATGTACTCATTTATTAATCTCAGGAGTTCACTTTCAGCAAAACACCATGATTTGTGTTCTGTGCTGTAATTAAACTGAGTCTTGGGCCTCATTATGAGTCTGGTGGTAGCCGTGCCGGTAGAAGCGGCACGGCTGCCGCCGGAGTAATTTTTTTTCTGGTGCCCGGAAATGGGCACTTACCGGGGCATTACAACTCTGGCAGTCCCGTTAATTCCTCATTGCCAGGCACCGAAAAATATTGCTCCCCATTCCCATTCGAGTCCCATTGTACTCAATGGGAATGTGGAGGTTGGATGCACCGGCACCATTCATTAATGGGGCCGGTGCATCCGTCAAGGTCTGCGAGCGGGTGTCTTTCTGCCCGCCAGGTCAGACCTGGCAGGCAAAAAGGCACCCGCTCACAGAACTTGTCGTTTGCCGGTCCGGAAACAACGGTACTGGCAAGCTTACCGGTACCATTGTTTCCTTTCCTGCAACCTCGTAATGACCCCCAATTACTTTCTCAGTACAAGTATAGCAGTGCAGTAAAAAAGTGGTGGTTATTTTGTTACCACCACTAAGGTGGTAATCAAATTACCACCATGTTTACTGCACCGTTAAACTACAACTTTGGCTTTCAAGTGGAGGATTTTTCTCCACTTTTACTGATGCTCTCAGTAAATACTCCAAAGTTCCCATGGAGTCCTACGGACTCCAAAAATGGGGTGTAACGCTGCCATACCAGCACATGGAATCTCATGGTAGATCCAGGGGAATGAGTGGCAGGAACCAATTTTTTGGTAATTCAACGGATTTACTGTCGACCGCCAAACTCGGAATAAAGCATTTTTTTTTCATAGGGTAAAATGAAAGGGAGACTCTTACACACCCACAGGTATATGCTAAATTGCTTTCCCCCTTTCACCATGGACTTTTTTCTTGTTGTTTTAAGGACTAGAACATGAGGTCATTCAGGACTTCTATACAGATTATGGACATCTCATGGCATGAGGATTAACCACTGTTAATCTGTCATCTTTATTTGCGACTATGACTCAAACTACCCATCACATTGCCTGCACTTTCGGATTGGCTAACCATCCCCCACCCACCTACTCAGGGAGGCTCCTCAGGTGCTCCCTTCGTATTCAAAATCATCCTCCTCCTCTGACTTGATAAAGACTACGACCAAAATGCGCGTTGGCTCTTGTTTCACCTTCAACCAGCACAAATGGCTAGATCTGTGATCATTGTGTTTGTTTTCACATTAAACCCCTGCTAATGCAAATGAGTCAGGAGTTCCTTTCTCCATTATTTCAAATATCAAACTACTCAAGCAATCTAGGGCCACAGCCTTGGTTAACAACTTAACGGCAGCGCCATCACCAAGCAAGGTTTGTCACGCCATCCAGCAACCAACCCACAGGGAACATTGGAGTTTTGGTTACCCGACAAACCATGTGCCAGGACTCAGGTATTATCAAACAAATCCACTGACTTTTGCCGCTTGTGCAGGGGCCCACCTTCCTCTAAACTCCAACCAACCTAATCTATGACTCAAAGACACAGATATGTTTTTTATCATTGAAAACCAACAGTATTAATGCACTTTTACATGCTCTGCCTTTAACAGATAATTTGGAGACACATCTTCTAAATATTGTTTCAGGCTATAAGTTTACTTGCATGTAAGGTTTCCTGAGATGTAAATGGGCGGCAAAGGATGTACAAAGGCCGGTCATTCTACTGACTGTCTGGCATATCACTTCTCACTGGCTGGATCAGCAAAGCCTCCAGCTATTCTCAGAAATGAATCCCACCATTAAACACTTCTGGTGTAGGTCCTACGTAAGTTGTGAATTCCCTCTGCTTGAGTCCCAGTCTGGAATGTGCCTCAGCAATATTTCATTAGGACACTGAGTTTAGAATAACTCTGTCCTGTCTTTTCTGGGAAACAGCATATCTCATTTTAGGATTCCTGGTATTCCTCCTGGACCATCTTTCTTTCTTCTCTGGATGTTCCTCAACAATTTCTCATATGTTCCTCCTTTATTTTTCTTTCTACATACGTTTAGCCTTTGTGAAATGCATAAGCATTCCCCTCTGAGACCTTCATGCTGAAATTGTTTCCTACTCGTTCTCTATTTAAATTGGATGCTCAGATTGTATGACACTTCAAACGTCTATACCAGAAACATCTAATTTGTGAAGGCCACAGTAATCCTCTGTGAATGGGAGGATTTCACAAACCTCTACCTCTGATTTACTTTTGAAAAGATGGCATGTTCCATTCAGACCATCCTCTAAGCAGAATTACATCACAAGGAAGACCAATCGGCAACCTAATCTTGTGGCTAATAAACAGAATGTGCAAAACCTTCTACAAAATACCAACATTTGATTTTTGAATGTGAGCAATATCCTGACATGTTGAATGTTGCTATGATATAAGCAGATTCAGTTTAAATGTCTTTTTATATGCCAGAGAATACTCAAATCAGTACAAAAATATACATATTTTAATGGACCACATTCTGCAGATTAGCATCATGCGATCAGAGTTCCTCTATCTGTAATGGTTAAAAAGGTTAAAGATGCCAACTACTGACAACAATACTTTTCAAATTGTCTGTGTTTAAACCTAGTATGCATTTTCTATACCTTCGAGCATGTTCCAGTTTCAAAGCTGGAATGTATTGTTAAACACTCATCTATGCTGTTTTGAAGATACTTTTCATTTACTTCCTTGGTAATAAAAAAACATGTTCATTCCTATATCCTCAAACATCAAAGTTGTAATTACATTATTGTTGAAGCACCAGAATGTATGTTTTATTTCCCAAAGTCAGACAGTTAGGAATGTGCACTCAGCATCTAACCTCGTCTAATGTTATATGCAAAAATGCATTATCTCCTTCCCGAGAGTCAGCCACACTGAAAATATTGTCACTTTAGAACGATTGACCACTGGATGGAAAACATTATCATAACACGTATCAATTATAAGAGGTTATTTTGGCATGAATGTTAAGGACATCTGGTCCACTGGCTGATCCCAGAACAATTGTGTAACCTCCCTACACATCATACCATCATGCAAAATAGCTACCCTACTGGCAGGGATTGTAACTCACTCTCTCACTCATTAAGAGACTGTATTTTGTTTGAGATTTAAAAAAACATTGATGTGTGCCCGGCTGAATAACATCATGTTTGTGCCATTGAAAAGCCAGCCTGTTGGCTTGAAGGCCTGGTCTTTGATTAGATGGATCATATAACAACTCTGTTAAGTGTGCAATAATGAAGATGAAGTGCAGGTATCAGTTGCAAAACAATAGAATTACATAATAAAAAAGGTAAATTGGAGCGAGCAGCAGCAGTAGTGGGCTGCCACCGCCATCAGGTAAGTGGGTGTGGGAGTGATGCAGTACATTTTGTTAAGGGAAGAGTGTGGGGAAATTGGCGGGGCATGTGAAGTCATCGCCAGATTGCTCAGAACGCGGGCTTGGATTGTGGGGTTCAGCCCGCAGACTGAGCTGCGCCCCCCACCGCTGCTGCTAATGATAGTTCTTGTTTATCACCAGCCTTTGTCACTTTAAACATCGTGTTTCCATTGAAAATAGTGACTGATGACTTTAGCTTTTTTTGGTTTCTCAGAATACATTACTGCTATTTCATAATGAAATATCAGGTTCCATGTCTTAAAATTGCAGTCAAAATGGCTGTGAATACAAAATATCGCTGCAAAAATGCTGTGGTTTTACCACCACAATCATATAAAGGATGCGTGGGACATCCCTGAAACCCCCGGACCCATTATAAGATTTATGGAAAGCGGGGGACAACCCTGCAACCCCCTCTCCCCTTAAATGGTATAATGGGGTACATCTTTATCAGGTCAAATCACAGCATTTTTGCAGCAATTTCTTTTACCGGCGATATTTTTGACACAATTTTATTACCTGATACCATTAGTACATCATATCATGAATTAAAGGCATAACATTTAGGTACATAATACAATATAAATCCCCATCCCTCTCCCCCGTACCTACGTTTCTGGAGAGAAAAAGCTACGAACAGGAGATTTTTTGTGGTATTTGTTTTTTAAGTGTCCCAATTAGGGATATACATTGGACCTTTATTTCCTAACAGTTTGTAAGAAATATAACAACAGACAATGCCTTCAAAATCTTAATTTATTTTCGAAATTCCGATTAACATTGAATGTTTCTCCTAGTTTGAGGCTGTTGTCTTGGTATTCTCTTTTTTTACAGTGGTGGCAAATCTAGGACTTTCCATTTGTGTTGAACCTCCTCCAGGATTAAATTATCAATCTGGAGGAATCTCTATTAGTAACAATGAGAGAGGAGTAGAAAATCGAGTTTAATAGTGAGCATGGGCACAAAGATTGAACGAAACACACGTCTTTTATCACATATTCTTAATAGTAATCATTTTAACAAAATGATTCAAATTTCCATCCTTTCATGTAATCATTCCTACATACTCTTTAGGATTGTTCCAATTGTTTTTTTTTTTTCCATCAGGTTTTGTTTGTGGTCTTCATTCTGCAGCCACCTCAATAGAAGGTCACTCTATTTGTCTTAGAGTGTATCAGGCATTCCAGCGTTCAGTTGATGCATTTCGACCCAGTGTTCTTGTGGCAATAAGCCAGGTAAGCCAGGTAATACCCCCGAGTGGCTTATTGCCATTAGTACCCCAGCCCGTTAGACCGGGGTACTAATTGCTTTTTTTTCTGTTCCGAAACACATTTCGGAAAGAAAAAAAAAAGAAAAAAAAATGGCCGCCGCCATGGAAAGGGAAAACGTAGTCCATTTTCCCTTTCCATGGCAGCCATCGGGAGCAGACGTGCTGGGAACAGAAGTGTTCCCAGCGCGTTCGCTTCTAAGACCTGAAGAAAAAAGAAGGTAATTGGGGTCGGGAGGGGTTGGGGAGGATGAAAAAAAATAAATAAAGCACCGCTGTCTCCGGCGGGGGACGATGGAAGCCTCCAGTCGTGTGGAGGTTTGGACCGAGTCTCCACACGGCTGGAGGTTTCCATCGTCCCCCGCCGGAGACCGCGGGATAGAAGGTAAGTGGGGTGGGGAGGAAGGAGGGAGGAGGGAGGAGGGAGGAAAGGCTGGGGAAAAAAAAACTCTTACCTGAGTCCCCGGCAGGGGACGAAGGAAGCCTCCAGCCATGGGGAGGCTCGGAGCGGGGATGGCCCTGCTTCGAGCCTCCTCATTGGCTCAGGGGCTGCCACGCCCCCCGCCGAGGAGAAGGCGGCTGAAATCCCAGCCGAGAATTAAAGGATTCTCGGCCGGTTAATGACCCGGCGAGAGCCAATCAGAATGCTTGTTGCATTCTGATTGCCTCTCGCCGGGTACTAATGTGTTTTATAGCCTTTTGGAATTTGAAATTTGTATGTCATGGGAAATATATTTTTCCATACCTTCAACGGATCGTCTCCAACAAAGTAATACTTCTTCAAATCAGATTTGCTGCTTTGGAAATCATAGAGGAAGATCAAATAATCCACATTATACTTCCTTTTCGAAATCTGAGAGTCATAATAAGTTTGCTTTCTCATGATAGATTTCGCAAGATGTTACTGGGAAAATTCAAAAGAATACTGTAAATGCTTTATGAGGTTTTCAACATGTTCAAGAGTAGTGGAGATATTGATCAACATCTGTTCCTGGATTCCTGGGTTGATTATAGCAGATACAGGGTAACACAATCCTTCTACCAGTCATGAGATCAAATGGGCATTATCTGTGTAGTGGAAAAAAGGTCAGATGTCAGAGGCATCAGAACCAGGTGGAGTCACACGTCCCAACTATGCCCATAGTCTACTACAGACATCTTAAGGACCACGGCCATTATTTTCTTGCATGTCTACACTCCTCTTTTAGATGCAGTCCAGTAGGTAATGTGTGGTTTTCCTTTCACAGCTAATACTTCCCACATTGTAGTCATCACCTCACTAATGAAGTGGCTCCCTAGGACAAACATTTAGGAAGGCTGAAACTACAAAACATGTGGTTGATCATCAAAGTGGCCACCACCTTTGCCTTAACGGCCAGCACTGACAGACATTCAATCAATTTATTTTAAATCAGCATGTTACAGTCAGCCTATACCTAGTTCCTCTAGAGAAAGACTTTACTGACCTGATGAAAATAATCTGTAGATCCAAACAACGTAAGACCAGTCCTCTTTTCTGTAGGAGAACTCAGTGGGGCGATCTTGGCTCAAATTGTACATTCACCAAACACACTTATACAAAAGGTACTTAAGTCATGACCCATGTTTGGACCAGAAGAAACTCCTTGTAGAATCTCTAGAGATGGTTTTAAATCCTCTTTGACTTTCTATTGTCTCTTCCTTGCCATGTTTTAACTACCAAATGGTCCAAAAGAATGAGGTTTCCTAGTTTACAGTCCACCTCAAAAGTCTTCCTTCCCATTATAATCTTGTTCAGTAAAGGTAAGGTTTACCGGATCTGGGAGGTATCAAAACATGTTCCGATATTTCAATATTATGCATCCAAAACATCTCTGCTCCATCACAAGCTCACGGTTGGTACAGAACTATGACTTAGTCACTGTTGTTTGTTAGATCTCTCTGAGTTTATGTTAATTATCAATTAAATCCCCTGTAGAGCAACTGTATGGCTTATTTATCAGCCAAATCATTTTCTGTTTTGGACCATCTACCTTGATTTTTTCACCCATTATTGTTTCATATTATTAGACGTCACAAAATCATAAATAATTTGAATCTGTTGCAATGTTTCAAGTGCTTGTTCTTTGCAACAAGCAAAATCCTGGCTTTCCAATTTACCAGAGGTTCAACACATCCATCTTATACATAATCGTATCAATAACAGTGAACATTTCTTGGAGTGCATGGTTTACGGCAATGGGGACAGATGATAAATGCCACAAACTGTGCCAGGCTACTCCACGGACCACCTTTGTAACCAACAAAGGGTTGAAGAGTATCATCCACCCAAGTATTTCCAATGCCAGGCAATCATGCATTCTACCATTTTCAGTAATAAGATAATATCATACACCCACATAAAGATTTGGGGGGAAGCTTAGTGTTCATCCATATTGAAAACTATTATAACATCTTCTTCCTTTACACAATGCTTCTCAGCACATTCAGATAGATCTGCCTTCAAAGATACCGAGTTTCTCAGCGAGGCAGCTTGTGGTCTTCAAGGCAATAGCCTTGTTGATGATGCAGCAGGATTTGGAAATGATACGTGTTTGCAGCCAGAGCACCAATGAGGTCAGGAGTGATGTGTTCAATATTTCAAAGTCTGTTGATGAGTTATGCTGCCACATGTAAAATACATCTCATGGGTTCCAGGGTACTCGCAGGAATTCCTTTCAGGTGCACATTGTCAGCATCCATGTGGCAGAGGCCCAAGGCTTGGACTGCAGATCTGAAGCTGTTGGGATGAAGGATTTCAGATTCAAAAGGATGAAATGTTGGTACCAAGTCATTTGTGTTTTCTTTGCTATATGCTCCTCAGAGGAAAAGTGTCTCTCAATGTTGAAAACAAGGGACATGGCACCAGTGGTCAGCTGGAGTGTGAATCCCTTGCGGTTCAGAGTGGAGAGCCAGCTCTGGAATGCAGTGTTCAGTGGTGTTTGTGATCAGTAGGAATTCAGTTTGAATGTCTTTGATCAGGATTTCTTGAGATAGAGATGGGTGTTATCTTTGTATTGGTTGGTGTGGAAGTTGTGTTGAGCCAGGAGTGTTCCAAGCAGTTCCATGGAAAGGTTGGACATTTCTGAAGAGTGGATGGATCTTTGATGAACTCTTCAGGTGATTGGTAGAGTTGTTTAGCTGGGGGAATCCAGTTGGACAAATTGGTGGTGGTTATTAAAGTAGGATTTGATGCCTGTCTCTTTGGTACAGAGTTAGTTATTTATAACTCTGAAAAACATTTGATCTTCCAAAGTGTAAATGGCAACATCTCGTACCCAATGTGGGCATGTAAGTACACAAAATAATTCCCCCTTCTGGGAACAGATGTTTTTAGGTATGATACCATATTATGTCATAACAATCTTTAGGTACTGGTCAGATAATTGAATTTGCTAAACCCAGCATAAAAGTACAAATCAATAGCCATTCCTGTTTAGGGGCCTTTACATAAGGTGATCATTTGGGTATCATTATTGCCAGCAAATATTCAAATGGGATAATCTCAGAGGTATACAAGTGATGTGGGGTGTAGCTAAATTCCTTTTTGGTGAATGACATTCAAATAATGGCATTTTTTCATTAGGCAATATTTGTTTTTTTCTTAATTTTGAAAGGTAATGACAAGTGTCTAGTATTTTCCATGATATAAACATCTTCTTTTGCTTGAACGTCAACAGCATAATGTAGCAACTGAGCAGACCAAAATGCTGTCACGATGTTAATGAGATCCATCGTTATGTTATGTTGTTATGTCACAAGTTTTTATAAAGTGCATGTTTGCTAAAAGCATCATGGCTCTGGGGAGATATCAGGAAATGGAAGGGTTTAGAACAGGAAGGTTCTTAGGATCTTGTAGAAGTCAAGGTGGTAGCTCGAATGGATAAAGGGAGAAAATGAGCAGCCACCTACTTCAGTACGCTGAAACCAGGGAATTACCAAAAGTCGAGCATTCTCAGATCTTAATGAGCGACTGGGCAGGTAATGTTTAAACTTATCCTGAAGGAATTCAGGCCCCACTCCATTAAAAGTGTGCTGGACAATACAGAGGGACTTAAAATCAAATTGTTTCTGAACTGGCAGCGAATATAGGTTTCCCAGAACTGGGGAAATGTGTAACCCATAGTCCCCCTAAGCTGCAGAAATCTGTAACAGCTGAAGCCAATTGATAATATAGGCTGGTCGAGCCCGAAACAAATAACTGCAATAATCACTCTGGCTCAAGACCAGGGAGGACACCACCAAAGGGACTAGCTTATCCAACAGAAGAGGTAAAACTTTTTTAAATACCCTAAGCTGAAAACAGCCAGATTTGTATATAGAACTGACTTGTACTTCAGCTGAGAGAGACTCCGAGAACAGAAAACCTAGGTTCCTAACTGAGAAGGCAGGAGACGGGCAAGGGCCAAGGTCAGAGGGACAGAATGCAGGGGACCAGAGTGAAGGTAGCAATGACAATGAAAACAGGATGTGGGAAAGAGAAGGAGGGCCCACCACCAGGCTCTCTGTCTTGTCCCCATTAAGTTTCAACCAGTTGCTCCCCATCCAGTTACTCACCGCCACCAAGCAACTCCAAAGCTTGGCAAGATCCAGCCAGACGATGATTTCTGTGTCATCAGCGTTTGAGTTTGATTGAAAGCCGTGAGATCGGATAAGGTGACAGAAGGGCCGAATATAGATATTAAATTTTGCAGGGACATGGCAGAGCCCTGAGGACCACCAAAGACAAGGTTGTGAACGCAAGAAAGAAAAGACCAAGAGGAAGACTTTTTGACCTATCAGTCAAAGCAAGCATCTGACCAGACGAAGCAGCAGGTTGGGATGATCCACAGAATCAAAAGCTGCTGAAAGGTCTAATAGAATTAGGGCTCCTGTCCCTCCCTGGTCTACCAGTCTGGTCAATTAATTCATAACCAATATGAAAACACTTTCCTTAATCCGGCCCGGATGAAAACCTGACTGAAACCGGTCCAGAAAGTGGGAGTGCTCCAGAAAAGATGAAAGATGTAAGAAGGGTGGAAATCAAGGATTTAAGGAGTTTCATCAGGAATAGGAGCAGAAAAATAGGACAGTAATTAGCCAGAATGGAATGATCGAGAGCAGGCTTTTTAAGTAAAGGAATAACTCTGGATTGCTTCAGGTCATCTGGAATGATGCCAGTGGAGCAAGACTGATTAATAGCTATACAGAGTCAAGGGGAAATACGGTCTATAATTTCCTGTAGTAGAAATAGGGGGATTGAATCAGATGGAGATGCGGATTTAAGACCCTTAGTGATTTTTATAAATATAGATGCAAAAAACACTGGGAAAGGTGTTATTGTTATTGTTATTGTTATTTTGCATTTATATAGCGCCTTATATACCATTGGTATGGTCTGAAGGCGCTGGTAGGTTGAACGCCCTTGGGAACCGAAGTTCATATCAGTAGAGAGAGTAGAGAGAGTCAAAAAGGTGCGTGTGAGCACCGGGTATGTGTACAGCTCGTGCAGTATCAATGTAATAGCTGCTTTCTAGCGGTAGGTGTGGTGGTTGAGAGGTCAGGAGTATGTGTTCGTTCTGGCAGGATTAATCCAGATCGGATGTGGCTGCGTTAGGCCTGAGGAGAACGCCTCGCTGGGGGGTGTGTAACCAGCAGTGATTATTTAGAATGATGTGGAGAGAGCGGCGAATGTTGATATGAGAACAGTTATACCGAATGGTGTCATAGTATCTCTGTGTTCTAGTTGAGTGGTGATGTAAGGAGAGAGTAAGCGTGTTTGTGAGATATGATGGGTTTCATGCCCTTTCAGAGACTTCTAATTCACAGGGAGGCTATTGGGGACACTTCTAAATTCAACTTCATAGAGAGGCTATTGGGCACATTTCTAAAATCAACTTTCAGGGAGAGGCTATTGGGCACATTTCTAAATTTAACTTTTCACAGAGAGGCTATTGAGCACAATTCTAAATGCAACATTTCACAGCTATTGGGTGCACCAGTTCCAGGAAAGTGGACCAGTTCTCTGTGTCATTAAAGACTGCAGACTGTAGGTCCTTGTCAATTGATGGCATTCCTGCAGTGGCAATCAATGATTGTATGGTACTTATTTTAGTAACAAAAAAACTGCCAGAACGTCACTTAATGATTGTGATGAACAAATGGTGGTCATAGCTTTGCTCTTGGTAGAAAGAGAAAGCACAAGAGAGAAGAGCTCATTCGGCTTCCTTCCACTTTGGTGGTGTAATATTTGGTTTTAGCAAGCTGAATTGCCTGATGGTACGCTTTAGAGATCCACTTAAACAAGAGTGTATCCGCCAGTGTATATGAAGACAGCCAACTGCATTCTAATTGGCATTACGTTTGATGCTGCGTTTTTAGCATGCCGCCAAACCATGGTTCTGAACCCCAAGGTTTTCTACTGCAGAATTGTAGAGGAGCAAACGAGTCAGCTACTCTCAAGAATGACATTAGACACAACGACATCCTGGGGGAGTTCCATTCTTTACTTAATACCTGGCACCAACAACCCTTTAATAGTGGTAGGTGCTTCAGTTGAGCGGGGGATAGCGGGCTATGGGGCAGAAAAGGTACCACATAATGATCAGACCACAGAATGGGAAACAGAGAATATTTGGTAGCTAGAGTAGAAAATGCTCAAATTAAATCCAAGGTATTACCAAGCACATGTGTGAGTCCATGGAACAATTGCACCAGATTTAAATTGTGCATAGCTTCAATTAATTGATATTCTAGGGCATTTGTTGTGCCCAAGAAATTCAAATTAAAATTCCCCAAAATCACCAGATTTGGGAGATCAAGATACACGGTTGCTGCCAGTTCAGGTAACTGCTCCCAAAAGGAATGGTCAACGCCAGGGTGTCGATAGACCATAAGAATAAGGATAGAAAAAACATGCAAGATGCTAATGCAAGCAAGTAGGAACTCACATTTAACTTTGTGATTCAAAGAAAGAGTTGTAGTCGTACAGGCACTTTGAAAAAGATAGCACCTCCTCCACCCCCCAAGTGGCTTTAGCAGCATCACAATCCAAGCACAGCAAATTATAGGCGTTTGGAAGGGCTTGTATGACCGCTGGACCAGAAAGTGTCCTTTAGCCAGGTTTCTGTCCCACAGAGTACATCAGGGCCTAAATTACTAATCAAATTGTGGCATGCAGCAGTGTGCTTAACTAATGAGCGTGCATTTATTGGCAGAACTCTCAGGGTGCCAGTGCTTGCCTCTGCTCTAGGTTCCCGGCGATCCATATGCTATGGTAAATCCGTGCCGTACGGCACAAAGTTTAATGGATCCTCACAGGACCAGATGATTTGCGATGTACAGTGGGGGGTGCCAGGTAAAGCCCAGGGCCCAGACCGTGGATGGACGAGCACAGATGGGCTGGACTTTGGCACAACCTTGGCGCGCACAGCTTTAGACTGCTGTGCTCGGCTGCTGCACTTCTGGGGCATGCCACATTCAAACACATGGTATCGCAGCAGCCGGGTCCCGACCACTGTGAAGGCAGTGAAGAAAGACTCCCGGGTGCTCAGTGAGTGGATGTCTGAAAAGAAAGACTGCCTTCAGCCAGGCACAAGATACTGGTAGCTTAGGGGAGGAAGCCACGTACATTCCTGCTGGCAAGTCCAGCTTACAAGGAAAGCAAAAATAATAAAAATAATTGGATTGTAGTGATTCTAGATCAGACTTTGTGATTAATAAAATGCAAATTTATTGTGGGTTGATGGAGTGCTTCTTTATCAGTATAACAATCGGAAATCACATTGATCCAGAAATTCTGAATCATTATTTTGGCTTCCAAGGAAATCATCAATGCATACCTGTTAGGGACTGGATATTTTAAATATCAGGGATCCAACCCTACTTAACATTTGTTTACAAGATTAAATGACGGAATTGTCTGATTGCTTTTCACAATTTGCTGAACAACGTTATGCTTTTAAAGGTTTTTTCAGTAAAGACTTTGGATGGTGCATGCACTTCACCTCCATTAAGTTAATGGGGAAACATACTTGTCTTCTTTAGAACACTAGTTACACTAATAATTTTGTTATCTGATTTATGCAAAAGTTGATTTTAAAACGAATAGTCATTTATTTAGTTTAATTTGTTTAGTGTATTTAGTTCAACAAAGTTCAGTCAAGTGACAGCTGCCTTTTAGAAATAATCAGCACTTTTCTTGATCTTCATTGGTCATTCCATCTGGAATTTCTTTCCAGCCAAAATTGTGTAATTCTTTAACTCGGTGTTTAAGAGAGATGCGATAACCCTGAACCCTTCCTTTTTTAAAAGTGGACTATTTCTCAATAATTCAGAGTCTCTATATATCCTGTGTCAATGAGAACTAATAGGTCATATTTTCCCTGAAAGAGAGTGGAAGCGAAACACCTGTCATTCTTACTCTACACACAGATAACGTGTGAGATATTGGACAATTTAGAATGTAAATTCTTTACATCAAAGGTGTCAAGAGGGGAAATGGGAGAATCCATTCTCCCGATTCTCATACAGACCATGGCCCAGGACGTCACAACCCACACACCCCACGCAAGAGGAATTTGACCCGCTCACTGCCGCACTAGACGT
This sequence comes from Ambystoma mexicanum, assembly GCF_040938575.1. NCBI lineage: Eukaryota > Metazoa > Chordata > Amphibia > Caudata > Ambystomatidae > Ambystoma > Ambystoma mexicanum. The sequence continues at coordinate 973,869,678 of NC_090926.1, forward strand.
CAAGATCTACTGTGGCCAAGTCGACCATATGGATCAACTTGATTAGACAGTAACCACAAAATGCCGCCATCGTTAGAGATGCCATGACGACATAGCCAGCAGACAAGAACACACGTGCCACCAAGCACATTGCACACCTACATACCAACCCACATGAAGAACATACTCAGTGCTATGACATAGAGGACCACGTACACCCACACATGCATCATTGCTATGTTTCACATAGGCCACCCACAGCACCACAGAAACGCAAGATGCCAAAAGAGCTTGTGTACATGCTTGCAGATGCTTCCTTGCCACTAAAACCCTGAAGATGTAACCACTGCATATGGACTAATGCATATGAATCTCGATCGCCCCTCGCAACCCCTATATTATAGACGATGTACCGCCACCCATAAGCCAGGCCGTGGTAGGCCCAAAACCAGAGTGCCCAGGCCAGATCAGCTCAGACAAGGCTGCAAGGTGCTGATCGTGCAGAACGAGGCCCCGAGAAGAGCCCCAGCCAAGGCTGCAATGTTGCAATCTACATGCCGCACTCCCCGCACCAAGGTTACACCTGCCAGTGCTAGGCGCTCCTCAGAGCCGAAATACAAATCAAATGCTCATAATTCTGCTCCAGACACGGTCCCGCAACACGTGACCAGGCCGACCTGATACGATGCCAAGCCCAGGGACCAGAGAAGCGCTGGGGTCTCACGTCTGGGACACAGACTGCAACAATGAAGTGAGAAATTGGACAGCAATGGGAAAGACATGCACACCAGCCAATAGTCAGACCTGTCCATTGTCTTCCACTGACACATAGTCATACTTTGTTGCCAGCACCAGGTAAACCGAGAGCTGGGAACAACGATGGTCCCAGGCTTGGGGGCTCGCGAGTGAACCAATCAGAATACGAGGGGCACACCACTGACGCCATTATATTTTAACCAATCACTAATCATCCCCTTGTAACAATTCACTTGTAGCAATTATTAGGGATGGGCCAAGTGTACCACCTGACCCTTTCTGCACCACTAACTATCCTTTCTATATGTGCCTATACTAACCCCACCACTCGGAGAGCCAATCCGTTTAGGCGTTAGGTTTGGGGGCTAGTTCTCTCAGGTGACGTACATAACCGCGTCATACAGCTAGAAAAATGGCCTGTGAGCCCACCAAGAACGAGAGGTGTCTCAGATGCCTACGGCCTGTGAGCCTGTCCCTGCCTGTTTTGTGTAATAAACAGCAGTAACTCTTTGCTCTTGTGTGTGCCTTATGCACTGTTGGGACACGGGAGGAGTTGGGGCCTCCCCAACCCCGGAGGTCTGCGGACGGGCCTGCCGGCCCCCGGGAAAACTACCCCGACAAGTTGGAGGCACTGCTGAGATCTGCTGAGACTGGGTGAGATCACAGCGAGGCCGCTTGCATCAAGGTGGCCTGTCAACGTGGACCCCTCTGCCGTTGCCCCCTTTAGAGGACTACAGGAGCATCACAGAACTGCGAGATGACTGGACAGTGCAATCCAGAGATTGGCCGGCGGAAGCCGAATTGAGAAGTATCCCGCCCGTGGTTGGCGAGTGTCCAGACGTGGTCCAGACGAGGTGAGGCAGGTGTGCCTCATACTCTGTTGGGATGCGGAAGGAGTTGGGGCATCCGCAACCCTGGAGGTCCGCGGACATCCCTGCCGGCCACCGGGAAAACTACCCCGACAGGTGTTATAGATGTGATCTTGAATTTCTATCATACATGCATTTTGACTATTGTCAAGTTCAGTTACGGAATCTGTCAGAATAAAAATACATTTTGAAATCATACAAGGTGTGGGTGTATCTCCCTTTCATTATGTCTTTATGGCACTGCCCCAACTTGGATTGCAGTCTTTATAATCAATATAGAAGGTAAATCAACATGTTTAAATCACTTGACAAAATAGTGTTGCTTTCTTTTTGTAAAAATCTCATATCAATGTTTGTTTTTGTCTTGGTGTCAGTCTCCTCTTCACTCCACCACATTTTGTAGATGCTTTGTCTATTATTAATTTGGAGGAGGCATTTCACATTTGAAAGGGAAAACATTGAGTCCTGTCTCAAACAAGCGTTCTTCTCTTTAAGTTATTACATATGTGTCTTAAACAAAAGTAATACTTGTCTCACTATGTTTTGAATCAAGGGATAAAGATGGGTTGCTGACAGTTTCTTTCTGTATTTCCACCATCTCGGAGGTATCATTACGTAGCACAAGCTAGAACATTATAGAACATTAGTATTATGGGGGCTCTGATGCTGTCTTGTCATTTGACTAATGCTTTCAACAACTGTTTGACTTGCTGCTTCATTTGGTAGACCTTTTCTGCACACACTTGGTCACATGGAGGTCTCCATGTGTACATCTGTTCCTTACTAAGAGTGAAACTATCTCTTTAATAGGTGTGTTAGTTGCTACTGTGAAAGGTATTCAGTCTGCACTGACCCTGGTAGCAGAAAGGATTGTCCTGGAACCTGTGAGGAGGAGAATTGCTTCAGTAGTTGTTTCCAAGAAGAGGTGTATTATTTTCCTGGTGGCAAAATATGTTTTCTATGTCCATGGGAAACCGATCTGGTTTAGATTATCCCTCCCCCATGGAGGAGCATATCTGTAACCCCCAAAAGGCTTAGAATAAATGTATCAGGGACTGTTATTTGTATTTTTATTTATATGTATTTACATTTTATATAGCGCCTTAAGAAGTACAGAGAACAAAAACAGTATGATAGCCAGAAATAGAACAAAGTGAATAAGGATGGGTGTGCCAGTGTAGAGGAGCTAAAAGAGTGGAAGTACAAAAGTGAGTTTGAGCGCATGGGGGTGAGGTGCCACCCAGAGAAACTTGGAAGAGAAGCAGAGAGAACAAGAAGGAGTATAGAAAGATACTCAGGAGGAAGTCCATAGAGGGACTTAAAGACAGTTTATAACAAAGACAGTTTATAACAAATTTAATTAGAGTAAAGAGTGCAAAGATAACCAGCCAAGAGTAGCGAGCGAAGATGAGATAGAATCTCAGGAGGAAAGGAGACAAATAGATGAATAAAAGACCGATTTTAGGGGGTCAAAATGAGAAGTTGGAAGCACAAAGAGAGAAGAGGAGAAGTAGAATAGTCGGGAGAAAATCAAAGCAGAGATTACTAGTTTTGAAGCTTGAAAGGAAGGAAATGGGCAAGTTTTGCAGATATTGTGTAGATGAAAATGGCAGGCGCGCACTGTTAGAGAAATGTGGTGAGAGAAGGAAAGACTTGAGACAAGATAGCACCCCAAATTATGAGCCGTAAAAGAGATTAGTAGCCGGGATTGGGAAGGAAATAAAGGATGGAGGAAAAGAAAGGTGAAGAGTGCTAGCGGGGAAACAGAGAAACTCTGTTTTCCCAGCATTGAGTGTAAGATAGTGGAAACACATCTAAGATTGAATATCTGAAAGACAAGCAGAAGGGTTGAGGTGAATCACAGAGGGAAAAGAATACAAGGAAAGCAAAAAGTTGAGTATCATCAGCATAAAAGTGGTGCGAAGACCAAAGGAAGCAATAGCGCCAGCAAAAGAGGAAGTGTAGCGAGAAAACAGAAAGGGGCCCAGAACAGACCCTTGTGGAAAAGCATGGGCAAGTAAGAAGGATTTAGATGATTTTTGCAGCCCATGAAACTGAGAAGTTTATTTGAAACTGGTATGATTGAAACCAGGAAAGGACCAAAACCGTGAGACTAAAGGAGGAAAGGGACATCAATAAAATGCAGCTGAGAACTCCAAGAGAATAAGAAGGGATGAATGTTTAGAATAGCGTGCAGGATAATCAGTCGCCATCTGAGTTGAAATCTTTATGTTGTAGGCTAGGTGGGCCACTGTTTAACTGGCAATTGAACAGAGGGTGTACTTTATCTGTTAGTTTCTTAAACAGCAGAGGAGGAATTCATTGGTCACAAATGTCTCCAGGACCAACAGAGGAGTACTCTACATATTAGCTATCATAATGTCAGCTGGTGTTTGTGTCTGATACATATTCTTTTGAATGTTTGTGGGTGTGATACAATTTTGCACTTCATATATGTATGTGGCTTCAGGTATAAACCACTCGAATGATTTTGTATCATCAAATTCATAGTTTAACTGTGTGGCCACATATTTTGGAAGGACATAAAACGATACATTTTTAATGACCTGACTATCAGAAATGATGTGCTGTTAAATCAAGGCGTATGTTCCCTTGGCAGAAATCTCTAAGTGACCAAATTCAGCATAAGGTTGCCTTTTTGGCTTGTTGGGGGTTTCTATGTATTAGAACATGATTTGGTTTGCTGCTTTGTTAGACTACTGTTTGCTATGGTTCTGGTATTCCAGTCCACCAAAGAAACCGGGCAACTCTGGAGAAAAGGTCCATTATATGTATTCAATCTTCTTTTGATTGCTTTTCAGCCCAAAATGTTCCCATCATTTGTTTTATAATTCTAAATGTTCCCAAACAGAATATGTTGCATTTTTGTGGCATGAAGTCATAAATGTGGTTTAAGGGTTTGAACTGTTTGATTAGGTAATTGACAACATGAGGGTGTGATTTATGTTTCTCCTGTCTTCTAACTTGTGTCCAGCTTCCCTCATCAACATTGCTAATTGAATCAACTTTCCCTGCTGAAATATCTACTCTCCTCACAGTAAATACTGTATAAAGGCTTTTTATGTTATAAGGGATTTCTCACTTGCCGTTTTCTTTAGTTCTTCTGGTTCATTAATCCAGGGGCCCTTCTGAGAGGTTAAATAATATGACATTTCTTCATGCTGTTCACATTGTTCGTTCATTCACCTCACTGGGGTTCCTGAAGATCCCACTGGTTTCTCAGGTAGGAAGAGGTTTTTAAGATGCCTCTGTGGGCTGCATCCCTTTTCTCTTAAGGTTATCTAAGTGATCTACATACTCACTGGGCATCATTACGAGGCTGGCGGTAAGGCAACAATGACGCCGGTAACGCTACAGGCACCGTTGCTACTGTACTGCCATACTACTGCTCATGGGTGCCCTTGAAGCCTCCAGATCTGACGTGGTGGACATACTGGGAACCAAAAAGCAGAAAAGGATGGTAGCACTGATACTGTTATTAACGGTACCGGTGCTACCGCCCTCCCCATTCCCATTCAGTCCTATGGGGCCAAATGGGGAGTCCCTTATTACCAGAACCTGCGAATGGGAAATTACCGGGTCCTCCAAACTCGGCATGACCTGGTAATTGCCCATTCGAGGGTGCCAGAAAAAAATGGATACCGGCCCGCCAGCCTCATATTAAGGCCCACTGTCTTAGCGTTTAAATGTTTATCAGTATTAGACAGTTTACAAAACACTCAATTCTTTGTACTATATATGGTCATAAAGTTCATATTAACTTCATCCAATTAATACATGCATCAAAAAAAATATGTCCATTTTAAAACCTCTCAATTTGTTTCCAAATTGCACATATGTTACTGAAGTTATCTAACTTATTTTTTTCTAATCAACACATTTATTAATTAATGTATCTAATTTTAATTATTTTCTCCTTTGATACATAGGGCCTTATCACCAGTTGGGCAGTAGCCATTAAAGGTGGCGGTAATGCTATTACTGCCGCATTTAAGGGCTGGCCCTATTATGAGTTGGCCAGAAAGTTTGGAGTTTTACCTGCGTTCCAACTGTTTTGGGTGCTATTAGCACTGCGCTAATTGTGCCGGCTCTAAGAGTGCCATGAAACCCCCATTGGATGGGGAATGTGAACTTACCATAAACCCGCTACTCAGGATCCAGCATTAATCCAGCTACTCAACCATTGACATGATCTGTTTAGAACTTTATAACAATTATGATGTATTATCTCAGAGACACCTGCAACAGTTCAGTTCCTATCAAGAATCTTTTTTTCATGTCCCTACAATTTCCCCAGTTGGTAATTGGTTTATACCTCTTTTTAAATATAGCTGCTGATGAATCGTGTGTAACTCTTGCTTTCTTGACTGAATGTGTGGGATACATTGACCCACACAGCAGAATTCCCATCCCTAACCAAGCTGCATTTCAGCAGTTAACAGCAAAATGGCTATGATGGCTCCTTGGAGCACCATTATCCAGCATCAAAACTGCGTTTTGCAGCTACAAAATGATGGCTGCACTGTGTTGCCAAGCACCATTGTACAAGTTGGAACAAGGAACACACCGAGAAAGGCTTCCACGGTGTGTTTTTTTGTGTACTTAAGAAGTGAACTGAAAAGCAGCGCTACTTTGCTGCTAGCCCAAAGTTTCCCATTGAAAAAGTGAAATATTTTACATTTAAAATGATGCCGCTCTGATGCTCTTTTAATCTGTTCTATATTACACTACTTTTATCAGTGAGACCCTGCCATGCCCATCCATATTCAGATTGTGCTCCAGTAGAAGAGAACATTATCCCTGAATGACAGGTTGTGTCAACAGAATCAACAGAAGCTTTACTTTCAGCTGCATGGACAAATGCTTGACTTTTGAGCTACAAAATGTCCAAAATCAATGCTTCAAAAGAAACCCTAGCTCTAAGGGCATATGTCAATTTCAGTGGACCTGTGTCCTGAACGAAAGAAACTGACTAGGGATGCAAAACAAAGTTGGGAAGTCTGATGGAAGAGAACACCTTTTGAAAGGGACACCCCAGCACACTTCACCACTTGTTAAAATGTGCTTTTGCAAATAAGGTAAAATACCTGTTTTAAAAGTTTTATGTTGAGTAAGGCCCTCTCCTCGCCTAGCAATGTAAACGGGGGTTTGCTGGGAAACATATATGGGATGTTTTATTTCAACAGGCTTGCTTCTGACTCAGAACATAATAAAATAAAATAAAGAAATAATATATTGTTTGTACTGGGAAATCAGCCTAAAAAGGGTTTCTACTATGGCTAAAGGGGGCTGACAACATGAGTGCCCTACTGCCAAGAGAAGCCACCAGGGATTTCTGGGATGCCTATGTGTTAATTATGCCCTTTGAAACTTTGAATGGACCAAGAGGCAGCATATCACACGCTCGTCAGACTTTTGTCTGTGCTCCAGGTTGGGACAATAGATTCTGGGACACTTACATGTGACTTTTGGAAAATCACCTCCCCTCAACTTCTACTGTGGAGCTTCAAAGACAACTCCAGAGCAGCCTTGTAAGCTATGCCCTTATTTGGAAGACAATGCAGGCCATCTTGCTTCAAAGGTTACTTTATTTATAGATTTCAAGACTTTTTATCTCCGAATTTGGACAACACATTAATGCGAAAGTTTACTAGATGCAATTTTGGTGGCTGTAATTTGAGATGTGGTAGCCTTCACTGGCATATTGGGGACAGAAATGGGAGAGAATTGGATATTCTGAGGAAAGTGTTCATGATGCAACTTTGAAATTTAGTATTCACATGCCTTATGATAATCTATACACATGTATAAAGTTATAGAATTTTAGGTAAAATAATTTCATTGAAAACAATGAAAAACTATTAGACGGATGGAGCAAAGTCCTACAAACTGGAGAGTTGGAGTGCGATGATCTGCGTGAAATATGTATTCTACTTGTGTAATTTGCAAAAATGTTGCAGCTGAATAAATGTGTGATTTATGTTAAGATGGATTTATGGCAAAAAGGACTGTGGGATGGCTTTGCACCTCAAAAAACACAACTCCCTAAACTGAGTCCCCTCCTGGAGGAGGCAACCAACATGGGCTGACCTATCCAGTTCTTGGGGGTAGGTCTATCTTAGTTCTGCCCAACAATCGACCCAGTGATGTCACCTGCTTTTATATAAGGGGTGTGTGCTCACTGGGACAACATACTCTCTCCTGAATCTCCAGTGCCTGCGTATCAAGACATTCCAGATCCACCTTTGCAAGATTCCAGACTCTACTGCCAGGCCAAAGCATAGCTGACCCTATCCCTGCAAGGCCATTGATCCAGAAACCCCACTAAAAATCCCAATAACAAAGGAGAAAACCTTTGATACCCTTTTGGGGAGTATCCTGTGAACAGACTGTTTTTTTCCCACTACCTGCATGCCTGCTGTATCCTTACCATCCAGTAACCAGACTTGCAAAGCTGTTGGCTGTAAGGTGCGCCCGCCGTGCTGTGACAAGAGCCCTTTGAGTCCAGAACCCGGTTGGCTGTCCCAAATCCCAAACTCAAGTGTGGATTGTAAGTATTTGCCCATCCCATAGCCACACATAGTCTACCCCATCTTGACCATTTATCTTTGTCCTATTTTCTAAGTAATCCTAGCCATGCTCTGGTAACTTGGTTAAGACTGTTAGAATTTTCTGTGCATCCTGTCCTTGATTTTCTAGTTTTCTAATGTTAGCACAATTGTTCCATTCATTTCTGTCTTGCATAAATCCTTAGAAATATTTTGAATAATTTAATTGATTTCCACATAAAGAGACAAGCGGCATGAAGGGGGTTAATGCGGCTGCTTAACCTGTTTTCATGGGGAGAGCTATCTTCTTGATAATATAGTTTAAGTAAAACTTGCCCTTTCTTTCCAAACTGATTTTCTCATTTTAACTGCTTTATTTCACCGAAACCGAATTTCTTTCACCTTGAAAAAGATCTCATCAAATTCTTTAGCTAGAGTCACTCTTTCACTTCTATAGTATCCTTGTGATGTGCATCTAAACCCCAGCCTAAAAACCACATGTGTATTTCATCCATTTAAAAAAATAAATGTTGTAAAGGCTCACTCCCCGACTTACACATGCATATTCATAAGATATAATACACCCCAGTGGGGAATGAGAATAGGAGGACAGGTTGCAAGATTAGATACGTTTTTATAAATTTGGCATCCGGACAATACTGCTGATCGCGAGTGCTCTGGCAAACATTACAGTTACAAAGAATTATAAAGGAAAACAGCGTTATAGATGACATAACTAACATAGGGTGCAACAACAGTGCAGGATTGGCTGAAAGGCGAAGACACATATAACGGTATAGGCGCTGCTTCTTCTGGATTGGTTACCCAGATGGCAGGAGGGTGAATGTCACGAGGTCCTGCTGCATGTGTCAAGGAGGGCTGAGGGTTAGGTCACAGCGAGATAGAGTTGACACTAAGCTGGCATGAGAAACTACCATTCTACATATAATAAACAACAATCATTAGTATACCTTTGAATAAATCTAGACAACTTATAAATTGCATACATGTGGTTACAGCATCTTTCATTGGGACTTTTATGGGGTACAAGGCGTAGAGGGCTTGTCCTCTGTGATAATCTGGGTGATGGGGGGTTCTTAGTACATCAAGGCAAGTGGGGAGCGTAATGACATTTGCTAGTTTTAAGGCACAATATACTGTGACAGAGGTCTGGGTTTATTGGGGGCACTTTGGGGTGGGCTGCACAGCAGGGTCACACTTCTGGTACATCAAGAGAATACCTTAGGAGGGCACAGGGTTACATTGGTAGTAATTTTCCAACAACGGGGCCAAGTATCCCTGGCACATCCGTAAGAAAGGGATTTGTGAAGCTCTCAGACAGTGGAGAAAAGGTGGGGGCTCTGAGCACACTGTGCGCGGTGCTGCAGGGGGGAGAGAAGCCTTTTAGTACTATCGAGGTGAGGCCTAGTCCAAAGATGGAGTTGAGGGCACAAAAAATGGAAGCCAGGTGTATCCTGCAATAGCCCAAGTTATGCTAATGTTAGCATAAGGGCAATGGAGTCGTCCCCCGCTATTGAACAAGCAAGTGGTCCATAACGTGCAGAATGAGCAAAGGGGGCCCAAACGACCCCTCACTCCCACACAACGTTTTGACATTTAAAGCTGAAAAAAGGGTAAATTTCAACTTTTCCATGTGTGATTTAACTGCACTGTGTTCTCACTTTTAAGCTGCTTTTGAACTGTATGCCTTTTGTGATACATTGCTTTATGGTTCCTAGTGAAATGACATCCCTGATACCGTGAGAGAACATATGTACCTCATTATTTGACCACACATATAATTAATTATTTGTCAAAATCTGAGTGTCATTTTATGCAATTACAGAGGGTGTTGACATCCGTTTTTGCCTCTTATTTTGTGAGGGAAGGTTGGATTTTAATTCTGTTTGCTTCCTCCTATCATAGACTCCCTGCTGAGTGTTTCTATCCACTCAGAATTTGATTCGATTCGGGTTGGAGGGAGCATTGCAGGGGGGAAATCTTAACTCATGTGCTATCTATCCTAATTGAAAACGTGTGTGGGGATTTGCTACCTGATGGAATGTACTGATATGACTAAGGTTCTAAGGGAGTCAGTTAAGATGTAGCCCACTGAGAGAGAGGATTCCAGTCTTTGCCACTGTGAACTGGATCTTACCATCTTGTAAATATGACTCTCAGAACTGGATGGTATGCTTGGAAACTTAATAAAGAAGTTACTCATCCACACCATGATGTCCGAGTCATTATACCACAACCCAGATTTCAGCATTTGCGACGAGGATGCTGGCTGTGCTGGGGGGACAGCACAGAAAAAGGGAAAAACACTGCCCCCAAACTCAAGGAAGACCCTCTCTCTCAGGTACGGCAAGCGCTTAAGGCAGTAGGCGCAGGAGGGCCCAGCGCTGACGGCACAAGCAAAAAATACAAGGAGCTGCGCCAGTGCCAGGAGCCAGAGGACCTGCCAGTTGTTGGCTTGGCGAAGCACAGTGAAGGTCAAGTGTCTGGTGGAGAGACTTTGGCAGGGCTGAGGGCCCCGAGACTGTTTTAAGGGATTAGGGAACCCAAGCTGCTGGGGCATGGAGGGCTTGTAGCCCATGGCAGTAGCAAGTGAAGAGGCCTGGGGTCTGAGCTATGCCTGGAAAACTGGGAAGCCATGCTGCGCAGCTGGGGGCCAACAGCAGCAGGGCAGCAGCATTAGAAGAGGTTGGGCACCTAAGCTGTGCCTAGGAGTGACAGAAAAGTTGGATGAACGGGCTCAAACCTCATGTACAAAGCGCCTGGAGGGGCAAAGCCCAATTGCTGACTGAGGGGGGTCCTGGAGGCCATTGCAGCGCTTGGAGGGGCTTGGAGCCTATGGCTGCACCTTGGGGGCTTGGAGCCCATTGCCCTGTTGGAGGGGCTTGGCGTCCAATGACTGCATTGGGAAAGAGTTTGAGCCCAAAATATGTTGTGATGGTCATAGTTATCAGCAAAGTTTGGCTGGGAGGCTGATACATAGAGCTGAAAATGGAGAAGTACTGTGAATTTTTGTCCATCATGGTAAGAGCACCAGAAATTATGGGAAAAATGTCTTACCTGTTTGCTCTGGAGTACCTGGTTGTCTGCCGTGTAAGGCTATAGGAAGAGCCCGGCGGCGCTGGTAGCAGCTGGAGGTGCTGTGCGGCGTGACCTGTGTTCCAGCTGAAGACGCGGGCGGAGTCTGTGGATAAGAAGTCCAGCTTGCCATGTCTTGAGCGACGTGGGGGCCCTGCGCAGACTCTCTGGCACAGTGGTGACCGTTGGAGCTGAGAGCTCTGTCCAGGTTGGCTCCTAGCCTGCAGTGATGACGTCAGCATGGAGGCTGTTGGAGTTGGCTATCGTGGTGGAACGATGAGAGCGTCACGGCTTTGTGTCTGCTCACTGGGGTTATGCTGAGGTGATGATGTCAACTTTAGCTCCTGAGAAGCTGGCGATGCGTCCGAACGCGACAGTGTAAGGCAATTGGAGGAAGTTGGTGCTGTAATGGAGGTCAGAGAAAAAGACCCTAAGACGTGGTCTGACGTCCGACGTCCGACTTCCCGTTTTGATGAGCCGAGGCAAAGAATAGATCAAGTGACGCGGTAGGAGTATGAAGTGCGGTAACGGTTTGGAATCAGGGCGGCAAGTAATGTAGCAATGCCGCGCCCCTGTGGGAGCTACTTTTAATCGAATGAAGAGAACTTTGAAGGTGTTGGATGCGGTGCTGTAGCTATCGGACAAACTAAGAGTGGCACTGTGGCTCCAAGGGTTCTTGTTTTACTTAGTGACAGAAAAAGGAGGAGTACAAACAGTATGGAGAGAGGGGGACATATGTTTCATTTGTGGGGTTTCGTGCTGCATTTTTGAAATGCTAATTTAGTTATGTGTTTGGTAGGCCGTTGTTGCATTTGCCATATTCTGATTATTTGGGGGGCTGCAGCAATATGAGTTATAGTACGCATTTCTAATAAGTGGTAGGCCTAGGTGTTATTTTGCTGGTTGACACATTGTAGAGAGTGAGCTAGAAGAGGCTGAAAGTCGTGGCCTCATGTTAGATACGATCTGTATGTGTGTTTGGTTGTGCTGTGCTTTCAAGTTTAAGGTTGTTTAACAACATTTTTTTTTCCACAGATGCACTCTTAAGTGAATTATTGTATAGACTAGCCAGGAGTATAGGGACCGTTTTTCCAAAGGATATGATAGTGTCTGCTGAACTAACAATTTTTTTTTGCTGGTGGGACAGTTTAATTGAACTTCAGTAATTCCAAGGGTAATTAGGGGAAATACTGTTGTGTTAATGCTATGGCTAAACAAATGTTTTCAGTTGCAGGCACATGCTAGAAATTTTAAAGGTTTTAAGGGAATGTATACTGTATTTCTAGTTGCAATGCTAGAAACTTAATGTAAGCGTTAAGATGAGAAAATAAGTTTAAGATGATGTTAAGATGAGTGTGTTATGTCAGTGGTGTGTTTGTATTGTAGTTCCCCCAGTTTTGAGCTGTTTAGTGAAGGATTCTTCCAAACGGGCACTTGAGGGGTGGTGGGGTCACTGAGTTTGGTGGTGTAACTACCCGAGTATAGGATACTCAGCCTGGTTGGGAGTGGTGTTTCTAGGCACACCAAGGTGTTGTGAATGAAGGGTGTGAGGGAGTTGAGTGTTTGTTGTATTGTGGAATGTGGAGGTGGACATGGATGTGAGGTCAGGATGCCTCAATGTGTGCAAAGGTTGAAAATGGTATTTTCATGAGGTCGGTGATGTCTCCTTTTAACTTAGCAGAAAGGGGAGGGGGCATTGTTGTAAAGTTTGTCCCATGTCGGTGAGGACGTTCAAGGTTTCGGATGATGTTTGGTAGAATGTCTCGGTTGAGTGAGTTTTTATGCATGCACATTATTTTGGAGGTGTTTGCATGTGGGTGTTTAGTTGGGTATGGTTTTGTTGTCATTAGGGGGGAAGATAGGTTGGGATTTGTCTTTCTCCTGCATCCTGGTAGAATCTTGAGAAGTAGGTTTGACTGACAGTGAAATGCTACCTGATGGAATGTACTGATATGACTAAGGTTCTAAGGGAGTCAGTTAAGATGTAGCCTACTGAGAGAGAGGATTCCAGTCTTTGCCACTGTGAACTGGATCTTACCATCTTGTAAATATGACTCTAAGAACTGGATTTTATGCTTAGAAACTTAATAAAGCATGTACTCATCCACACCATGATGTCAGAGTTATTATACCAGAACCCAGATTTCCACAAAGTGCTCCCATTCATTTGTGCTTTGGATTGTAAGAGGATTCAATTCAGCACTACAGCCAAGTTAACGCCTAGTCTAGAATACTGAATGAAAACCCTTATTGATATATCTTTAGGTCCAGTTCATGCGTTCTGGATGACTACCCTTGTATAACACCCCTCTCTTGGAATCCCCCTGACCCCACTGAGCCAAGAAGTAATTCTGTTTTGCAAGTTTAAAAGGTTTATTTGATAAATTAAAATATATATCACACTTTTTAATAAATTAATAATCGAATATCACACTTAATCTGATATGGTAAATATTAACAACGGAGAATCTGGCACTAGCACACTTCTTTAATCACTAATGAGTTGACATGAAATGGATAAGGTAGCACACTGGTAAATAGGAACAAAAGTATAATGTGGTAGAGGATGCTTTATGTAGGCTCAGGTGGATGCAATATTCAATGAATGCAGTACAGAAAATACGCAATATGATTTCAACCAAACAATGTAATCACTTTTCTCTGGCTACTCCCCTCCCCCCCTTGATGCAAGGCAAGGAAATGGAAGGAAAACACACAGTTCTCAGAAATGCAATCAACTGTAATTCAGTTCAATCCAGCAAGCTTAAACAGAAGTTTGAAAACACAGGCAAATGCTTTGATAGGTGCTAGCAATGAATGAGAAATATGCTGGAAACGCTCTTAATTCCCTTTTAGAGGTTCAGGATGAGTGGTATCTAGTTAATATTAGTCCAGGCTCACACTAGCAATGATGCAGGGATAGTTAGCAGGTTAAACGAATTTCTGGCAAATGAAATCAGGCAGCAGCAGTTTTTTTACATGTGAAGAAATTGCAAATCGCGGCAAAATTCGCGGATGCGCCGAGCGCTATTAAAAAGGAACCACAAGGACTATCTCTACCGTTTTGGGGTCCTAGGAAAGCCTGGGATCTCAGCTTCCAAATGAAAGTTATTGCAAGTCTCTAGCCCAAACGGTTGCGGAGATATGAGTAATTTAGTAAAGGTCGTTTTTGGTTTTGTAAATTTTAAACGCACACTTTTTCAAAATGACAAATTTTACTAGAAATGACAGGTGACAGATAGGAGGCAGTTCTACTTAGGTTAAATAGATTGAATTAGATGAATTTAAACTAAGAGATGTGTTCTGAGTTTTGCTAAGTACTCACAAGAGATTTTGAACAGGAAAGCGACTTGGTCACGATCTTCAGTCTGGTCAGGTCTTTCCGGATTCTGCTCACAGCGCCTGGTCTGGTCTCGGCTAGGCACAGCACTGCTTTCTCTCTGGTCTGGTCTCTGCTAGGCACAGCACTGCTTTCTCTCTGGTCTGGTCTCTGCTCTGGATAGATTGAAGTCTCTAGTTTGGCTTTCTGGAGTTTGATGGAGGTAAGTATGTATTTTTCCGGCAGGGCTTCCAGCGGCAGATGAAATTGCATGTCTCTATGTGTCCTGACTCTCTGCTTTTATCTGTTTCTTGAGAATGGGTGTGTGTGTTGCATCACTAGACTTGCCCCTCTCATTCGTCATTGGTCAGGCTTCCATTCCTCCGCTTGATTGGCAAACTGAACTGTGAGTCAGATTGATGTCATTTTATGATCTCTTGAAACAACCTCCCTTATCATCTGTGCACCCAAATATATATATGATCAAAATCCATACTTCAGAGTTACACAGTTGTTTGAAATTACATATACATGGTGTGGCTGAATTTAGCCATGTCTATGTCCGAATCTGCTCATTCTCGGAGCTTGCATTCAAAGAGTGTACATAATTGACTTTTTAACTGCTTTTTCAATTTCCGACATGGACCCAACTTTACATACATGTGTGCAGGGGGTAGGGACATTAACTGATGAAGTTTCAGATTTTTAACATGCACACATTTAGAGTAATATCCACTTTTCCGCTAAAACCCCCCTGAACATACCACCGGTTCCTACCACGTCTTAAACTGTGGGCAGAAAAATCACAAGAATTATGGTATCATTTATCAAATTTTCACATGTCCGCACTATGAATTATCCCCCTTTTTATAAAACCATACCCTTGCTGCAGGGGTGTGTCTTTTCAGGTCACATGGTACAGAAACCAGTCTTTCCAGTTTCTGCCAAGCCAGCTTGCTTCTCACAGGCAGTGCCCCTCCCAGCTTCTCCAGGAGGAAGCCACTTTTTACGACGTCTGTAATAAAAACCTTTGCCTGAGTGGAGAGGGCTTTGTTCACTCTCTGGAAGAGCACAGGAAATTCAATTATCAGATAGATGGCATATCCTTAGTGTGGGCAGCAAAAGGAACATTGGCCTGGGAACATAGTTGTGACTCAAGTTTCACTCCTGATGGGATCCGTTGCTAGGCAAAATCAAGTTCCTTAAGCCAGACCTTCAGCTAACTTTTTGTTGCTTTTAAAATAACTTGTAATTTTACACATGCAGCTAGAATGCTGATTCTAAGTGCAAAACTATGACATTTCAACAGTTACAAAGGCATGTGACACCAAACATAGGTCACTCATTTAATTTAACATTTTCGATTTTGGTGGTTTTAAATCCAGTTGCAGTTAGGCTTAAGCTGCTGACTCCATAGCATTTTTGTTATAAGCATTGTTTTTGGGCTCTTCATTTCCCAGATTTTGCAGGCACACAAAACTCCATTCTGCCAAATGTCTGCTGGTGTTCAGTGAATATTTTGCACATGTTGCAAGGTTTGAAATAGGCATTTTGCTTGCCTTCAGAAAAACACACAGTGGGTTTTAAAACGCCGGCTTTTGGATAGTGGTGAGTACTGGTACTGCACCCATTTTTGGGATTTTCTTGGATTAATGCATTCTAAACAGGAATGGTTCTTACATGGTAGTAAATCCTTGCTTAACATTGTTTTGATGGGGCTCCTTACAGTAAGATGGTTATGTGGAACCCCACAAAAAGGGTTGAATCTTTAAAGTGGTCCAATGAGTCACGATTTCAGCAACTTTTTGACATCAGTAAAAGTGGATTTTGTTAACAAAGACCTTTCTTTACCCTGGTGGGTGGCAAGTTAGGTAACCATTTTGGTGTGCGCACAACTGCGCAGCTTTCCTGGATTTCGGCGCACATGTGGGTTTTCCGCCATCTTGAATTTCCTAAGCCCACAGCACCAAATGTTGTAGCAGGGTAGCTTAAACGTGGGTCAGGACACCCTACAAGCCCCCCCACGTGACTGCACTTTGAGTTTGGGTCGATGGGGAGTCGCGTGCCCAAGGGTTTTGACCCACGCCCCGGTCTGTCCGCATAATCTTCTTCCTCTTCTGTAGATGGCACAGTTCAGCATCTTCTTCTCCATCCGGTCAGATCGATCAGTTTTCCTCGCCGGTCCTGATGGGAAGATTGGGCGGTACCCCGGGCCCGTTGTGTCTTTGCTCCCGGTCTCCGGATCGTCCTTCTTGGTCATCCTTCATGGTTTCATCTCTCCTAGGATGATAAAGGAAGAGCGGCAATATCTACTCATAGACGATTTTTTTTTTCCACCACTGTTGAGATAGTGGGGCAGCATATGCATTTCATCGTAACGAAATATTACATTCTTATTTTGAAAAAAAAAACAGCATCACTAGAGACAGTTTCATGTAAATCACAATATTTTAGAGACTAGATGTGGTAGGTTTTATGATTGGAACTGAATTAGTCTGATACAGTACCCGCTAGGATTCCAGAGGATTCCTCCAGTTGTTGCAGAGTGTGCCTGGGATGGCAACATTTCAACTGGTTTATGTGGACCCACTTGTCTTCCCCCTCTGCCGAACCACCTTTGGGGATGCGGATCTTGTAGGCCACAGGGGAGATCTTATCGACGATCTCAAAGGGTCCCTTCCATGTAGGCAAAAATTTGCACTGCTTGGCCTGGTTCCTTTGGAAGTTGTATAGATAGACCCGGTCTCCCACCTGATATTCCTTCCTGGAAGTTTTCAGGTCATAATGGGTCTTCATGCTATCAGTCGATCTTTCTAGATTCCGCTGAGCATAAGCAAAAGCATGTTGGAGGTGTTTCCTTAAATTCTCTACATACTCATGAGTAGTGGAGGCATTTATCAGTGTCTGCTCTTGGGTCCTGTAGAGCAAATGCTGCGGAAGCACCATCTTGCGCCCAGTCATCAACTCAAATGGTGACATTTTGGTTGCAGATGAAGGGGTAGATCTGATGGCCATTAGGACCAGAGGTAATCGGATATCCCAACTTGGCCCAGAATCTGCCACAAACTTCTTTAATATGCTCACAATTGTCCGGTTATATCTCTCTACTGCCCCAGAAGAAGCTGGTCTATAAGCAATATGCAGCTTTCTCTTGACCCCCAGTATCTCCCACATCTTTGTCATTACTTCACTGGTGAAGTGGCTACCTCTGTCTGACTCAATCCTTTGAGGTAGACCAAAACGGGAAAAGATGTGGTTAATCATCAAGGCCGCTGCAGTTTCTGCCTTGCAATTTGGGGCTGGGAGACATTCCACCCACTTGGTAAACAAGCATGTCACGGTCAACATGTACTTATTCCCCCTAGCCGAGCGAATCACAGGGCCTACAAAATCGATTTGTAAATCTGACCATGGCAGTGTCATTCCCCTCTTTTGTAAAGGCGCCCGGTGTGTGAGGGATGATGGCTGAAATTGTGCACACACAAGGCAACCCTTCAGGTACTGGTCGAGGTCCTGCCCCATGTGTGGCCAGTATGCAACCTCTCTTAAGATTTCCAATGTTGTGTGAAACCCCCTATGACCGGCAGTGGCCGCATCATGGGCGTGACTTAACATCAGGCTTCGGAATGAGGTAGGAACCACCCACTGATCGTGGCCAGCTTTGGATTTCCTTACCAACAAACCGTCTTGGATCCGGAACATTTTGGGACATTTCATCAACACTCTTAGGTCCTCTTTCCCTATGTAATCGGTATCCGTCAGGGGAAAGTTCTCAGGGTCCTCAAGGTGCTGGTAAAATTTACCAATTATTGGATCCCCCTTCTGAGCAGTAATCAAATCAGCATCAGGGGTCTCCTTACTCCATTGTGCAATTGAGAGGTCGTTGTGAGCATTTGTCTGGGACCTAGTGATGGCAGTGACCTGGATTTCCCCCAACAGGGACTCAATCTCAATTAGATCCCCTTGGATGGCCCCGGTTTTGGCCAGCTGATCAGCTAAGTCATTTCCAGTTTTGTCTGGTCCCTCTACTTTGGAATGACCCTTGATCTTCTTCCAATAGATGGTCATCCCATTCGAGGTGACCAGATCATCAATGTTTTGGATCAACTTCCCATGTTTCAAGGGTTTGTTGTTAGCACATACCATGCCTCTGGTCTTCCAATTAACCAGGTGCTCCACGAACCCGTTCCGTACATAATCCGAATCTGTGATTATGACCAGTTCGTGGAGTTGATGCTGGACAGCAGTGAGGATGGCCTGATGCACAGCCATCAATTCTGCCACCTGACTACTTCGGGGACCAATTTTGTATCCAGCGGAGGGTTCTGGGGACTCATTCACCCATGCATTCCCTACGCCGGCCACCAGTTCTTTCTCCCCGTTGTTGTCGACATGGTAAGAGCATCCATCCACATACACAGTGGGCATTCCCTCACACTTGTCTTCTTCAAAGACTTTGTGGGGGGAATTAAGGTATGCCTCCATGTTGTCCTTTATTTTTAGACTTTCGTCCTCGAGACAGTTTTCTCTGGCACAATCATGCAAGTCAGCCAGACCTTGCGCGAGGGGACTCTTCTTGTTTTGGCCATATCTGACCTCCACAGGAAAGCCTTGCATTGACAGAATCCAGGAAGTAATTCGGGAATTACTCACATTTCCGGCCCGGATTCTGTCACTTTGGAGATATTGCAGAGGCTGGTGTGGAGTCTCCACTATGATGTGTTCCCCCTGGATAAACGGGCGGTAATTCTTCAATGCCCACACCGTTGCCAGGAGTGCCTTCTCACAATCGTTGAATTTTTCCTCCACAGAGGATAAAGTTTTGCTCGCATAGGAGATTACTTTATTGACCTTGTCATGCTTTTGATATAATACTGCCGTCAAGCACGTATTAGAGAACCCCGTCTCCAGGAAGAACTCCTTGTTTCTGACAGGGTAAGCTAGGCAAGGCGCTTGTGAGAGGCTTCTTTTGAGTTGTTTTACTGCCTCGGCTTGTTCTGGACCCCATTCCCACTTGACCCCCCCTTCAGGAGATGAATCAGGGGTCTGGTGATCTCTGCGTAGCCCTCAATGAACTTTCTGCTGTAATTAGTCAGTCCAAGGAGGCTCCTTAGTTCCCGCAGAGTTGTGGGGTCTTTCAGTTTCTGAAGTGCTTCCACTTTCTTTTCCTGGGGACAGAGACCCTGAGGAGTAATCTCATGCCCCAAGAAATTAACACGGGTTCTACACCACTGTGCTTTCTGAAAGGAAAGTTTTGCTCCGGCGGCCCTCAACTGTGTCAGAACATAACGGATCTCTGCTATGTGTTCCTCCACAGATGAACTTTTGATGAGGACATCATCTACATAAGCCAGGTTACCCCTCGTACCCAGGTCGGGCATGGCCTTATGTAGGAAAATATTGAACTCATTACCGGAGTTAAGGTATCCGAAGGGAGTCCGGGTCCATGTGTACTGCTGGCCCCCAAAGGTAAAAGCCAGCTTGTATTGGTCCTCCCTACTGACAGGCACGGTCCAGTACCCATTGGTCAGGTCTATTGCAGTGAATACCTGTGACCCCTGGATCTGGGCCAGCCCTTGGTCAATGTAGGGCAGAGGCCATCGGGAAGTATGGACCCGTTTGTTGAGCTCCCTGAGGTCGGCGCAGAGTCTCCACTGGCCGTTTGGCTTCAATATTCCCAGCACCGGATTATTGAAGGTGCTGTGGACTGGACGGATTATTCCCCGGGACTCAAGGTTCTTAATTATTTCAGTAAGGGACTCCATTGATGCGAGAGGCAAGCGATATTGCTTCACAAACACTGGAGTCATGCCAGGGTCCGTGGGGATTGTTGTTGTGTGGATGTCAGTGCGACCACAGTCATATGAGTCTACCGCAAAGAGATCTTGGAAATCCAAGAAAACTTGTTTCAACTTTTGCTTTTGTTCCAGAGTCACACAGGCATCAGCTAGGTTGACTCTCTCTTCCACCATCTGCCTGAAGCCTGGAAAGACTTCTGGTTTGGCTATCTCCGCGGCCTCCTCCAGCTGGGTGGAGAAGTCCCTGGTCAGAGTGCTGATCTGGACCGGAGGCTTCAGGTGAGCAAGGCAGCCCTCATGTACCTGGAAAATCACCTCATCCCTCCTGAAGTCACACGTCACATCTTCCTTACCATAGGGGCAGGAAGTGTACACCAGGAAGTTCCCCCCATGCCGGGTGAAAATCCTGTCTGGTGTTGTATTGTCCTCTCTGTCACTGTCAACACAGTCCTTGGGGATTGGTCCTAACAGTTCATTTACAAGATCAATGGAGAAATGTCGGTCATCAACCGCCATTCCAATAATGGTGCCTGCGGCTAGAGTAACACTCTTTAAGTCGCTGTTATCCACCTCTATTGGACTGGTGTCATGTTCTAGGTTGACTAATGGAGTTGGGTTTACCCCTAACCCTTGCAGTTGGAGAGAAGCATTTAGATGTATGTAAGCATCAAGGTTTTGCAAATATTGTCCTCTTTTAACTTTCACTTCCAGGGAGAATTGTCGGGTCCTTTCTGGAATGGTGACTTCCTCTTTAACCTGAATTTCAACTGCATAAGGTAGCAATTGAGCTGACCTAAATGCTTTTTCCGGATCATCAAAGCCCATGGGATTATCCGCTAATCGGGACCAAGCTTTGAAGTTTATTAGGTCCAAACTAATGGCAAAGCGATTGAGAATGTCACTGCCTAAGTAAAAGGCGGCAGTGACGTCTCGCACGACCCAACAATTGTGGACTATGCTCTTGTTGCCAATGGAGATTTTGAGCATACACCTGCTTGGCAGGAGATGTTTGGAATTAGTTGCTTCCAGGTCCATTTCCCATTTGTCTATCAGTTTGAAGGTGGGAATGGCTGGATCTTTTGGGAGTTGGCGAAACATGGCTTCGCTGATGAAGCTCTTACCGTTGCTCACACACACTCGAGCGAGAACAGAGTCCTTCCCATCATTTAACTGAACAGGGATGAACAACTGCTCTCCAATTTGCTGAACATCAGCCAGGCACTGAGCTGATTTCACATCTTTCTGGACTATAGGAGTGTGAGTTTCTGATTGTGGATTAGTATAGAATCTCAGGGTGTTTCCTTCCAGCGTGGAATACCACCTTAAATTGGAAGGAAGGTTGATTTTCAGAAATAGAGAGGACCCCCCATCACCAGTCTGTTGTCCTACTGCTATTACCGTCACGTCTGGAATTTGGTTGTTCTGGAAGTGAAATTCTACTTGGTCAGATTTTTGTTCAACCATGTGGCATGTGCCGTTTAAACTAACATGGTTGACACTCTGTTTTAATTTTATGGGTCGGCTAGTCTGAGTCCAGAGGACCTTGTTTACGCAATCTATTAGGGGTGACAACCTTCTCAGGAGGTCATTCCCTAGTAAACAAGGGGTGCCCTCTGGGGTCACAACTATGACCGGGTGTTTCAACTTATGTCGCCCGATCTTAATGTCCAAGTCTGCCGTCCCCTCGACGGGAATTTCCTTCCCGTCAAAGTTCTGCAGTTGTCCAGGAAGAGAGGTGAGAGGAATTTGGTAATTCTCTCCCCTTCCTGCATTCAGTTCGTCAAAGGCCCTTCTGGACAGAAGGGTAGCTTGAGATCCAGTGTCCACCAGTGCTGAGATTGTACCCTGCCCCTGTACTTGTACCGGGGCATAATATCTTCCCTCCTTCTCCTCAAGGGGGCACAGATAATGTACATTTTTGGACAACTGGTGGGCTAATTTTCTGGTTTTGGACATCGCTAGCGAGGAGATTTGGGCAGAATTCTGTGGAGAGTCTTGGGAATCTGAAAGAAAAAATTTGCAACTGGAGATCAGAGCCATTGTGGGTTCCCCTGGCTCCGTTTCTGGGCCGCCCCCCCCTTTTTGGAGGCAGTCGCCAGGATGGGTTTGAACCAGGGGATTTTCTTGCTGTTGGTTCTGGGATGAGATGGTGGGCGGCGGTAGCTCAGTCTCCACATCTCCCCAGTCTGGATTTGCATCCCTAGGGACCCATTTTTCTTTGGGAGGAGTTCCCCCCTCTCTGAAGGAGAAGATCCTTTTCCCAGGATCCTCTGAGGATCCCTCTCCCTCAAATTGGAAGATCTGTACCTCCTCCTCAAACTGAGTCTGTTTGGGTCTTTTGTTTCTCCTACCCCCCCTCTGCTCCTTAGGAGGCAGACTTTCAGGGGCAAGAGATTTTGTTTCCGGTTCCTGGGTTTCCAGGGGCTGTTTACAAGTGAGGAAGGAAGCTTCCTCCAAGGCTTTACACCCCCCTTCCCTTTGTGCCTCCTCCCTGGGAACCGGTGATTTATCGGGGTGCTGCCCCCGTCATTGTTCTGGAGCACCAGGTCCAGAGTTGGGTGCGTTCTGCGCCGGCATGCTGATCTGAGGGTTCTGCTGTGCCCTCAGTATATGACCCATATCCCGCGCCATGTTTTGAACCTGGCGCTCTAACTGGGAAACCCGCTCAGGCTGATACGGGGCCCTGTTTTCTCCCCTGGGCTGATCCCGGGAAGGGTAGCTGTCCCTCCTCTGGTAGTACCCCTGGTTGGGAAGATTTTGGTACCCCTCCACCCTTGGCCTCCCCTCTCCCGGATTCAGTGGTCTGGGCTCAGGGAATTGAGGAAAGAAGGATGGATGATTTTGGGGTTGGAAGTCGGGTGGATATCTGGGGAAAAAGTTCTGCCCAGGGTTTGGTAAATTTCTGCCCTCCTGTGGGAAGTTTGGAGGGAAGTTCCCTGGGTTAGGTGCTTGGCTGGATCCCCCCCCTTGGGCTGGAGGAGTCCACACATAACCCAGGATGGGTCTGTTACCTTTGTAGCGAGGACTTACATAGTCAGGAGAGCGAGGGACCCCATTTGTGGGGCTGCCTCCCTGGCTCCCTGTCTGCGACTGGCCCGAGGACCTTCTGGGCCTAGCATTATTAGGTGCAGGTAGGTTTTTAGGCCCCCCCATCTCCAAATCCAAAACGGGGGTGACCTTTACCTCTGCCACCTTGGCAGCAGCAGGGGTGCTGTTGGCTTTGGGGTTTTTCTGGGCATTGCTTTTATTTTCTATGGGCTTCTGCACCTCATAGATGCGGGTAGCCTGTTCAATGACCCAGTCTAAAGATCTTTTCTCATGAAAATCTCTCACGAGCTGGGTCATTATATATTTGGGCAAGGCATGGAAAAATGTATTGACAAACTCTCTACTATCTGTGCGCACCCTTCTGGTGGTTTGCGCAAAAGCACGCTTTAACTCCTGCACAAATTCTCGTGGGGCCTGATCCTCCCCACATTGCAAATTGTAGGCCGCCTTGCGAGCCTCTTGAGGATTTCTGTGAACAGAAAAATGTTTCAGGATGGCCGCCTTATATGTGGACCATCTTAAATGATTTTGGTCCTCCAGCCCCGCAAAGAAACTGGAGTATTCCGGGGAGAATGTCCACTTTACATATTGAATACAGCTTTGGCTGTCCTTCAAATGGAAAGTCTCCATCATTTGTTCAAACAACTCTAAGTGCTCCCAAACAGAATACTTAGCGTTCTTATGGTAAGGCGTGATGACGCTCCTGATCGCCTTAATCTGCTTTAAGGGGTCCTTGAGCAAGGCCCTTTTTGCCTTATTGGCCTTTTTGGTTCAGGTAACCCTTGTCCATTCTTCGTCGGACTCAGAGGCACTGCTCCCAGAGGTTCCCGTCTGTTCTTCCAGGTTTTCCCGGATTCTGCGAGCCTGGGAATGGCTGGCAGAATGTGGGGACCTGGTCTCCTGTGTCCTGCGCAGTTCAGAGGAGTCTTCAGATTCCTCCTTGCTGTCAGGATTTGATGGGTACCCCCTCCACTGACCTAACTGGGCAGAGGTTTTCAGGATGCCCTTAATGGGCCTACTCTCCTGGGGTTCCCCACTGAACTGTATTGTACTTGGGTGCCCATACCCGGATGCCCACCCCTCCATTCCTGGATGGTACTGGCCTATGAGCCCCATGCTTCTGGCTGGATAGTAATCTGCCATCCCTGTGGCCCTGTGCTCATGTGCGCCAGGGGACATAGGGGTGGCAGAGTCCAGGGACTGAGAGGTATGAGGGCCTCTGGTACTAGGGCTCCTGAGGTTATGCTCCGGAGTTTCCATTTCCCAGCGAACCTCATCTCTATCCGCCCCTGCTCCCTGTTGCAATGCAAGAGCCTGCATTTGTGCCTTCAGTTCCTCAGTTAAGGCCTTACTCGACTCTATCAGTCTCTCCTGCATCGCTACCTGCTGTTGGAGCCTATCATTGTGTTGACAGAGGGCCTCATTTTCCCTCTGTGCTTCCTGGTTGGTCCTGGAGAACTGGGCCAGTCTTTGCTGCAGGAGGGTTACCTCCTGAGCTGTGTCCCTATTGGCCTGCTCCTTTCTTGCTAGAGCATCCTCCACCCTCCTGGTGTGCTCTAGCAAGTTCTGGTTTTCTTTTTGGAGGTCACCCAGTCCCTGGTGGGCCGGGTGATTTTCTTCCATTTTCCTTTTTAAATGGCAGACTTCCTGGCCTAAGGCGTCTCTTTCCTGACTAAGAGCCTGCATTTGTGCCGCCAGGTCGTCCCTTTGCCTTTGGAAGGCACCAGCTTTCTGGCGCTCCTGATCAAACTCTGCCTGGGTATCCAGGTCTTTCAGGATCAGTTTATTGCTCTCCTCTTTCTCTCTGTCTAGTTGGATTTGCAGGGTGGCTACCTGCTCTGTGCATGCCCTGTTGAAATTGATCTGTTGCTCCAGCTTTTTCTGGCTCTGCAGTAAGGAGTCCAAACTGTCTTGGTGCTCCTTCTGCAGGGCCAGAAATCTAGTATCCTGTTCTGACTTTTCCTTTTGCAGCACATCCATATCCTCCTTTATTTTAGTAATGTACAGTCTGCTGTCATTTTCTGACTCCTGGCTCCTCTGCAGCCTCTGCTCAGAAGAGTCCAGATCAGATTGGACCTTCTGTAATGCCATCTGTTGCCTATTTGCCAGATTTTGGCTTTCAGCACATCTATCCTGCATGTCTCCCATATATAGGTACAGGTATGCTGCTATCCTGGCGATCTTATTGTGTTCCTCTTTGGCTTTAGGAGCCATATATAGTTCACTCAGGGCCACATGTAAGGGACCCTGATCTCTATATGTATCTGACCCTGTTTCAGTGACCTGTTGTGTGATGGCCTGCAACCACACATCCTGGCCCTGTTCGGTCCATTCACCTCTCACAAATAGCTTATGCAAGAGGTGCTCTCTGGCTATTTTCATGTCTACTAAGGTCGTCATTCTAGAGATTGGTCTCTGTCCTGACTTACAGAAGTTAGTATTTTATTTTTGCAGAACAGAACTTTTCTTGGAGTGTCCCTTTTGAGGAATGCTTCACAGCGTAATGCAGCGTGGTGATCCGACCGGGTGTATGTATCCCGTCAGTTAGCACACTGTATTAAGCTGCACAACTGGTAAATCTAACCCAACGTCTCGGCTCGAGCCCCCACTTTGTAAGAGGATTCAATTCAGCACTACAGCCAAGTTAACGCCTAGTCTAGAATACTGAATGAAAACCCTTATTGATATATCTTTAGGTCCAGTTCATGCGTTCTGGATGACTACCCTTGTATAACACCCCTCTCTTGGAATCCCCCTGACCCCGCTGAGCCAAGAAGTAATTCTGTTTTGCAAGTTTAAAAGGTTTATTTGATAAATTAAAATATATATCACACTTTTTAATAAATTAATAATCGAATATCACACTTAATCTGATATGGTAAATATTAACAACGGAGAATCTGGCAGTAGCACACTTCTTTAATCACTAATGAGTTGACATGAAATGGATAAGGTAGCACACTGGTAAATAGGAACAAAAGTATAATGTGGTAGAGGATGCTTTATGTAGGCTCAGGTGGATGCAATATTCAATGAATGCAGTACAGAAAATACGCAATATGATTTCAACCAAACAATGTAATCACTTTTCTCTGGCTACTCCCCTCCCCCCCTTGATGCAAGGCAAGGAAATGGAAGGAAAACACACAGTTCTCAGAAATGCAATCAACTGTAATTCAGTTCAATCCAGCAAGCTTAAACAGAAGTTTGAAAACACAGGCAAATGCTTTGATAGGTGCTAGCAATGAATGAGAAATATGCTGGAAACGCTCTTAATTCCCTTTTAGAGGTTCAGGATGAGTGGTATCTAGTTAATATTAGTCCAGGCTCACACTAGCAATGATGCAGGGATAGTTAGCAGGTTAAACAAATTTCTGGCAAATGAAATCAGGCAGCAGCAGTTTTTTTACATGTGAAGAAATTGCAAATCGCGGCAAAATTCGCGGATGCGCCGAGCGCTATTACAAAGGAACCGCAAGGACTATCTCTACCGTTTTGGGGTCCTAGGAAAGCCTGGGATCTCAGCTTCCAAATGAAAGTTATTGCAAGTCTCTAGCCCAAACGGTTGCGGAGATATGAGTAATTTAGTAAAGGTCGTTTTTGGTTTTGTAAATTTTAAACGCACACTTTTTCAAAATGACAAATTTTACTAGAAATGACAGGTGACAGATAGGAGGCAGTTCTACTTAGGTTAAATAGATTGAATTAGATGAATTTAAACTAAGAGATGTGTTCTGAGTTTTGCTAAGTACTCACAAGAGATTTTGAACAGGAAAGCGACTTGGTCACGATCTTCAGTCTGGTCAGGTCTTTCCGGATTCTGCTCACAGCGCCTGGTCTGGTCTCGGCTAGGCACAGCACTGCTTTCTCTCTGGTCTGGTCTCTGCTAGGCACAGCACTGCTTTCTCTCTGGTCTGGTCTCTGCTCTGGATAGATTGAAGTCTCTAGTTTGGCTTTCTGGAGTTTGATGGAGGTAAGTATGTATTTTTCCGGCAGGGCTTCCAGCGGCAGATGAAATTGCATGTCTCTATGTGTCCTGACTCTCTGCTTTTATCTGTTTCTTGAGAATGGGTGTGTGTGTTGCATCACTAGACTTGCCCCTCTCATTCGTCATTGGTCAGGCTTCCATCCCTCCGCTTGATTGGCAAACTGAACTGTGAGTCAGATTGATGTCATTTTATGATCTCTTGAAACAACCTCCCTTATCATCTGTGCACCCAAATATATATATGATCAAAATCCATACTTCAGAGTTACACAGTTGTTTGAAATTACATATACATGGTGTGGCTGAATTTAGCCATGTCTATGTCCGAATCTGCTCATTCTCGGAGCTTGCATTCAAAGAGTGTACATAATTGACTTTTTAACTGCTTTTTCAATTTCCGACATGGACCCAACTTTACATACATGTGTGCAGGGGGTAGGGACATTAACTGATGAAGTTTCAGATTTTTAACATGCACACATTTAGAGTAATATCCACTTTTCCGCTAAAACCCCCCTGAACATACCACCGGTTCCTACCACGTCTTAAACTGTGGGCAGAAAAATCACAAGAATTATGGTATCATTTATCAAATTTTCACATGTCCGCACTATGAATTATCCCCCTTTTTATAAAACCATACCCTTGCTGCAGGGGTGTGTCTTTTCAGGTCACATGGTACAGAAACCAGTCTTTCCAGTTTCTGCCAAGCCAGCTTGCTTCTCACAGGCAGTGCCCCTCCCAGCTTCTCCAGGAGGAAGCCACTTTTTACGACGTCTGTAATAAAAACCTTTGCCTGAGTGGAGAGGGCTTTGTTCACTCTCTGGCAGAGCACAGGAAATTCAATTATCAGATAGATGGCATATCCTTAGTGTGGGCAGCAAAAGGAACATTGGCCTGGGAACATAGTTGTGACTCAAGTTTCACTCCTGATGGGATCCGTTGCTAGGCAAAATCAAGTTCCTTAAGCCAGACCTTCAGCTAACTTTTTGTTGCTTTTAAAATAACTTGTAATTTTACACATGCAGCTAGAATGCTGATTCTAAGTGCAAAACTATGACATTTCAACAGTTACAAAGGCATGTGACACCAAACATAGGTCACTCATTTAATTTAACATTTTCGATTTTGGTGGTTTTAAATCCAGTTGCAGTTAGGCTTAAGCTGCTGACTCCATAGCATTTTTGTTATAAGCATTGTTTTTGGGCTCTTCATTTCCCAGATTTTGTAGGCACACAAAACTCCATTCTGCCAAATGTCTGCTGGTGTTCAGTGAATATTTTGCACATGTTGCAAGGTTTGAAATAGGCATTTTGCTTGCCTTCAGAAAAACACACAGTGGGTTTTAAAACGCCGGCTTTTGGATAGTGGTGAGTACTGGTACTGCACCCATTTTTGGGATTTTCTTGGATTAATGCATTCTAAACAGGAATGGTTCTTACATGGTAGTAAATCCTTGCTTAACATTGTTTTGATGGGGCTCCTTACAGTAAGATGGTTATGTGGAACCCCACAAAAAGGGTTGAATCTTTAAAGTGGTCCAATGAGTCACGATTTCAGCAACTTTTTGACATCAGTAAAAGTGGATTTTGTTAACAAAGACCTTTCTTTACCCTGGTGGGTGGCAAGTTAGGTAACCATTTTGGTGTGCGCACAACTGCGCAGCTTTCCTGGATTTCGGCGCACATGTGGGTTTTCCGCCATCTTGAATTTCCTAAGCCCACAGCACCAAATGTTGTAGCAGGGTAGCTTAAACGTGGGTCAGGACACCCTACAGGATATGTTAGTGTAGAAGGTTACCCAAGTGTATATTTCAGTGGTTTGCATTGGAATGATCACCCCATTGGTGATTGCTCCCCAATATAAAAAATTGTGTGATTTTCTTTGAATTTAAAATAAAGAACTAATGTGTTATCACCCACCGGCCTGGTTCATGGTCCATTGTGACCCGAGGTATTTGTAAAAGGGAGTGTGAGACGGGTTGGGTATCGGCTCAATTCGAATTTGTCGAAAATAAAGACAAAAGTATTCTCATTGAGCACTACACCTTAGGCTGAGACCAAAGGTCCTGGTCTGGTGTGTGACGCCCATTTGGAATCCTTCACAAATGTCATGCATTTCTTCATTGATACTTTGCTTAGGCTAAACTGACAACTTCTCCCCCCTGTCGCCTGAAGGTTTCAGGTATTTTTCTGCTTCTAACAGGGAAACCTCCTCTTTCCTTCTGGAAATCTGATACAGGGGAACATCTTTCCCTTTTGTGGCACCTACTTCTCTCTCTTAATTGTAGCCAGCTCTTCAAAAAATGACCTGTTAGTTTTTTATTTTGTCTCAATTCATCATCAGAGTCCATTTGATACTGAAACACATGCTCTCTTAATACATGCATACTTGTCTGACTAAACTTTTGTTCTCTATTCCTAGAGGCCAGTGACGGTATGTTATTATGTTCCACCTTCTGTCAGTATTTCTTTCAACCTGGAAAGACTTGTCATCATTTACAGACGCTTGATTTTTAGACTAACAGATGATATGTGGCTCCTTTGTGCGTTCTTGCTATACTGCCTTTGTAAGGCCAGGTAATGGTTCTTCCAGTTTCTCTGCCACATATTCACTCTGCAATTGCCTAGTGTGTGTATTTGTGTCCATTGCAAATTAGGTGGATTTCTTTAACAAAAGTGTTCCTTTCTTTGGTCTATTGTTATTTTATGTTGCTGGTTTACTATGTTCAAAAAGAACTGCAGCTGATCAAACTTTATATATTTGTCTGGGTAGAATATTGATACATGGATCAGCATCTCTACCTTCAATTCTGTCTCAAAACAACTTAAATTCGTAAAACAAATCCACAGGATTTGCAAATATGTTCATCTCATCCTTTCTAATAGTACTAACATGTGATATCTTTAGTGATTGGTCCAATGGCCCCTTCTCTTACCAACTTGCTATTCCCACATTTGCCACTGTGTCATTAATCTGGTCCTTCTCGAGGCCCAGATCTTGTACTGCTCATTCCCTTTGGATTCATTATTCGGGAAGGGCAGGGGTATATGTAATCTCAATGCCAAGCATGGGTTGAAATATTTATTAATAACATATTTGCCCTTGGATAATGATATATAACATATACGCCTTAGCCAAAACACTCTAAACTGACATTTTCTCATTGTTCTGTTTCGCTAACAATCAGCGAATACCAAATAACAATGCACAAATGCTCATATTTTCCAAAGTAACTCTCTGATACAGCTTGTTAGGGTTTTTTTCATTTCATATTATTTCTCAACCAGAGCAATTGTCTCTTTGCTCATGTACTTTAATTCTTTACTACATCAGCAGCTGTTTATTTTATGAGACCCTGGATTGGGACTATCTAATTTCCTCACAGCACAACACTCTCATAGACCTTGTGATTCTGTGCACAAATGTTCGGCAAAGAGTGAAAGGTGTGTGGACACTGGTGCCTTTATAAGCGTCCAGATTTTTTAACAAAATTCTTCAATTGAGTGGGACCTCATTTGGGGCACATGTGAAAATCCACCCCCAAACAAGGTTTGCTCAAAAATTATTTTAGGGCCATTTTCTAGACAATCTCTTATGGTCGTATGGTATAGCACACAAACATATTACTCCCAGGCTCGGGGATTGCGGTGTAATTATGATTTCTTTTTTAAAAAGACCACAGCAAAAAGGATACAAGGATTCCTAACCGTAATGCAAGGGAAATATACCAGAAACACAGTTAACAACGACAAACATTTATAACACAATCACACACAAGCACAGTTTGCCTGCTTCTATGATTATGTAAACAATTAACAGTTGTATTTCATTTGCAATACGTATTCACATAACATAAGGCAAGTATGTCTGTTTGTCTGAACCCACAGGGAGGGATTCTTAATATAACTACACCAGAGCAGACTTTCCTTAGTCCTTACCTATATCACCCAAAAAGAATGACATTCTTTGCATAACAACAATCACTTATAGTGTCAGGAAGTTCGAGTGCCAGATACTTCTGTGTTGCCTCAAGTTGGTCTTGTACGGATGATGCGTTGGTCCGCATAGTCTTGAGAGTACCTGGGTATGATAGAATTCCTTCTTGCCATGATGTGAGATGCCTGATTTCTAAAATGTTTATTAAAATAGAATTATGCAGGTTATTTTGTTTCCAAACAGGAAGCCTACGAACTAGCCCCCTTTTCATAAATGCTCCATGCCAAATTGATAGTCAGTGCATGAGCCTTTGCTCAGATGGGCTACAAACACCTCTATCCCTGAGCCTCGCTTTGGCACAGGGCAGTTGCAAAGGCCACATTTGCATTCCTGACTTCTTCTCAAACACAAAGTAGCTGCAGGCACCTCTGCACCTAAACTGTGTTAATTATAATAATGATATTTTCCCCCACCATAGAGGTACTCAACAAGGATGCCCACTCTGCCCCCTTTTATTTATTTTAGCTTTGGAACCCTTCCTAGAAGCAATCTGACAAGATGAAAACATATATGGAATTCAATTTAAAGGTATCGAAATTAAATTGGTGGCATATGCAGATGACATCTTTTTGTGAATGCATCAGACAAGTGTTTAGAGCATCTGACTAATATTATAACACATTTTTCTCTGTCATCAGGCTGCAAACTCAATACAGACAAATCTGAGATATTACCACTCAACATTCATTGCACAAAACAACACATTGCAAAGCTTGGCATCAAATGGTATCCAGCTAGTATCACATTTTCAGGCATTCATATTGAGTCCTCAGAGAAGAATATTCTTAAACATAACACAGCTAATATCATAGCTAGAATGAAAGAATTAACCAATTCCTGGTCCCTTCTCTTCTTATCCTGATGGGGTTGACTCGAAACATTTAAATGATGATTTCCTCAATTCTACTTTATTTTCTTTATATGCTTCCTACCCATTGTAAGTAATTTCAATCCAGCACTGCAACTAAGTCAATGCCTATTATGGGATGCCCAATGGAAACCCTTATTTATATATTTTTATGTCAAAAGTTATTTTAATTCTGGATGATGTACCCTTATATAACGCCCCTCTCTTTGAATCCCCCCGGTCTCACTGAACCAAGAAGAAGGTTGTTTTGCAAAGTTAAAGGATTTATTTGAAGAATTGAACAATATATATCACACTTTTATATATAGGAATAATATCTGAATATCACACTTATGAATATGAACAATGATCAACAATGGCTAATATTACAATATCAACAATCTCTTTAATCAATTAGGAGTAGGAATAGGAAGAATAAGGTAGCAGAGAATACTTTGTGTGGGTTAACTGAAATGCAGTGATATGAAAGAATGCAACACAGAAATAAACTTGATATGAATCTAACCAAAGACAATGTGATCACTCTTCCCCCCTGTTATTACTCATTCCCCCCAATATACAATATGAATAGATGGAATGAGGGCACGCAGGTTTCAGGAATAGCAATCAACAATTGCAGTTTCGATCCCAATTCCCCCCAGCAAGCTTAAAGAGAACAGTAATGATTTTAAAACAGGTCAATTGCTTTTAAATGTAATATGAATTGAATGGGAAAAATGCTAAGCATGATTTTAATTCGCTAATTAGGGCTCAGAACTAGTGAGAGTTGCTTTGGATTGGGTCAGATAAATACTAGCAATGATTGTAGAATGATTAGCAGATGGAAAGCGAAATTCAGAAGTTGAAAGAAAGAAATAGCTATTTTACATGGAGTGGAATTGAGCCAAATACAAAATTGCGGCAACTTTTCCGCGTGCGAGAAACACAATTACGGAAAAACTATAACCAATTGGGTTTGTTTGGAAGCCGAGGATGGTAGCTTCAAATGGCATTTAAATATTGTTCCTAGCAGGTACGGTACACGAGTTACAGAGGTTTTAGTGAAGGTAGATTTTTCTTAAAAGGAGTCAAGATTTCACATGAAATTGCGCTTTGAATTACAAACAGGTTGGCTTACACTAACAATTATCACAGGATTAGATGGATGAGAAAGGATTCAGAATGGACAAAAGAGATTCTACAATGCAGTCTGGATATGTTGGAATGGGTTGGATGGATTACTTTAAACTAAGAGACGACTATGCACAGTTCTACGCTAAATACTCACAACTTTGGTTTAAAATGGACCCGTCAAAGATCTGGTCAAGGGTTTGGCTGGGATTTGCTCGCCACCAGACAGGTCTCAGGCGCTTGGTTCTGCTCTCAGCACTCATCTCTGCGCGGCCTCTTGAACTGGATCTGACGGGTTCTGGGTTACAGCTCTGCTGGACTGATCTGGATCTTAGGTTCTAGCACAGGTTTTTTGGCAGAAGCAGCAAAACAGCTCAGCCAGGCTGTTGAATGAGTTATGGTTAGGCCCCGTGGAAGTTTAAGGGTTAAATCAGGTTGCAAGATTTTTAAAGGCCAGCTGAGAAGGGTTCAGGTTTTTGGATTGGGCCTTTCTGCTTCAGAGTTCTGGAGTCTGGATCTAGGTTCTAGAGTCTGGATCTAGGTTCTGGAGTCTGGATCTTCCTGCAGGGTGCTTCGCCAGTGGATCTGTTGATGAGTGAAAGTCTGTGTCTTTCTGGGTCCTCAACAGTCCCTATTTATCCATTTTCCAATGGGGTGGGGAGGCTGATCTACTATGCCCAACCCTCTAAGTATCTGATAGTTCAGAGAATTCCCCCTCTCCTGATTTGAGAAAGGAACAGTGAGTCATGATGTGTCATCATGTGTCAGAATGACACTGTGTTTAGGGTCCAAAGGAAATCTCTCCCCTTTGCTTTTACTTAGCAAATCTATTTTTCCCAAAAAACATATTTCCAATATGCAAAATGTGTTAATAATACATAATTACATGACAGATTGACTAAGGTATGTTTCTGTCCAAATATTCTCTTCCTACGAGTCTTGGTTCATAAATGACAGTTTTTCGTGCTTTTGGTTGGTTACACATTTTCGGATCTATACAATTTTTTCCACATACATGCACATACCATCTGGGCATATTCCTGTAATTTTTCATGTTCCTAACATAATCACAATTGCTAGAATATGAACTTTTTCGTGGTTCAGTCTCTGATTGTCGTACAGATTCCAGATTAGTTTTAAACTGTGCGCAAATTTTTCATTTTAACAACCTATAAATTTCATATTTGTATCAGTTCAATACAATTTGCTATAAGTCTTTTTCTAAAACATACAGTTACTTCATTTTCAAATCCACATTTTCAGTCTGGCCCGCCTCCAAAGCTTGGCTGAGTCAGAGAGTCACATGGCTTATTCCTGCCAGGGCAGTTGGTGTCAGTCACACCCGAATTAGCATTTTCTATTCAGTTCAAGGAACCCATTGTCTCTTTCCCAGATCAACAGAGCAATAGGCTAAAGTGCCCATCTTCCCCTTATTAGCATTCAAATGAAATGTCCTGTCCTTTTGGTGAGAAGCACAGGGTGGTATGTTCTCAAGGGAAGAAAGCCTCTTTGAAGTTTTAGCTGAATCAGTTTACCTTATGGACAGTTACAAATTTAAAATAAGCAAACATATCTTCAATTCCAGTCTTTTTTCAACATGAAAATCATTGTGTGGCACCCTTTATTGCATTTGATGGAAATCCCTTCTTTGGCATATTTAGCTTTTTAGACACAAGTTTCTGCTGTCAGATTTAGAGATTGCCAGCATCTGACAGAGGCGAGTAACGGTATTGCACCCATTTTTGACAGATTTCTTTCTAGCAAGCAATCTTCAATGTAGATTTTCTTCTGATAAGTGTACTTCTGTGGACATTGTATTTATGTGGATTCTTGAAGTAGAATGATGTTTAACACCCAACAAGGAGGTTGGGTCTTTTGGGCGGTTTTTGAGCAATGATCTTTGCAAATTTGACAACCAAGAGAAACAGATTTCCACACAGCTCTGTGTTTCTTTTGCAATCAGCCTTACTCTGTGGGCAGCCAATGGTGGATTTTGGCAGTGGACTCCTGTGTTACCACTGACATAGGCAAAAGTAGATGGCGGCCTATTTTTCTGATTTTTACTGCACATTTTTGGGTGATTTCTAGTGAGCAGCATGCTTTCCGACAGCCATTCTGATGTCCCTGATGCAAGCAATGCACAGTAATGTTGCAGGGCCTGGACTAGTGGGTTGAAACATCCCACAAGCCCCCCCTCTTGCGATTTGGCATTGATCTTCCATCAATAGGAATTTACAAGACTGGGATGTCACTTTCATCTCTTCTGATTCCACAAATGGCAAAGTTCATCGTCTTTTCCTCCGTCAAAGGTGGATCGATCGGTTCTCCTCGCCAGTCCTGGTGTGAGTATTGAGCGATACTCCGGGCCCCTCGGATCTTTGCTCCCGGTCCCCGGTAGTCCTCCTTGGTCTGATTCTATGGTTTCCAATCAACTATAGGTTATCCTAGGATGACAAGGCAAAAACATATTTGTATACATTTCCCCACCACTATTAATGTAGTGCGGCAGACACATACATTTTGATAAATCAGGACACATTTTTATATTGTTGTAAGTTATGCACTATATGGAATATTTTATAATTGGAATTTTATGGATCTGGAGTGGCCCCCTCTGGGGTTCCAGAAGACTCCTCCAGTTGCTGCAGAGTGTGCCTAGGATGGCTACACTTTAGTTGGTTAATATGGACCCACTTATTTCCCCCCCTGCCAAACTGCCTTTTGAGATGTGGTATTTGTAGGCGACTGGTGAGATTTTGTCTACAATTTCAAAAGGTCCCCTCCAGGTAGGCAAAAATTTGCGCTGTTTGGCCTGGTTCCTTTGGAAATTGTATAAGTAGACCCGGTCTCCTACATTGTACTCTTTTCTGGTCATCTTCAAGTCATAGTGGGTCTTCATGATGCCGGCTAATCTTTCTAGATTTCGCTGAGCATAGGCAAAAGCATGTTGAAGGTGTTTTCTCAGATTTTCAACATAATCATGAGTTGTCGAGGCATTTATCAATGTCTGCTCTTGGGTTCTATAGAGCAGATGCTGGGGAAGCACCATCCTGCGTCCAGTCATCAGCTCAAACGGTGACATTTTAGTTGCAGATGAAGGAGTAGATCTGATGGCCATTAGGACAAGAGGTAATTGAATATCCCAACTTGGCGCAGAATCTGCCACAAACTTTTTTAATACGCTCACAATTGTCCGGTTGTATCTCTCGACTGCATCACTACAGGCAAGTCAGTAAGCAATGTGTAGCTTCCTTTTAACCCCAAGTATCTCCCACATCTTTGTCATTACTATGCTGGTGAAATGGCTACCTCTGTCTGACTCAATCCTTTGGGGTTGTCCAAAACACGAAAAGATGTAGTTGATCATCACAGCAGCGCCTGTTTCTGTCTTGCAGTTTGGAGCCGGGAGACATTCCACCCATTTAGTAAACAAGCATGTCATGGTCAACATGTACTTGATTCCCCTAGAGGAGCGAATCACTGCCCGATAAAGTTGACTTGCCAATCTGACCATGGCAGTGTCATCCCCCTCTTTTGGAGAGGCGCACGGTGTGTGAGGGATGTTGGCTGAAATTGATCACACACAAGACACCCCTTCAAGTATTGGTCGAGGTCCAGCCCCATGTGTGGCCAGCATGCAACCTCTCTTAAGATTTCAAGTGTTGTATGAAACCCCCTATGACCGGCTGTGGCCACATCATGTGACTTAGCATCAGGCTTCGGAATGAGGTAGGAACCACCCACTGATCATGGCCAGCTAGGGATTTCCTCACCAACAAACCGTCTTGGATTCAGAACATTTTTGGACATTTCATCAACACTCTGAGGTCCTCTTTCCCTATGTAATCAGTATCCATAAGGGGAAAGTTCTCAGGGTCCTCAATGTGTTGATAAAACTTACCAATTATTGGATCCCCTTTTTGAGCTGTAATCAAATCAGCATCTGGGGTCTCCTTACTCCATTGTGCAGTTGAGAGTTCATTGTGAGCATTTGTCTGGGATCTAGTGATAGCAGTGACCTGCATTTCCCCCAACAGGGACTCGATCTCAATTAGATCCCCTTGGATGGCTCCGGTTTTGGCCAGCTGATCAGCTAAGTCATTTCCAGTTTTGTCTGGTCCCTCTACTTTGGAATGACCCTTGATCTTTTTCCAGTAGATTGTCATCTCATTTGAGGTGACCAGATCATCACTATTTTGAATTAATTTCTCATGTTACAATTGTTTGTTGTTAGCACATAACAAGCCTATGGTCTTCTAGTTAACCAGGTGTTCCACGAACCCGTTCTGTACATAATCCAAATCTGTGATTATGACCAGTTCATGGTGTTGATGTTGGACAGCAGTGAGGATGGCTTGATGCACAGCCATCAACTCTGCCACTTGACTACTTCGGGGACCAATCTTGGACCCAGCGGAGGGTTCTGGGGACTCATTCACCCATGCATTCCCTACACCGGCCACAAGTTCTTTTTCACCGTTGTTGTCAACATGGTAAGAGCATCCATCCACATAGACAGTGGGCATTCCCTCACACTTGACTTCTTCAAAGACTTTGTGTAGGGAATTGAGGTATGCCTCCATTTTGTCCTTGATTTTTAGACTCTCGTACTCGAGACAGTTTTCTCTGGCACAATCATGCAACTCAGCCAGACCTTGCGTGAGGGGACTCTTCTTGTTTTGGCCATATTTGACCTCCACAGGAAAGCCTTGCATTGACAGAATCCAGGAAGTAATTCAGGAATTACTCACATTTCCGGGCCGGATTCTGTCACTTTGGCGATATTGCAGAGGCTGGTGTGGAGTCTCCACTATGATGTGTTCCCCCTGGATAAACGGGCGGTAATTCTTCAATGCCCACACCGTTGCTAGGAGTGCCTTCTCGCAATCATTGAATTTTTCCTCCACATAGGATAAAGTTTTACTCACATAGGAGATTACTTCATTGACCTTGTCATGCTTTTGGTATAATACTGCAGTCAAGAATGTTTTAGAGAACCCTATCTCCTAGAAGAACTCCTTGTTTCTGACAGGGTAATCTAGGCAAGGCACTTGTGAGAGGCTTCTTTTGAGTTGTCTTGCTGCATTGGTTTGTTCTGGACCCCATTCCCACTTGACCCCCCTTCAAAGGATGAATCAGGGGTCTGGTGATCTCTGCGCAGCCCTCAATAAACTTCCTACTATAATTAGTCAGTCCAACCAGGCTACTTAGTTTCCGCAGAGTCTTTCAATTTCTGGAGTGTTTCCACTTTCTTTTCCTGGGGACAGAGACCCTGAGGAGTAATCTCATTCCGCAAGAAATGTACACGGGTTCTACACCACTGTGCCTTTTGAAAGGAAAGTTTTGCTCCGGCGGCCCTCAACTATGTCAGAACATAACAGATCACCGCTATGTGTTCCTCCACAGCTGAGCTTTTGATGAGAACATCATCTTCATAGGCCAGGTTACCCCTCTCACCCAGGTCGGACATGGCCTTATGTAGGAAAATGTTGAATTCATTGCCGGAGTTGATGTATCCGAAGGGAGTCCGGGTCCATGTGTACTGCTGGACCCCAAAGGTAAAAGCCAGCTTGTATTGGTCCTCCCTACTGACAGGCACAGTCCAGTATCCATTGGTCAGGTCTATTGCTGTGAATACCTGTGACCCCTGGATCTGGGCCAGCCTTTGGTCAATGTAGGGAAGAGGCCATTGGGAAGTATGGAACCGTTTGTTGAGCTCCCTAAGGTCGGCACAGAGTCTCCACTGGCCATTTGGCTTCAATATCCCCAGCACCGGATTATTGAAGGTGCTGTGGACTGGACGGATTATCCCACAGGACTCAAGGTTCTTAATTATTTCAGTAAGGGACTCCATTTATCCGAGAGGCAAGCAATATTGCTTCACAAACATTGGAGTCATGCCAGGGTCCGTGGGACTTGTTGTTGTGTGGATGTCAGTGCGACTAAGTCATATGAGTCCACCGCAAAGAGATCTTGAAAATCCAAGAAAACGTGTTTCAAAGTTTGCTTCTGCTCCAGGGTCTCACAGGCATCAGGTAGGTTGACTCGCTCTTCAACTATCTGCCTGAAGCCTGGAAAGACTTCTGGTTTTGCTATCTCAGCGGCCTCCTCCAGCTGGGTGGAGAAGTCCCTGGTCAGAGTGCTGATTTGGACTGGTGGCTTCAGGAGGGAAAGGAAGCCCTCATGGACCTGGAAAATCACCTCATCCCTTCTGAAGTCACAGGTCACATCTTCCTTACCATAATGGCAGGAAGTGTACACCAGGAAGATCCCCCCATTCCGGGTAAAGATCCTGTCTGGTGCTGTGTTGTCATCACTGTCACTGTCAGAACATTCCTTGGGGATTGGTCCGAACAGTTAATTTCCTAAATCTATGGAGAAATGTCAGTCATCAACCGCCATTCCAATAATGGTGCCTGCGGCTATAGTGATACTCTTTAAGTCGCTGTTATCCACCTCTATTGGAATGGTGTCATGTTCTATATTGACTAGTGCTGTTGGGTTTACCCCCAACCCTTGCTGTTGGACAGAAGCATTTAGATGAATATAGGCATTAGGGTTTTTCAATTTCTTTCCTCTTTTAACTTTCACTTCCAGGGAGAGTTGTCGGGTCCTTTCTGGGATGGTGACTTCCTCTCCAATCTTAATTTCAACTGCATTAGGCAGCAGTTGAGCTGACCTAAATGCTTTCTCTGGGTCATCAAAGCCCAAGGGATTATCCGCTAATCGGGACCAAGCTTTGAAGTTTAATAGGTTCAAACTAATGGCAAAGCGATTGAGAATGTCACTGCCTAAGTAAAAGGCGGCAGTGACGTCTCGCACGACCCAGCAATTATGGACTATGCTCTTGTTGCCTATGGAGATTTTGAGCATTCACCTGCTTGGCAGGAGATGTTTGGAATTGGGTGCTTCCAGATCCATTTCCCATTTGTCTATCAGTCTAAATGTGGGAATGGCTGGATCTTTTGGGAGTTGGCAGAACATGGCTTTGCTGATGAAGCTCTTACCGTTGTTCACACACACTTTGGCGAGAAAAGAGTCCTTCCCTTCATTTAACTGAACAGGGATGAACAACTGCTTTCCAATTTGCTGAATATCAGCCAGGCTCTGAGCTGATTTCTCATCTTTCTGGACTATAGCAGTGGGATTGTCTGATTGTGGATTGGTAAAGCATTTCAGAGTGTTTCCTTCCAGTGTGGAAGACCACCTTAGACTGGAAGGAAGGTTGATTTTCAGAAATAGAGAGGACCCCCCATCACCAGTTTGTTGTCCTACTGCTATTACTGTCACGTCTGGAATTTGGTTGTTCTGGAAGTGAAATTCTACTTGGTCAGATTTTTGGTCAACCATGTGGCATGTGCCGTTTAAACTAACATGGTTGACACTCTGTTTTAATTTTATGGGTCGGCTAGTCTGGGTCCAGAGGACCTTGTTTACACAATCTATTAGGGGTGACAACCTTTGCAGGAGGTAATTCCCCAGTAAACAAGGGGTGCCCTCTGGAGTCACAACTATGACCGGGTGCTTCACCTTGTGTCGCCCAATTTTAATGTCCAAATCCGCAGTCCCCTCGATGGGAATTTCTTCCCGTCAAAGGTCTGAAGTTGTCCAGGAAGAGAGTTGAGAGGAAGTTGGTAATTCTACCCCTTCCTGAATTCAGTTCATCAAAGGCCTTTTTGGACAGAAGGGTAGCTTGGGATCCTGTGTCCACCAGTGCCAAAATTGTACCTTGCCCCTGTATTTGTACCGGGGCATAGTATCTTCCCTCCTTCTCCGCAAGGGGACACAGATAATGCACATTTCTGGACAACTGGTGGGTTAGTTTTTTAGTTTTGGACATTGAGAGAGAAGAGATTTGGGCAGAATTCTGTGGGGAGTCTAGGGAATCTGAAAGAAAAAGGTGCCAACTAGAGATGGGAGAAGTTTTGAGTTCCCCTGGTTCCGTTTCTGGCCCGCCCCCCTTTTTGGAGGCAGTCACCAGGATGGGTTTGGACCAGGGGATTTTGATGCTGTTGGTTCTGGGATTGGATGATGGGTGGTAGTAGCTCAGTCCCCACATCTACCCAGTCTGTATTTGAATCCTTTGGGACCCATTTTTCTTTGGGAGGAGTTCCCCCATATCTGAAGGAGAAGATCCGTTTCCCGGAATCCTCTGAGGATCCCTCTCCTTCAAATTGGAAGATTTGTACCTCCTCCTCAAAATGGGTCTTTTTGGGTTCTTTGTTTCTCCTACCCTCCCTCTGCTCCTTGGTTGGCAGACTTTCAGGGGCAGGGGATTTTGGTTCTGGTTCCTGGGTTTCCAGGGGCTTTCTACAAGTGGGGAAAGAAGCTTCATCCAAGGCTTTACACCCCCCTTCCCCTTGTGCTTCCTCCCTGGGAACCGGTGATTTGTCGGGTGCTGCCCCCGTCATTGTTATGTAGCACCAGGTCCAGAGTTTGGGGCGTTCTGGGCCGGCATGCTCATCTGAGGGTTCTGCTTAGCCCTCAGCATGCGACCCAGATCCTGTGCCATGTTTTGGACCTGTTGCTCTAGCTGTGAGACCCGCTCAGGCTGATACGGGGTTCTCATTTCTC
Source organism: Ambystoma mexicanum (assembly GCF_040938575.1). Lineage (NCBI taxonomy): Eukaryota > Metazoa > Chordata > Amphibia > Caudata > Ambystomatidae > Ambystoma > Ambystoma mexicanum. The sequence continues at coordinate 973,911,651 of NC_090926.1, forward strand.
CCCTGGGCTGATCCCGGGAAGGGTAGCTATCCCTTCTCTGGTAATACCCCGGGTTCGGAAGATTTGGGTACCCATCCACCCTTAGCCTCCCCTATCCCGGATTAGGTGGTCTGGACTCAGGGAATTGTGGAAAGAAGGATGGCCGATTTTGGGGTTGTAAGTTTTGTGGGTTCCTGGGGAAAAAGTTCTGCCCAGGATTTTGGGAATTTCTGCCCTCCTGGGGGAAGTGAGGAGGGAAGTTCCCTGTGTTAGGTGCTGCTTGGTTGGATTCCCCCCCCTTGGGCTGGAGGAGTCCACACATAACCCAGGATGGGTCGGTTTCCCTTGTAGCGGGGACTAATATAGTCAGGGGAGTGAGGGATCATATTTGTGGGACTTCCTCCTTGGCTCCCTGTCTGTGCCTGGCCCGAGGGACTTCTGGGCTTGGAATTATTCTAGTGTGCAGGCAGGTTTTTAGGCCCCCCCATCTCCAAATCCAAAATGGGGGCAACCTTTACCTCTGCCACCTTAGCAGCAGCAGACGTGTTGGTTGGTTTGGGGCTTTTCTGAGCGTTCTTGTTTTCTATGGGCTTTTGCACCTCATAGATCCGGGTGGCCTATTCAATTGTCCCAGTCTAGTGATCTTTTCTCATGAAAATCTCTCACTAGCTGGGTCATGATGTAATTTGGTAGAGCATGGAAAAAAGTATTGACAAATACTTTGCTGTCCGTGCGCACCCTTCTGGTAGTCTGCACAAAGGCAAGCTTTAACTCCTGCACAAATTCTTGTGGGGTCTGATCCTCCCCACATTGCAAGTTGTAGGCTGCCTTGCGAGCCTCTTCAGGATTTCTGTGAACAGAAAAATGCTTCAAGATGGCCACCCTATATGTGGATCATCTTGAATGATTTTGGTCCTCCAGCCCCACAAAGAAACTGGAGTATTCTGGTGAAAAGGTCAATTTCACATACTGAATGCAGCTACTGCTGTCTTTCAGATGGAAAGTTTCCATTATCTGCTCAAAGAGCTCAAAGTGTTCCCAAACAGAATACTTAGCGTTCTTATGATAAGGCGTGATGACGCTCCTTATTGTCTTGATATGTTTTAAGGGGTCCTTAAGCAAGTGCCTTTTTTTCCTTATTGGCCTTCTTGGTTTGGGTAACCCTGGTCCAATCCTCCTCTGACTCAAAGGCACTGCTCCCAGAGGTGCCTGTCTGGTCTTCCAGGGTTGCCCGGATTCTGCGAGCCTGGGAATGGCTGGCAGAATGTGGGGACCTAGTCTCCTGTGTCCTGGGGCGCTCAGAGGAGTCTTCTGACCCCCCCCCACTATCCTAACTGGGCAGAGGTTTTCAAGATGCCCTTAGTGGGACTACTCTCATGGGGTTCCCCACTAAACTTCACAGTGCTTGGGTACCCATACCCAGATGCCCGCCCATCCATTCCTGGGCGGTGCTGGTCTATGAGCCCCATACTTCTGACTGGATAGTAATCTGCCATCCCCGTGGCCCTGGGCTCATGTGCGCAAGTGGACATGGGGGTGGCAGAGTCCAGGGACTGGGAGAGATGAAGGCCTCTGGTACTAGGGTTCCTGAGGTTATGTTCAGGTGTTTCCCTTTCCCAGCGAACCTCATCTCTATCAGCCCCTGCTCCCTGTTGCCATGCAAGAACCTGAGCTTTCTGTTCCTCAATAAAGGCCTTACTAGTCTCTATCAGTCTCTCTTGCATGGCTACCTGCCTGTGGAGCCTATCATTGTTCTGACAGAGAGCCTCATTTTCTCGCTGTGCATCCTGGTTTGTCTTTGAGTACTGGGCCAGTCTTTGCTGCAGGAGAGTTACCTCTTGAGTCCTGTCCATACTGGCTTGCTTCTTCCTTGCCAGAGCATCTTCCAACCTCCTGGTGTGCTCTAACAATCTATCATGCTCTTTTTGGAGGTCACCCAGTCCCTGGAGGGCCAGGAGATTTTCTTCCAGTTTCCCTTTTAAGTGACAGACTTCCTGGCCTAAGGTGTCCCTTTTCTGAGCAAGAGCCTACCTCTGCACTGCCAGGTCGTCCCTCTGCCTGTGAAGGGCACAAGCTTTCTGGCTCTCTTCATCAAACTCTGCCTGGGTATCCAGATCTTTCAAAAACAATGTTTGCTCTAATTCACTTGCATTGTGTATGCACGCCATACTATGGTGTCCTAAATATTGTTTAAACCTTGTATTCTTAATGATTATTAAAACCAAATGTTTAAACACAAACAAAATATAACAATGATATGCCTTAGTTAGTCTGGTGACACATTCATGTTTAAATGTAAGCCATGTCTTGTTGTGGCATGGTGACACACAATTATACCTTCACAGCAATTTGAAATCACCCCAATGTCAGCTCTGTGAGTAGGGCCAGCTATGAGTGGACTGATGCATATTTGTGTTTTGCATGGCTGTCTGCAGAGATACTTGGAAGAAAAATATCCAGAATGTTGTCCCTTTGACTGTCTAGCAAAAAGTGTAACTGCATCCCCCCAAGGCATAAAAACGTCCTCCAGGAGGTGTCCTGGGAATCATGTTTCAGAGACAGCATTAGCAAAGCCACACTCACACCAAAGTGCTGATCACTGGAGTCCTTTTGGAAGCTAGCAGGCATGTGAACGGATTGTAATTAAAGTAGTCATAGAAGGAAGGTAGGCATGAAGAAGTGTTCCATCATATTGGTTTCTGTCAAGTCTCTCTTCCTTTACCTATGTACTCCACTAGCTCCAGGGCAAACTATGCTGGGTGTGATTTCATAATGCAAAGGGCATTTATGTCAACAACAGGGTTTTGACCATTTAGAGCATGGTTGCTTGGGACCAGTGTTTCCATTTGTCTTTAAAAGGACAAAGAAGTATAACCATTTAAACCTCTGTTTGGGAGTACATTCCATTCATAAATCGTCTGCCATGGAGGTGAAAGTTTAAGGCTTCCAAGGCAGAGGAATATAATGCCTTCTTCCCATCCCCAGGGAACAGTGGGAGTGACTGCTGCTGGATCAGACCCTCTCTCTGCTGCCTGCACTGGATCTAGGACCCTGCCCACTGGAGGAAAAGGATCCCATGTAGGTGCCAGCCAAGCTCCTAGGAGTGGGAGTGCAACCAAATGACTTACCTTATCCTGGACTCCCAGCAAATGCAGGACCAAGGAAGCAACCCCTGCCTCTCCCCGAATCTCTGAATCATCCTAATATCTGTTTGTGCACATTTTTCTCACACCTCTACCCTGCCTCTGTGCTTTAATTACTCTGCCCCCACTCTAGCACTTCACCCATCATGGTCACAAGATCAGCACAACTGGCTTTACCATCTATCTGCACTCAAAAATGACCAATCTTCATTTTCCTTAATCAATGTATTTCTACCTACGCCTTGTCCCTGTTGACTGTTGACTGTTCCATTTACTGCCCTCCACAACCTGGTCAGAATGCCCCTCAAACTCACCCCATTGTAAGACGCTGACCGCTTCCTGTCAAATCTGATTTCTTATTTATTGCACATTCTGATTTGTTAACTGATGTTATTATCAATTGTAAATTCTTTTGTCACCAAAAGAGCACTGTTCTTCCTGTACATAAACAAATACATATACATACTAAATAAATAAGCTGTTTTACAAGGGAAAATGTGACTCAACTGCCTCCACATCTCTGATCTTGCTTGACACTGATGCCAACATCACACGACATCCTCTGCGTCTCCAACCGGCAATCGAATGCTGCTGCTTGCACCCGGATCCGTCACTTCCAGACTCCACACCGGCCCAATGACAAAAGTGTCCAGTATCCTGGATTCGGTACTGAAAAGGCTGGCACAGTGCTCCTGAGCCTAAAAGACAGGAATAAGTTACTGGGAAGAGGCCCTATCCCCCGGTCCACGTTTGAGACTACAGTGGGCCTCATTAGAAGTTTGGTGGTAGCCTTGCTGGTAAAACCGGCAGACTGCCGCCAAACTTCCGAAAGTTTCCAGCGCCCGCGAATGGGCAATTACTGGGTCATTATAGCCCTGCCAGACCCGGTAGTTGCCCTTTTGCGGGCACCACAACGGAATGCTCCCCATTCCCATTTGAGCCTGTAGGGCTCTATGGGAACAGGGAGGTCGGATGCACCGGCAATGTTATAAATGGTGCTGGTGCATCCGACATGCTGTGCTCGCGGGTGCCTTTCTGCCCACCAGGTCAGACCAGGTGGGCAGAAAGGCACCCGCGAACACAACTTGTAGTTTGCCGGTCTGGGAACTAATGTATTGGCAAGCTTACCAGTACCGCAGTTCCTGGACCGGCACACTTATCCCCTCTCTATCCCTCTCACCACTCCTCTCTCCTAGAGTGATCAATGTCTCCTTTTCTCCCATTTCACACTCTCTACCCCTCAAGCTAAGTCAACTCCAGCACTGCCACCTACCTTCTCGGTTATCCGACCTATGAAGCGTGTGTCACTGGCTAACTCACATCCTGACACAGCTCTTCCCATGCTCCACTTTGCTATCTCTGATACTCTTGATGTTCTTGCCTCTATCATGAGGATCCACTTGAAGCCCAAAGCCAAGTGCAACTCCTGGTACGACTCAGACCTTGTCACCCATAAAGGCAAGTGCAGGGTGGCTGAGAGGAAATGTCTTGCTTCCTGTGCATCCTCTGACAAACTGGCCTGCCGCCTGCTCTAAAGGCAATAACGGCTCTCTGTCCTCACCAAGAAGAGAGCCCACATCAAGCCTGCATCTCTGCAGCATCCAACAACTCGGCCACACTCTTTAAAATCTGCAAGGATCTGGCCAATCCTGGTGCAGTCTCTACCTCTCCTGTCCCCTCCCAGCCCCTCTGCACAGCCCTGGATTCTCATTTCATCACTAAAACTCAGGACATCCTGTCCTCTCTCTCCCCTCCTTCCTCTACTCTCTGCTCTACCTCTCGCCCCCCTGTGGCCACCTCTCCTCCCTCCTTCTCTACATTTCTTCTGTTCTCCCCTTGATGTTTTCTAGACAAGGCAGATCTATGAAAGTCTTGTCAAAACAGTTTCTCCCCTGTTCTTCCCAAACAATCAAGCACCATATTGACACCCTAGCTCCTGCCCTGGCTGACTTCTGCAACCACTCATTCACCACTGGAGCCTTCCCTTCCCCCCTGAAGCATTCTCTTGTGAACCCTCTTCTCAAGATACCTTCAGACGATCCCTCATGCCTGGCTTACTATCGCCCGATCTCCATCACTCCTTTGCTGGGCAAACTCCTGGAAATGCTGGCCCTCTCCCATCTTAATATTCATTCTGAATCTGTTGGTTGTCTCCATGACCATCAGCATGGCTTCAGATCATCCATAAGCATTGAAACTGCTCTCCTGAACATCCGTGAAGCCCTGCTCTTCAACCTTTATTCCAATATCCCCTCTGCTCTCATCTTACTCAATCTCTCTTCTGCCTTTGACATGATCAACCATGCCACCCTGCTCAACCGGCTACATGATAACCTGGGTATCAACGGTCAGACCCTGGCCTGGTTTACTTCTTTCCTCTCCGATTGATCCTCCCAGGTCCAACTAGGGTCCTTCCTATCCTCTATCACTCTTTCTACCTGTGGTGTTCCCCAGGAGTTGTAACCTCTCTCCATGGCTGTTCAACCAATACAAGTCACCTCTTGCCCACCGGATTGCCACTCTCTGCCCCAACTTTCAGTAATATGTAGATGACACTCAGCTCAGTTTCAGGCTCTCTTCCGCCACCTCTTCTCCTTCTCTCATCTCTGACTGTCTGTCTGCTATCCAGGAGTCGAGTGCCGCGTACGATCTCTGCCTTATTGCCAGTAAGAGGGAGATTATCTTCAACGGCACACCTGCTCCCTCTTTTTCTGTCATTCTCTGGCCTCCCTCCCTAGACCGTCTTCCCGTTCCCACCTTTGAGGCTAAGAACCTTGTGGTCATATTCGACTCCACACTCTCCTTATCTCCCCACATCTCTGACGTTTCTAAGACGTCGTACTACCAACTGCACCTTCTCAGAGGTATTCTTCCTTTCCTCTCCTTCCCACAGAAGGTCACTGTCTGCAGAGCTCTGGTACTCTTTAGGCCGGGCTACTGCAACAGCCTCTTTCTAAATGCGCCTGCTTCTACTCTCCGCCCTCTGCAACTCATAAAAAACAGGACTGCAAGACTTGTCCTTGGCATCAAGCCGAGGGATTGTATCTCTCCAGCACTGAAATCTCTGCACTGGTTCCCAGTGGCTGCGAGGATTAAGTCCCTCTGCATTGTCCACAAGGCCTTCTGGGGCCTGAGGCCTCAATACCTCCAACTCTCTCTTCGTAAATATCTTCCTACTGGAGCTCTTTGCTCCTCCGCCTCCAACTCCCTCAGGGTCAGTCACTTCTCCAAGCAACAATTTGGTGGTAGATCTATTTCTTCGGCTGGGGCTTCCCTCTGGAAAAGCTTCCGTGCCTCTCTGAAACCTAAGGAGAACCATCTTCGGATCTGGAAGCACCTCAAGACTTTCCTCTTTGCTTCTGCCTTCTCTCTTCCTCTCCCCTGCTGATTTCCTGTCTGAAACTGAAATTGCACTGGTCACATGGCTACCCTCTTATCTCAGGGCCAGGTCCCCTCCCCGCCAGTTGAACACCTGCACTGCCCCCAAGCAACCCTTGCACTTGGGTCTGTATATGTAACCCTACAGTCTTGCTACATGCACTTTGAACACCTGCTGTCTGCACTTACCCTTGCACGTGCCACTTGCTGGCCGCACTTCTTTTATTGTTTGATCCCATATACTGCACTGCCTTTTCCCATTTCTCCTCGCATTTTCCCCACCCTCTCCCCTGCACTTGTGCCATCTCAATGTCACCTGTCCTAGTAACATCGTTGTTTCTGTCTTCCCTTTGTTCCTCCTCCCTTGCCTAGTCACGCCTTGGAACACTTGTGTATAGGCGTGTTATGAATGCCATATCATATCATATCATATCACCTTACTTCTCCACTTCTCTTTCTTCTCTGCATTTGGTCTTTCCTCCTTTTCCTTCAGCTCCGATCTTCTTGTTATTTTTCTTCTATCCTTGATCTCTTTCTTTTGCCCTTTCTGTGTAGTGTTTAGAAACCCTCTGCTTTGTTATTCTGTTTAGCTTCCCCCTCTACCCTCCTTGCCCTATTACCTACGTCTCCAGCACTCTCGCTATCCTCTTGCCACCCTTAATTCTTCCTTGCTTTTCAAACTCATCCTCCTCTTTCTACAATTTCTCCTCAGCCTCCGCTATTTCTACCCTGCTTCACGTCTTCTCTTTTATTTCTCTACCACCTCCACATTTTCAGGACCTCTTATGCTCTTTTCTGTCTCTTTGCCACTTTATCTATCCCCCTCCATTATTCTCTATTCCACCTCCAACTTTGTTCTCCCTCCTCAAATACAATGTTGCTCTCTCTTCACCTTTCCCTCATCTGCTCCACTCTCCCATTTCCTTTCCTCCTAGCTAAACACAGGCACACACCCTGCTCCCCATACTCATAACCTTTACACTCCTCACTTGTCTCATCTCCCACGTGGGATGGTTCTTGTGACCTGACTGTACAAATATTTTCTGGCATACACAGCATGTGAGCATGTCTTGTGGTTGGTCGCCCAAGACTGTAAATACACATTTTTGAGATGTCACTGATTGCATAGAGGACCACCCAAAAACGTCACTAATGAACACATCTTAGATTATTTTAGCAGACTGCGGCCAAAGCCAAGGCCAATGCTCATCCCAGGCCCACCCAAGAAACCCAAAGCATCCACTGCGTGTGGCTTGTTGCTAGGCCCAGTGGACATTTCCCCCTAATGAGGAACCATGGGCCACTGACCCTGGCTGGCAGCCATATCTCATATCTAGTGCCCTCTTAGAGCAAGTGACACTCCTACACCTGGTGACGAGTTCACTGTGATGACTATTTAGGATATCAAATTGTAGTAGCTAATTACTACACCCCATTTGTGCTTCGCTTCATTGCAGGTTCTCTAACTGTAGAAAAGGTGATGTTTTTTTTTTTTTTTTAAGGATGCGCTTTTGCTACTAGCAGGAGAGACAGAGTAGACTTTTGGGCCGAAACGCAGATCTGTAGACACATTTTCTTATGGCCATTGTGTGTGGTAACAATTCATTCATTATGTTTTGAAGGTATATGCAAAAGCACCACACTTCTGGTGGGAGGTGCTTAAGTGCACGTACAGTGGAAAGACTGTGATGAATTAGTGTGGAGAAATAATATGTCACCGGTTTTGTCTTGAGTTAAAACATTCATATGTGAAGACCTCAGACAGATACAATGGCCCTCATTACGACCCTGGCGGAGATCATGGTGCAATATGCACCATGGAGCATGGCGGAAAGCTGCCAATACCGCCATGGGGGTTGGCGGATTTACCGCCCCATTCCGACCTTGGCGGGGCGGTAAATCCCCAATCCCCATTTTACCCTTCCCCATTCCCATTTTTGCCCCATAGGGTATAATGGGAGTGGGGAAGGCGTTAATTACGCCACCGTAAATTACGGTGGCGTAATTAACATCAAGGTCCCGTAGCGCCATGGATTACTCCGCCCGGAAAAACCAGGCGGAAAAAGGCTCCATGGCGCTACGGGAAATCGTAGTAAGGCGGACGGGTCCGCCACGATTACCGCTGGCGTAATCCCACTCCGCCAGGGTCGTAATGAGGCCCAATGTGTTTACATTACAGATGCCCAGTTTGAGATGTGGAATCTGAGCGTGAGCACAAATGTTTGCCTCACCTACTAACCTCCACTAAGTGTATTTTTCATGCCAGTCTTTATATTATTTGTTGTGATGTAGTCTCATGGCCCAGACCAGATCATGTATGTTTGTAGAACACGATTATGAAATCAAACATTGTTTTTTGTAAAAATCAGGTTCGAATACAGCTGAGAAAATAGGAACAAGGGTATATTTACCGTGTAGGAGTGTCCTTTTTCATCGTTTATGAATACTCCCAGTCAGGCGTTTAGTATTTAGACTGTTAGTTTTCCCAGAGGTTGTGGGAACATACTACTGGGCCCCGTATATACTGTAAGATCCACTTAGGCAAAACAAAATAGGCTCTCTCTCTCTAGAAACACTGGATTACACCACAATTAGAGGTTCAAGCTCTGATGGGCAGTTCGAAGCCCTTCCCTGAAGCCTAGTTGTGTTCTGGCCAGCACGTTATTCTCCTCAACCCACTTGAAGCTTTACTAGGATTATCTTCTCAAAAGGTTTGAACAAACTATCTAAGAGGTCTATGGACCAGACATAACTTATCTTTTTTTTTAAATATCGGAGCAATCATGTCACTTCTCCAGGTGCTCGGACATCGTTCACGTGCTGGCATAGCATTGAAAAGGGAGTCCATAACTCTCAGTTTACTTTACATACATATATCGCATTCAATAGCTGGGCTCTTACTGGCTTTTAGAAAACTATCTTCTGTCGATGCCTGAGCAAATGCAATGTGCAAATGCTCATAATTTAGACCAACAACATCATGAGTCAATTTACCTCCCTGACTCCCTTTCTTGGGTATCATAACCAGTAATGTACACTTTTGCAAAGTGCAGTACCTGATTAACAGCCAGGGCATTAGTCTAAATGGCATTATCAGTCCAAGGCCTAAGGCTACGAGTTGCCAGAATCTATACGAAGTCCACCTCCAAATTAAACTCTATCAAAACTGACCCAGATTAATCAAGCTATCGCTTCCTCAAGCATTCCTAATAATGTGTTCTAGCTTGACATACAAGAATACAGTTATCTGTCTCAAAACTAAGAACTTAAATGAGCTCTCATTTCCCGTATTGGCATAATGTACCAAGCCGGATCATCCTGAGCGTTCTTGTAATGGGGGTCGAGTTTCACTTGCTTAATTCTCTTTTGTCATGAATTCAAAATCTTCTAATAATCTAGTATATCTTCTATTAGCTGGTGTGTGTGTGTGAATTTGAGTGTGATTGCTCGTACTATTATTTTCATCTCTAAGTGGGCATATAATAATTGCATATCTGGGCCTAATGATAAAAAGTAAATGATGTGCTAAGTGGATTTGTTTGTTTAAGACTGGAATTTACCTGCAAATTATAACGTGTACTTTTACTGATCTGGTAACTAGGTTTAAATGTACATACATAAAATAATAGAATGTTTAGTAATCAGCATTTTTGGTAGCCAAAAGCAGAGTCAAAGCTCACAGTATTTTTGTTCTGCACGAGCCATGGAAGTACAGAGCACATTTGCGGCCATGATACGAGATGACTCGCCATCTGCATCCATGTTTGAGGTAGTGGGGCGATGAGGAAGCTGATTGGTTGACATGCAAGCCTAGGTCTATGCAAATATTGTGTCAGGCTCTGTCAAGGGCACAGCTACACCCACTTTCCAGCTCATTGTCACCATCGAAGGTCCACGCCGCCTGACACAGAAATGCCAATTACATGGGCTCTGGCCACATTAGGCTTTATTTAGAAATAATGGGAAGGAACATGAAGAGGCGGTAGTTATATAATGTAGGTAGGACAGGTAGAATTGTACGGTTCTTGACTGATACTGAAAAGCCATGCCATCTAAAGCCAGATGATGTACCGATATCATGTTCTTTGGTAATGTAACTGACTAAATGCATCATCCAGAATTGTATGTATAAGGCTAATTGTTCAAATCTATATACAAACCCTGAGGTTTCTGTACTCAGGGGCCACAGTGTTGGGTTGGGGTTACTATGACATTTTCTCTCTCATCAATTTGTACATAGCTTGAAGGAAATACATAGTTTCTACCTTTGCTGCCTTATTGCCTATTGAATTATTTGGTGATGAGCTGTGGTAATTGGCAGCTGTATTCCTACTTGATTTTGTATATGAATGACGTCTGGTGGCGGGTCGGGGGAGCTTTCTTCCCAGTCAGCCTACCACTTGACTGACATGGCTTTACCCTTAGCCACACCGCTCATACCAAGCCCATATCGGGGGCATATCCGCTCAAGGAGTGGTATATTTCTAAATCTGCAAGTGATAGCCATTAAAATGAGATCATTGAATGTATATGATGGCAAAAGTGAAAGCATAGACTTTTTTGTTAATGTAATGTGTTATAATGTCAATTGAAACAATGTTAACGGACACTGGTTCTTTTTGGTTGCCAATTCACGGGGTAATTCATAGAATCCAGCGCACACGTGGCGCACGCGGCTGGCACACAGTGTGCGCGTGCGACAGTCTGCGCCAGCCGCGTGCGCTAAAATTCATTTCCACGCACAGCGTATTCATGGATTTCAACATCCAAAACCAGCCGTGGCGCAGAGTGGCACAGCGACCCTGCAGCAGCACCAGTTACGCCCCCAACCCCTCCCCGTGCGCCATGCACAGCGCACAAATCCTGTACATGGTGCACAGGCCATTGGACCAGCATACAGCCCTCCAACCACGAAAACGTCTGTAAAACTCCCAGCGCACCCCTCTGACTACATGTACACCCCGGCGAGTTCCACACGCGTTTGGCCCTGTGCGAGCGGGGTACGTGTATTACTGGGGAGCGCGGGGAGTTTCACATGTGATTGGCCCTGTGCGAGCGGTGTACGTGTATTACTGGGGTTCGCAGGAAGTTTCACATGCGATTGGCCCTGAGCGAGCGTGGTATGTGGATTTCGGGGGTGCGCGGGAAGTTTCACACGCGATTGGCCCTGTGCGAGCGGTGTACGTGTATTACTGGGGTTTGCGTGGAGTTTCACATGCGATTGGCCCTGTGCAAGCAGTGTACGTGTATTACTGGGGTGCGTGGGGAGTTTCGCACGTGATTGGCCCTGTGCGAGCGTGGTACGTGTATTTCGGGGGTGCGTGGGATGTTTCACACGCGATTGTCCCTGTGCGAGCGGGGTACGAGTATTACTGGGGTGCGCAGGGAGTTTCACACGCGATTGGCCCTGTGCGAGAGGTGTACGTGTATTACTGGGGTTCGCGGGGAGTTTCACACGCGATTGGCCCTGTGCGAGCGTGGTACGTGTATAACTGGGGTTCGTGGGGAGTTTCACATGCGATTGGCCCTGTGCGAGCGTGGTACTTGTATTTCGGGGGTGCACGGGAAGTTTAACACGCGATTTTGCTGTCAGAGCGGGGTACGTTAATTTTGGGGGTGCGCGCGAAGTTTCACATGCGATTTCGCTGTCAGAGCGGGGTACGTGTATCCAGTGGGGTGCGCGGGGAGTCCCACACGTGAAAGGCAGTGTGGGTCCTCCCAGGTGTCCCCTCAACCCCCTCCATTGCCCCTGCAGGCAGCCCACACCACAGGGGACTACCCTGCACCCCGGTCATGTCCCGCAGGCAGCCCATCCACCATGGGCATTCCCCCCAGCCAAGCCACATGTCACCTTGCAATATGATCACCAACTCATATCCCCCAGCACCCCCACCCCCCAGCAGTGAGGGGCACCTGCCAGCAGGCCCCCACTCACGTCCCACTCATGTCCCCCTGCACCACCACCCCCCAGCAGTGAGGGGCACCTGCCAGCAGGCCCCCACTCATGTCCCACTCATGTCCCCCTGCACCCCCACCCCCAGCAGTGAGGGGCACCTGACAGCAGGCCCCACTCATGTCCCCCTGCACCCCCCCCAGCAGTGAGGGGCACCTGCTAGCATGCCCCCACTCATGTCTCCCTGCACCCTCACCCCCCAGCAGTGAGGGGCAACTGCCAGCAGGCCCCCACTCATATCCCACTCATGTCCCCCTGCACCCCCACCCTCCAGCAGTGAGGGGCATCTGCCAGCAGGCCCCCACTCATGTCCCACTCATGTCCCCCTGCACCACCACCCCCCAGCAGTGAGGGGCACCTGCCAGCAGGCCCCCACTCATGTCCCACTCATGTCCCCCTGCACCCCCACCCCCAGCAGTGAGGGGCACCTGACAGCAGGCCCCACTCGTGTCCCACTCATGTCCCCCTGCACCCCCACCCCCCAGCAGTGAGGGGCACCTGCTAGCATGCCCCCACTCATGTCTCCCTGCACCCTCACCCCCCAGCAGTGAGGGGCACCTGCCAGCAGGCCCCCACTCATATCCCACTCATGTCCCCCTGCACCCCCACCCTCCAGCAGTGAGGGGCACCTGCCAGCAGGCCCCCACTCATGTCCCACTCATGTCCCCCTGCACCCCCATTCCCCAGCAGTGAGGGGCACCTGACAGCAGGCCCCCACTCATGTCCCACTCATGTCCCTCTGCACCCCCACCCCCCCAGCAGTGAGGGGCACCTGCCAGCATGCCCCCACCCATGTCCCTATGCACCCCCACCCCCCAGCAGTGAGGGGCACCTGCCAGCAGGCCCCCATTCATGTCTCCCAGCACCCACTCCCCCCAGCAGTAAGGGGCACCTGCCAGCAGGCTCCCACTCATGTCCCACTCATGTCTCCCTGCACCCCCACCCCCCAGCACTGAGGGGCACCTGCCAGCAGGCCCCCACTCACGTCCCACTCATGTCCCCCTGCACCCCCACCCCCCAGCAGTGAGGGGCACCTGCCAGCAGGCCCCCACTCATGTCCCCCTGCACCCCTACCCTCCAGCAGTGAGGGGCACCTGCCAGCAGGCCCACACTCATGTCCCCCTGCACCCCCACCCCCCAGCAGTGAGGGCTCCTGCCAGCAGGCGCCAACTCATGTCACATTCATGTCCCACTGCACCCCCACCCCCCAGCAGTGAGGGGTACCTTCCAGCAGGCCCCCACTCATGTCCCACTCATGTCCCCCTGCAACCCCACCCCCCAGCAGTGAGGGGCGCCTGCCAGCATGCCTCCACTCATGTCCCCCTGCACCCCCACCCCCAGCAGTGAGAGGCAACTGCCAATAGGCCCCCACTCATGTCCCACTCATGTCCCCCTGTATCCCCACCCCCTAGCAGTGAGGGGCACCTGCCAGCAGGCCGCCACTCATGTCCCCCTGCACCCCCACCCCCCAGCAGTGAGGGGCACCTGCCAGCAGGCCCCCACTCATGTCCCACTCATGTTCCCCTGCGCCCCCACCCCCCAGCAGTGAGGGGCACCTGCCAGCAGGCCCCCACTCATGTTCCCCCCAACACGACCCACAATCATGGCCCTCATGGTCACCAAAATCCCACGGCACGCCACCCCTGCCCAAATAACCAACCAAGCATAACATACACCCCACATTGAAATGCCCATTACATGAAACAACCCAAAGGGCATGTATGTACATCAACACATGTCCGTCACACACATACAATGGGTGCCAGTGAATGTGAAAACCTGCATCGTGACCTGCATGAAACCAATGAGAGAATACCACACATTGAAGTACGGGAAAAAATGTATTGAACAAAAAATGTGGTGAAAGAAATTCAAAGACCAAACAATGGACATAAGGAAAACAATGCAGAATGTCACATAATGATAAAAAAAGGAAATCAGAATCCAAAATATAAGCGTCAAACTTCAGACATGGCATCACACTCCCTAACACACATGTCATTTCTACTCACACACATGAGCAATTCCACAGCAATATTGCACCAGGCAGCACCATCCATACACATACAACAGCATCAGCATCTGAAGGTGAGTCTGACATCACATGAAACACGGGGAGTACACAACACATGCACACACCCTAACACACTTATATGCATGTGTACATGTCCACCAACTGTCAGAGTGATGAGATCGCCATCCATGTCGAGGAGGGGGTCGCAAGAAGTTCCAGCACACGGAGGAATCCAGCACTGGTGACCCGTCCCAGTAGGTCAACACAGTCAACGAGGCATCCGAGATGACGTGCAGTGTCTTCACGAAAACACTCCAGGTCACCTCGCATGCCCCGTTGACCCAACGCAATCCCAGCCAGGACAGGCTCAACCCGGTTCCGGATAGCCACGTCTGCAGGGAGAGGAAGGCCAGTTGTTGTGCGCCCATCCCCTCCCTGAAAACGGGTCTTGACGTAGGCATTCCTGCTGGTGCCGGATGATGCAGTCACAGGATCAGGAACAGGATTACACACAGGCACCTCCGCGGCGGCCTGTGCTGCCTCCTGTCCCTGACCCTGAACTGCACCACTGGCACCAGTGGAATCCCCACCTCCAGACCTCGTGAGTGTCCCTTCCACGGCCTCCTGCTCCTCCAAACCCCCCACCAACCTGGATGACTCCATGCCATCTTCCTCCATCGGACCCTGTGGGGTCTCAGCTGCCCCTTCTGCTGCCGAGGAGTCCATCTCCAACCTCCGGCTCTTGGACCTACCCTCGGCAGCTGCGGCCTGGGACGCAGAACCAGACTCCTCACTCCCCGAAGAGATGACAATCTGGGAGGGGAGCCAGGCCTTGCGTCTCTGGCTGGTGGTGCGATCCCTGCCGCTTTGCTCCACAGCACCCTCTCAGCTCTCTTCATCAGTGGACGGTGCAGACAGGGAGAGATAAAACACAGGCATCATGGCACTGTACAATGGACTGATACACACATGACAGTTGTACATGAGTGTCAGTGTCAAACTTCGGACATGGCATCGCACTCCTTAACACACATGTCATTTCTACTCACACACATGAGCAATTCCACAGCAATATTGCACCAGGCAGCACCATCCATACACATACAACAGCATCAGCATCTGAAGGCGAGTCTGACTTCACATGAAACACGGGGAGTAGACAACACATGCACACACACCAACACACTTACATGCATGTGTACATGTCCACCAACTGTCAGAGTGATGAGATCGCCATCCATGTCACATCTGGCATTCAGCCTTCTACATGGCAATGCCACATGCATCCATGTTGCATCACAGTTGCACACTTGTCAAATACACACACATGCACATGTACACAGTGCAGATACATGCAGCTGGAACCAACATCCATGTGTGACACCACAACCATGCCAACGTACATAAACAGTAATTCAAACATGTGTGCTCCCACATCTGCATTTGGCCTGCATGCTTACCCACACATACTCGCATGTGTCAGCCTCACGCCCCTGTACATACACATCCATATATTACCCTAGAGAAACACATGTGCAACCTGCACACTACTAGCACACCACGACACGCACAGCGTCCAACCAGTATGCATGTACACTTACCGCTCGACTCCAGACGGGTCTGCCTCTCATGGACCTGGACATGGAGCGCTGGGCTTATGCGTTCCAGGACCCTCATTTGGTGGTCAGACAGGTGGCCCCGGCGCCCCTTGTCATCCGCTGCCTTAAAGAAGCACTGTGGCCTTGTCGAGGGTCCTGGACCTGAAGTCCTCCCAGCGCTTCTTGACATGTTTGATGTCGCAGACTGCCACCCCCTCCTTGTTGATGGCAGTCACAATGTCCATCCAGATCCTGGTCCGTCCTTCATAGTCGGTGCGCAAACTTCCAAAGAGGGCATCATACTGCCCCAGGACTTGCTCCACCAGGACACCAACTTCCCTGGCACTGAAGCTGGTGGCCCTCTGCCTCTCTGGCTGGGGGTTGCCAGGGGTGCCAGATGGTGTTGTCCCCGACATGGCAACCCCAGAGGCAGGTGTGGGTGGGCAACTGGGTCCTGGGGCTGGGCTGTGGAGTGATGATATCCCAGTCGGGAGTCTTCAGTTCCAGCAGGGGTGGTCACAGCAACTGAACCCCTGGCTGACGTCCAGGCAGCAAATAGCAGGGCACGAAGGCAGCAGGCAGGCAGGTAGCAGCAGATGGCAGATGTGAGCGTGCTATGGGATCTAGGGGGCAGTAATTCGGCTTTCTGGGCAGGAGCATGGTCTTCCGTGTGTTGTCGCGTGGCCAGCTTGATACGGAGTAATTTGGCACATGAAAAAATTGCACGTCAGCATGCAATTTGAGGAAAGGCCCTTAGCACGTAAATGCGTCTGTGAAGTTACGCGCGCAGGTGTTTCCCTCATGACGGGTGCATAGTGAATCAGCACATGAATACACCGCATGTACGCAAATTCATTGGACCAAAGGCCCTTTTGGCAACCCCAGAGGCAGGTGTGGGTGGGCAACTGGGTCCTGGGGCTGGGCTGTGGAGTGATGATATCCCAGTCGGGAGTCTTCAGTTCCAGCAGGGGTGGTCACAGCAACTGAACCCCTGGCTGACGTCCAGGCAGCAAATAGCAGGGCACGAAGGCAGCAGGCAGGCAGGTAGCAGCAGATGGCAGATGTGAGCGTGCTATGGGATCTTGGGGCAGTAATTCCGCCTTCTGGGCAGGAGCATGGTCTTCCGTGTGTTGTCGCGTGGCCAGCTTGATACGGAGTAATTTAGCACATGAAAAAATTGCACGTCAGCATGCAATTCGAGGAAAGGCCCTTAGCACGTAAATGCGTCTGTGACGTTACGCGCGCGGGTGTTTCCCTCATGACGGGTGCATAGTGAATCAGCACATGAATACACCGCATGTACGCAAATTCATTGGACCAAAGGCCCTTTTGCGTGTAAGCGCGTCTGTGACGTGACGCGCAAGGGCGTTTCCCTCAACACGGGTGAATGTTCATCGTACACGTGCAAAAACTTCACGTCCGAGTGTCAGCTCGTGTAAATGGAGGAAAGGGCCTTAGCGCATACACGCGTAAGTGACGTTGTACGTGTGGGGCGATTGAAAAGGTACGTGTAGCACGCCATTTTCTTGTACATGCTTTTTGTGGAGAGCGAGTGGGTGAATTTTGTACTAGTCAGTTCACACGCGATTACTTCACAACGGTTCAAGTTCGTACTCCCTGTTACCTCTGACAGCGTTCGATTCTTATTTTGGCCTGTTTCCTCAAAAAGCGATCACTTCTTCTTTTGTCCTGTTTCCTCAGACAGCCTCCAATTCTTCTTTTGGCGGGGGTGTTGCCAATGCGCACACGCGGGTCTTTTTCCACGTTCTTTTTCCAGGCATATGGTGAGTCGTGCACGTATTTACCAACTGTGCTTGCCCCGTGTGTCGCGTAACCCTTCAGAGGTCAGTGTAGGCTGTGTGTATTACGCGTATGCTTATTTTTGTGTTTCTGGGTGCCACAGCGTAGTACGGGTTCCTTTTTCCACGCACGTGGTCTAAGAGAGGTTGCGTGCATGTTCATTTTTGTTTTCGGGGTGCCTGTGCATTGTATGACCCGTCATCTTCCCCCAGGGGTCACAGACAGCCTTGCTAGAGCACTAGGGTACGAATTCCATCTAGTAGGTTACCCCTTTCACCCCCAATTGCCCAGGACAATTGTTTACTGCTACTCCCATACGCACAACAACATCAGTGCCATGGTTGGGAGGCGACCAAGTGGTAAGGGAGGCAAAGGTGGCCGACCTCCAAAAGGTGGGCGTGGTGGGCGCGGTAGGGTAACGTAGCCAGGACTTGCAGGGTGCCCCTAGACCCCCATGTGTGGAGGACCAATCAGGGACACCCATGCCCCCCCCGTGGTTGTGGGAACGTAGCTGACACCATCCCAGCTCAGCCCTTTTTGGACCAGCCCATTTTGGCACCAGAACCGGCACAGGATGACTCCTAGGCTGACTTCCAGGTCAGCAAGTCTAAGCCACGTGTAGCGGTGCAAGTTGCTGTCACCAGGCCACATGGATCTGGGGCAGCAATGTCATCTGCTGCCCCAAATAGGCAGGGTGGGGAGGCTGCAGGGGCAGCTGCAGCTCTATCCACCCCAGCTCTGAGTCTCCCAGCGGGGACAGTGTCGGACCAGGTCCATCATACCGACGTTGGCCCTGCCAACATCACCCTGCAGCCAATGCTTGCACCAAGACCTATGGTCATTGTGCATTCACACACTCCTAGTACCCAGTCCACCAGCGCTTCTGCCCCTACTGACCAGAGTGGCATAAGCCACTCAGGATCCGCACTACCTTTGAAAAAGAAGAAGGGTGCTCTGGCAGTACAGGCTGAGACCCCAGACACGGCTACACACTCCGGCACGTCAATGAAGCCTAGCTTTAATGACGCCGAACTTGATGCACTTGTGGCCTATGTGTCAGCACATAGCCACGAAATGGTGGTGACTGCAGGGTGCAAGACCACACTTGGTCAACGTAAGGCACACTGGCAGACCATCGCCGACATCATTAGTGCCCTTGAATTTGTGAGGCACACAGCTGATGATTGCTACAAGCGGTGGAATGACCTGAAACGCAGAGCAAAGAACAAGCTGGCCTCAAATCATGCCTCTACTCTGGTGACTGCCGGTGGGTCTCCACCAGAGGACAACCAACTCACTGAACATGAGTCTGTTTCTGGAACCCTCGTCACAGAGGAACAGATCCAAGGCATGGGAGACCTACCAGATTACGACGCATTGTCCGGTGAGTGCCCATGCATGTGTGTGTAATCCATGTGTATGTTGTTTGGGTGACGGGTTCTGATTGAGTGCCTGGTGAGGGTGTGTACTCCTGAGTGGTATGGGTCACCCATGTGCTACCTCCAAAACATTCACTGGCCTTGAATTTGGGTATGACAGTATCCCTTCTGCCCACAGTAGCCAATTAGCGCAACATTACTGCAGTTGCCCTTGAACTGTCATCTTGCAACAACATTGTTCAGATTTTTTCAGGGTTCATTCAGGCTGATTGTTTCAATTCTCCAATTTTTGCAACGCATTTATCAGCCCTAATGCCACATATGTGACATGCTTCTGTCATTGATTACACCCCTCATTGGGCCACATTTAATACCTTGTCATGTGAATGATTAGACCATTCAGGCTGATTGAGTATTGGCCTGCTCACATTGATTTTTGGTGCCTGTTTGAATTTGGTACACGATAGTTGTTTCCTGTCATGTTAAAGTGACCAACCATTGATGTGTACATCTGCCTACAATCACTGTATTATTGTACACTGGATGTGTAGCAGTGTGTGGCACATGCACATTTTGGCACACTATTTAGCATTTTTCATCTCATCATGTCCATCTCACATGGATGGGTGACAGTACTCATTCACTGACATATCGCTGTGCTAGTCAAATGTGCCATGTCTATGCTACATGCCATTTGTGTGCTGGCATGTGTCATGTTTGTGTATTGGACATGCCACTCACAGGCTGATGTGTGATGCCAGTGCTACCCACCATGCAGCAAATGTGTTGCTTTTCCATCTTGGTGTCCTCAGTGTCTGCTTTTAACTCCCCTTCAAAATCATTGACAGTGCATGCATGCCAGGGTTGTAGTCATGTGGGACATGTGTACATCATGTACTGGATCTCTGGCTTGTCAGGCCTATGTGTGTGCTATGGTGCTCATGCCTGTTTCCATTTGTTGTCTTTCATGTTTTTGCAGGTGATGACGCACTTGATGCTGGTGAGGTTGAGGAGATGGTGGAGACCCATGAGGAATCTCAGCCACGACCTGGCACCAGTGGAGGACGTGGTGTGGTGGTGGGTGAAAACCCTTTCGTACTGCGGACCATACTTTCCAGGGGTGTCTCTGGGTGCACCTCCCCAGACCTCTATTCAGGTGCTGAATCGGATGATGAGACTTATGTGCTGTCGCAGATGAGTGCTTCTTGCAGGGATTCAGTTCTGTCCAACCCACCTGCACCAGGGGTAGAACCCTCTATGGGGATGTCAGTGTTGGGTGGTCCGCCTTTGGTGGTTACGGATGCAGGGTCACACTCCACAACATCTGATCCTGTTCCTGGGCCAGCAGATCAGAGGGGGAATGCAGTCCTGCAGCCTCAGGCAGTGCCAGCACAGCAAGGTGCAGATCGCCTTGCCCTGAACAGGTGTGGTGCCCGCCGATGCGGTGACCATGCGCCACCAGGCAATACTGTATGGGAAAACTCTATGTACGGTATAGCAGCCCAACAGGGAGCATCTGTTGAAATGATGGCTCAGGCAATTGAGAGGGTGGCCACTTTCATTCTCCCCCCTGAAAGGCAGATGGAGCAACAACAGCAGGCAACAGAGTCCATTTGCCAATCACACAGGGAAGACATGTTGGCATCCAACAGGGACCGACGGGCGGCACTGGAGACTCTGCGCGAAGCCATGTCAATAGAGTCACAGGGCCACAGGGAAGCCCTGAGGGTGGAACTCCATAACCTCAGGGAGACTCTGGTTGAACTTGAGGCTTCCCGAAATTTTAGGGCAGAACAGCAGCTGGAGCAGCTCACACGTTCACTCTCAGCTGAGCTGCAGGCAACCCGTGAGGAGATCCGGGCATCACGCGAGGCCATGCATGCAGAAATGCAGGCAACCCGTGAGGTGCTGCATGGGGATCTCCGCACTATCATCCTCCAGAATCAGACCTTCCACACCCGCATGCTTGCTGCCATAGAGGACCATACCAGGGCTTTGCATGGGCTACCTCCCATAGCACCACCACCTCCTGATGCAGCAGCAGAGGGTGATAAGAGCGACAGCAGTTCTCCCACAATGGCATAGCCGTGCAGGCCATGAGCCCATGAGCCCATGGAGGTATTTTTTTTTCACAACATCCACGCAGTTGGGTGTTGGTGTGCACCCTGTCCTCGAACCTCCTTGGTGGCCCCCCCCCCACCCTGGCCTCCACATGGCCAGTTTTGATTTTTGTTTTGTTTTTTTTGTTTTTACAGTCTGTTGCCTTGTGTGGCTCCCGTGGGCATCCACTGTTTATTCCGGCTGGGCACATGCAGGCTTGTCCTGTGTTTGGGATAGATGCTTGGGTTCCAGACATACACACCCCTCCTGCTTCCCGTTTCCATGGGCTTGCAAAGGGTGTGACCAAGTGACAGTAACTTACACAGTGACATCGGACTCCCATGAGCTGTGTGGGCAGTCTGTAGTCAATACTGTGTGGACATCCCACACAGTACCCAGACATACCCAGTGGGTATTGTTGTTGTTGTATTGAACACTGCATGGTGTATTGATATGTGCTTGTGCATCCATGTCTTCATCCTTATTCGCAGGTACCTTCTTCATGTCTTCACATGGACGTCTCCTTTGCAGATGCAGTTCATGTTGTATGCAGTACACTGACACATTTGCGTGACAGCAACACTCTGCAGTTGGAAGGGGTCGATGTGCTGGCTTATTCAGGTTGTAAGACTTGCACTACTTTGACTTTGTACTGTCATATTTATGCAATTTTTCATGTTGTGTTGCTGTATTGTGTTGCTGGTAAGTATTTGTTCATGTGTGCTGTTTGTTATTGATTACTGGAAGAATATTGTCTGTGGGCTGTTTCCTTTAGGGACAGTGCACTTTGTGACACTTGTGTCAGGTGTTGTGCATTCCTTTGTTTGCTTTCACATTGCATGACATGTCATGGTGTGTTGGGTGGCTGAGATGGGGAGGGGTTGGGTGACATGGCGCTATTTTCATGTAGTATTTTGCAAGGGGGTAATCAGTCATGCAGCATAAAGATGTGTCTTTTAGTGACACAGCATTGGTTGTCTTTCAGTAGGTAGGGATGCACACAATGTAACACTTCCAGGTGACCAATCTCAGGCTGGTATGGTTGTGACAGTTGACTGTCCCTTATATCATCATCATTGATTGTCAGCTGGCATGTGCCAGGGCTGTGTGCACTCCACAGGGGTGTGATTTTAGGTGAAGTAATTAGCCACCAGCTGCGTACGGCTGCCTCACCATGTGCCCTTTCACCTCCCATGCGCAGCAGCCTTACATGTGGTTGGGGATGTGGGGGCACCACCACGTCCACCGGCAGGCCCCGGCGTGTTGCAACGTTGTGCAGGAGACATTCTGCCACTATGATCCTGCACACTACTAGGGGAGCGTATAGCAGCTGCCCACCAGAGCGGTCAAGAGAGCGAAAGTGTGACTTGAGCACTATGAATGTGCACTCCACTATGCCCCGGGTTGCAATATGGGCTGTGTTGTATCTTACCTCGGGTGGTGTGGTGGGGTTCCGAATTGGCGTCATCATGTGGGTGATCAGAGGGTAGGCACTGTCCCCTGGGAAGGTGATGATGGGTATCATTAGTGGGGTTGTGACATTACTCATTATGTGACATGCATGCATTTGCAGTGGCATTTATACTCACCAAGCAGCCATGTATCGCCATGCCGCCCAGCTCTAGGTCCCGGATTAGGGTTGACATTCTGTAAATGAAACTGTCAATCGTGGACCCTGGATAGTTGGCATATACTGAGGTGATGATTCCCTTGGCATCACATACTACCTGCATGTTGATGGAATGCCAGTGCTTGCGGTTTCTATAGATGTGCTCAGATGCCCTGGGAGGACGTAGAGCCACATGGGTGCAATCAATGGTACCTATCACTTTGGGGAAGTGTGCCACCCCGTAGAAATCCTGGACGGCAGCCTGCCTTTCTGCAGGTTTTCTGGGCAGGTATATGTGCCAGCGGACTGATGGTCGTGCAGTCATGATGGCCAAGACCTGATGTAGGCAGCGTGACTGCGTGAACTGTGACACCCCCCCCACTATGGCACTTGTCCGCTGAAATGAACCAGTGGCCAAGAAGTGCAGTACATTGAGCCCCTTTTCCAAGGGGCTCAGTGCTTGGGAGCACAGGGTGTGTGATGTGAGGTCATCCTCCCGCTCACTCACCAGGTCGAGTATTATGTGAGGTGGAAACATGTACCTCCCATACACCTGGTCATCAGGCATCCCAAAAAGGCTGGCCCTGGGTGTAAAAATTCTGGCCCTGACTATCCTCCTCCTCCTCCTGCGGTATCCCACGACCACTGCTGCGAGGAACGGTATATTCATCTTAGCGTCTGAGCTTGTTTGTTGTTTGCACGCACTTTTATGCTGTGCGGGTCCTCGTACGCCTGCTTCCTGCTGGCGTACGTGTTTCCGGATTAGCACGTCTTATTTGGCGCATGCGTTAGCCCCATTCGATTCCATGAATACGTGTTGTAGGCGCGCGTGTGGGCGTTCCGGCATTTGCCTCCTGTACTTCCCCCATAACGCCCACATTTTCATGCGTTGTTCCCCATTCCGCGTGTTACGTCCCGTGTTCCGCCTACTTTTGTTGTGTGGGCCGCGCTATGTGCGCTTTTGCTGTGCGCGTAGCGCATGCTGTTTGATGACATGGGTGCCCGCGTGCGCTACGCAGGATTTTAGAGCACATCCATGGATTTGGATTTACACACGCACGGACTTCCATGAATCGATGTGCGCGGGTTTCGCTGCGATTTTTACACTTGCGTTGCGATTTGCAGGCTTTCGCACGCTTGTGCAGAAATTTTCAGCGCACATTAATTCCATGAATCGGCCTGTCAATGTTTTGTGAAGGTAACCGTCGAAATAAGTGTACAATTCTACATACCCACACAGGTAAGACGCATGTTCATGTGCGTCATCATGGGACCATACGTCTGAACATTACGGTTAAGTGCAATGCCATGTTATGATGTGTCGAAGCATGGATATTAAACTGATGAAATGATCATTCATAGTAAATTGTAACAAACGGATACACGTTTTGAAAACTGTAGTGTTAGACCGGTGGTATTGTACAATGTTACATTGTAAAAGGTATTTTGTATTTTGTAAGTGTTTTCTTTATGTGTGGAAAGAGCAGCAAAGGCAGGCAGATGGAAAAGAGATGTCAACAGCTCTGACAGCTCTGATAGGTCGTGAGTTGAGAAGTTCATTTAGTGCCTTGGCCCTAGGAGGAGCTGGAGCTCCCCCCCCCCAACTGCAGGAGCAGTGCCCTGCCTGGAGGTGCCACAAAAGTGCACCTTAACCTAAGGTAGGCTTCTACCTTATTTTGCAGCCTTGCGATTGCGAAGCGTGCAGCATGATTTCAGAATTTACTCACTCCACCTGCCAGATCCCCTCTACAATTGTCCCTGAACCTTGGATGTCGTTTGGAATCTTCGTTTTTGCCGAAACGTGCCTTATTGCACTACAGTGCAACATCCACCATTGCTAACCACGAGGTTTTTGCCTCTCCAAAATGGGCGCTCGCCATTTCATTACCATCTCTCTGCTCTGAACCACAACAGGGCCAGTTACTACATCTGATTGTTTTCCATCACCTACTTCCTAGCGAATTGCGAGCCGGCAGGCTCAAGCCGGCCCATAAAAAGACACATGCACCAAGGCACCCCCCTGTCGTGAGCCTGTCAGGAGCCATAAGTGCAGAGTGCCAGGGGTCCTGTTCTCCCGCCAACAACATGTCATATCTTCCCTGCCGCTGCTTCCCTGTGATCACCTGGTAAGCTATCATGTCTACACTCATCTACTTTGTTCCAGTCATTACACCCTATGTTCATTGTGGCTCCACTGTGTCACCTCCGATCACCACTTCCAGTTCGCCCCCCCACTGTGTCCCCTGCGTGACATTTATTTGCGCCATATATGTAACATATGACAATTGCCCATCAGATGTATTAGCCACTTGCAACTACCCTCGTAGGGGTCTATTTGTTATAATTCCAAGTTAACTAACTTCTACTAACATCGGGCGCCAGGCCACTGAACGGGCTGCTGTGCCCTTTATGCCATGTTAAGTCAATCTTTGATGCCTACGTGCCACGATGCCACGTCGTTAGCTGTCTCCTACACGTTTTTTAAACTGAACTCAGCTGCCCATTACCTGTTGTGCCCAAGCTCTTGCAATTGCCTCTTACAGCCTTTTGCTAACTTCCTTTGCTGCCTCTAACGTTTTTCTGCAAATCACTTTGCGGCCTGCTAACGTGCTATGCCTATCGATTCTAGTGGCACTGTACTTATTATACTCAAACTAATTTCAATTGCCTACCTCTTGCCTTCTAAAAAGGCTAGCAGTTGCTTTCCACGTGCTGCTCCTAAACGATTCTGCTGCTTCTCAATGCTCTATGCTTAACATGATCTAGCTGCCTTCTTTGGGCTATGCCATAATTCCCTCAGCTGACCTTCATGTGGTATGTTAAAGCGATCGAGATGCCTCTTAACGTGTTATGTTAAACGTGATTCTAGATGCCTCTCTATGTGATTTGTTACACTTGATTCTAGCTGCCTTCTATGTGATATGTTACATTAATTCTAGCTGCCTGTCTATGTGATATGTTAAACGTGATTCTAGCTGCTGTCTATGTGTGGCTCCTAACCAAATTTAGTTGCCACCACGTGCAGCGCCAAAACTAGTACCCATAGCCGCCATTCACATGGCATGCCACAGCAATCTTGCTGCCCTTTAACGTGCTAGGTGAACACAATTTAGTTGCATTTTACCTAATGCTCCAAACAAACTGCCTCATCAACTGTCTTATTGCCCCCCCCTATCATATTGGATGCATAGGCTTAGACTTATTAGTTCTCCCCATCACTAGTGTGATAACTACTTCAAGTTCTGTATTACACATCACTTTACAACTTTACCTTGCCACACGGCTGCCTGATATGCTCCTGGGTCACCTTGCACTACGATTGCAGATGTTACTCATACTGCTAACCACACTAGCTTGGGCGTTTATGCACAATACCGGCCTTCAGCCCCATAGTTCCTTTACACCTATTAACATACCTACTGGCATGATGACAAACTTGGCTAATAACCTCTCTTTGAATCAGCCACTACATCAGCTACACTAACTATGCCGATGACACCCAGATACTCATCCCCATCAAAGCTTTGAATGACGTCTACATGGTCATTCAGGCTTGAATAGCGAAAAATGAGCTTTATCTCAATGACGACAAGATGTAACTCTTCATTCTGGGTTCATACCAATGTCTTAACAAACTTGACCCCTCATTCAAGTCATTCACCATTGATGGCAACGTCATTAAGATCTCTAATGACACTAAAACATTAGGAATTTACCTTGATTCTACACTCTCATTGCACAGACGAACCAATGCTGTCAGCTCAGGGGCTGCCTATACCTGTAAACTCATCACGGCTTGTAGACCGTTCTTGACTACTCCCAATTGCACTATCCAGGCTAGAACTCTTGTCATGTCCAACATAGACTATTGAAGCTCCCTCTATCTAGGGACCAGCCAATCTAACCTTAACAAACTGCAAGTCATTCAGAATAATGCCATCAGAGCAGTATTAAACATTCCTAGAAACCAACACATCTTTAATCATAGGTGTAATTTACATTGGCTGCCTATAAAGCATAGAATATCTCAGAAAACATTTGCCTTGACTCACAAGGGCCTGAGTAACCAGGCCCCCATCTACCTAGCCAATCGACTCACTCCCCACACCTCCACTCGGCCCACGAGAGCGGGCCGAGCCCATAGTTTATCTCTAACTAGATTTAAACTGCAAAAAGCTGGTGGCGTCAGCTTCCCAGTCTTGGCCTCTAAGCTCTGGGACACCCTTCCTAATGATATCCGAGTTGAGCCTTCCTTCCAATCCTTTAAGCGCAAAACCAAAGCGTGGCTCTCAGCACAAAACATCTGAGATACTTCACAGTATACTATGGATACTGCCACTCTGCCACTCACCCAGCCTGCTGGTATATAGTTCTCCGCTTAAACAACACCTTTACTACATTGTGCATTTAGGTCTTGAATGTAGATAACTTTCTTCCTGTGCCTATTCTCTCATGTGATCCTTCCTATATTTTTGATATGCTCTTAATTGTTAGAGGAACTGCTTGTATATCCCTCTCTTCTGTAACATGCCTTTTTGTACTATACTATTTATATTCTTATCGTACCATAGTCCTGCCCATATGGCTACTGTAAACTGGCAGAGCTTGCCATTTATTTCCATATATGTAACTGTAACCTTGCCTCTTAAGAAATGCGCCCAGTTGCTTTTGGGCCTGGTCCACTATATAAATAAACAAAATACAAATGCAAATACAGATAGCCAGAACCAATGCATGAACAGGATAATAATAATAATAATAATAATAATAATAATAATAATAATAATAATAATAATAATAATAATAATAATAATAATATGGATCCCACAGGCACCACTTCTTAGCTATGTCATGTTAGGCTGATACTCTGTTGGTCGATATCTAGCATTGAAGCAGTTTTGGCAACATGGCGTAATAACCTATGTGAGTAGCTTGGACCACAGAGAGGTATGATCCATTGAGATCCTACTCACAACCATTGCCATTGTTTCGGCACTGGAGTCCCCAGTATCTCTACCTTGCATCAGCAATGCAGAAGAGTTTCAAAACCACTGTGAAGTGGAGTGTTTTCCAACCTTAGAGGCCAGTCAGAAACTCCAGGCTGTCTCTGGTCATATAGGTAGTAAGGTGAAATCATGGCACTGGCTCTGACAGCAGCATGAACCATGTTTGATCATTGGACAATCATCCACAAGGATTCCATGTGCCGCTAAGTAATGAGCTTCCTCACCACAGAGGACTGAAACTGACCAGAAGAGGGGGGAAGGAAATAAGTGAAATATGAAACAGGCCATCCACGTAACTAACCCTAGGACATTTTACCATTTGAGCATACAAGTGGTCAATGGTCAACTCAAGCGTTACTGTATTCTTCCAAGTTACATAGCCAGGCTAACTAGTAGTGACTAGAATGGTTCTCTGCAACCTTCAAACCCATCTATGTGGTTTACAGGTTCTGTCTCTTCAGTAGTTTTCTTGTGTGTGTATCTGAAGTGATGATAGATGAGTGATATCTTCTGCAATTCCTCAACATATGTCGGCAATTTGTGGCACTCTTTGATTTTAATTCCACGTGGAATGGAACAGGCCAGCTACTGCTGACAATGGAACAGTAGCAGCCGTGTCCTTCCTGGCGTGTTGCCAGCCAGGTCTGTGTTGGCCTTGCATTTATCTTCATACTCGATAGACTAATCAAATCTTTCTGGCATTTGAGGCCTCACCAGTAATATCTAGGTTGGCACTAGTGGGCATGCCGGGCATACCAACTAACATGGTTACTGCTCTTGTCTGAAAGCACCATGTCTGACTCACTGGGGGGATACGAAGAAGAGGAACATTTTAATTATTGAATGCTGAGGATCGGCCTGAAATGTTCCACTCTTGACATGGTTGTGCCTGATGTGGTCATGTCTGACATGTGACAAGTTCAACATCCTACCCGTCTTTCCAAGGCATTGAACAACAGACCAGCCTGGCACACACCAGAAGCGGGGTAACCTAGAAATGCCAAGTGTGCAAAAAGCTCCCCCTGCCAGCAAACCTGTCACCAGGATGGAGGGCATATGGCTGTGTCATAATAATCAAAACATACATTAGGGCAGAAAGTGGCTGCAATTCTAAAGCTTCTGTCTGAGACCCAGTGCAGTCATCATAGCAAAAAAAAAAAACTAATTATTATTCTGGCTCATTAGCAATTCCAAATCTGTAGCTCCAGGACTCCATTAAAAAAATGACAAGTTAGCACTTAATTATGTGCCCGTGCGAGTCATCCACAATGCTGCATTAACCCAGCCGCCCTCCCTGTCATGGAGAGCTGCCTGCCGTTGGCCTGTTTCCCCATATCTAAGATGAGCTCCCACACTTCATCATGTGGTGGCAGAGAATGAGAATGCCATTTAAAGCTGATATTGTATATTGATGACGCTGAAGGTCGACGATGGCGAGCATCAACAAAGTCGAATGTGGACGTGGTTGGAAACCACTGACGCTGAAAGTTGATGATGTTGATTGGTGGTGATGAGGACAGCTGCTGAGGCTAAATGCAGAGAATGACACATGTGGGCACCTGCACATGGGCAGTGTTGATCCTGGGACACAAAGGTGATGGAATGCACATAAATCATACTTCATACTTATGCACAAAAATGAATACTAACACCACATAAGAGCACATTGACCATCAATAGCTTTGTTACTTGGTTTTGTGGTTACAAAAAGATATACAAACACCTTTAAAAACCATACAATATGTATTTTTATTTTTATGTGCTAGGTCCATTTTGTTTTCATTGTTGGCTTAAGTCTTCCCTAATGGCCGTCCACTCATGCAGATATATATTGTGGTTCTAACGGTGAGCATCTTCTTACTTATGGTTTACCCACCCATTGTTATGCATGAAGTGTTCATGGAACAAGCCTTTGCTCATCCCTGCACGTGAAGTTGACCAGAATCCCTGTGTGTCATCTTTGTTCCATAACCTGTACGTAATCAGAGCACTCTTTTCATTTTTAAATTACAGCAGTGGTCTATAAGAACTCATTTAGTCCTATTCTTTTTAGGAGTGGAGTAGATGAAATCCTGATAATCGCTATGATATGCATATGACGTTCACACATTTCTGAATAGTGCCATTATTTCCGTGTCCTGCTTCTGGGAGATCAGCTTATGTCCTTTAGCTCTTTGTTCTAAAACTGCCTCATGCAACACAATTTGCTTCATTTTGGAGGCCCCAGAGAATCCTTTGGAACAGATCATGACCACATCTTCTCCCATAACGGGATATTATTCTGAGGGATTCTCCTGGTTATATACATAAAGTAGCAGATGTAGGCACATGAGCCATGGCAGTCCCAGGTCTCCATGCTTACATCCGCTCTATGAGTAAAATCCTCTGAGATCACATGAATGAGCATGTGTGTGTCTGTGCACGGCAGTGCTTGTCAATGGTGGGTACCACGGAAGAAACATGGTGGTCGCTGTTCATACAGACCTCTCTTGTCCTTTTGATCCTCAAAACAGTGGGCAGAACTCGTGGGGATCCATGCCCATATCCTACATCCACATGCAGAGCTGCTGCAGAACATGAGCCAACACACATTCCGTGTTTGGCTCCCTGCTCCGTGCAGGATATCCCATTCAAAATGGCACAGATTCTAAAAAAACGGTCTGTGTGCCATTTTAAGTGGGAATCAAAATGAAACTACATCTGTGATCTGAGTCAAGTTCTTGTGTTTGCTGCCTTTTCATGAAATAACTTATATTAGCAGGTGGAAATTGTTATTGACCTCCTCTCAACCAATCAGAATATTCAGAGCACAGTCAATATCTTCTGAACATTCGGTCTTAAAAAGCAAGCAGGGAAACCAAAATGCAATTTCGATGCACAGTTTCTATCAACAATAGAAATCAACAATAGAATTCCTTTCTCAAAGGACCTCTTTTTTGTGCAACATCCTATTTAATACTCCAGATAGAAAGCTAAACAGGGATGTATTCTTTCACTTTCTTATAGTTACACTGTTTACTTTTACATTACTCCTATTTTCTGCTAATGCTAACCCCATTACACTTTAACTAAGTTTGCAATTAAAATACTTAACTTATGAAGAAATCCTTGTTAATTAAACACTATAAAATATACTGAGTTTGTTTACTCAGTATTGAACTAACGTTTTGAATTCACCAATAAACCTACACAACATGTATTGCTACTACCACCATGTGCAAACAGCCCTATTGACCTTGGTAGGGGTCATTATCAAAAGGGATAATGTCCTTTCCCAATGTATGCTTCAAAGTGAAGCTGGTGCGACATTATCCCACGATAACGATGCCACCTCGCTCTATAAGACTATAATGACATGGCACTTCAGCAGTTAGGAACTCATTTAAAAACACAATTGACTGATCTGTCTTTATTTTTGACTATTTCATTCTACATGAATATCATTCATATGAAAACGTGCATGCTAAATATGTTTTATTTCTAATAATACAAAAGAATCAGTAACATTCATATCGACTCTGAAAGTTCAGGACAAGTTTAGTATGTATTTCCAAACACCATTTCACCTTGTTCACATCTTTTTAGCAGAAGGAATTAAAGGCACCTTTATAGTAAGAGGAAGGGTCTATCATTCAGGTAACTCCTAGAGGAGTGGAGTCCTAGAAGGACCCTGGCTTCCACTGTAACATCACTATTTTCCGAAGGCTTCTAGCCCAAGAGTGACAAGATAGCAATGTTACGGTAATATTACGCCAGGGACCCACAGACTGAAGCCAACAATATGTCCATGTGTCCTTAGATTTATTCACCTTACCCGAGTAGAGATGAGTGAGTGAGTAGGTTGTATTTTTCACAAATAGACCCAAGTAATAGATGGGTCGCTCTGGCTGCAACTGAATGTATGGGTATAAGGATTGCTACTATCAATTTTTTAAAATCTCTAAACCTGGAATGATTGATATACATTATGTTAAGCCAACACTTTTAAATTGTGAAAACTTGATTTGGAAGATGGTTGTAATTGTAATTGTAAACGCTTGTTTTATTGATTTAATTTATTGATTTAATGTTTTTACTTATGAAAGAATGGATTTTTGTAACATGTATAAAATTGAAAAAGTTGTTGTAATACAACTATATTCAATAAAAATAAAAAAAAGAGTAGGTTGTAGTTTAAATTACCCTCTCTGGGAATACCAGCTCAGTAAATGTGGCAGACTCACAGAAACAAGGGCACTTCCTTCTGTATAATGACAATGGGCCTCATTACGAGTTAGGCGTAAATAAACAGTAAATTTGTTGCTGTGCCACCAAAATGATTTCCCACTCTGTGCCATGGCGCTACCGCAGGATTAGGAGTGGGGGTACAGTGATTTTAATCTCCCTTGTTAGATTCCATAGGACACCATGGGGATTATCGGTGTATGTTCTGTGGGCGATATTACTACATGATGAAGCCAACACATTTTTGGACGTAAAGTGGACACTCAGAATTGGAAAGTAGAGTAAGAATTGCAGTAATTCTGTTACCAGCAAAAACAGTGGACGTAACATAATTACTGCCCCTATTTTCCTAAACGGTCAATCAACTCCAATATTCTTTAAAACAGTTTTCTATTAATCCACACTTTATTTTAGCCACAATATCCGTGGACAATGTTAGCATATGTAATTCTACAGCGAAATAACATTCAACATCAACCTGCTCATTTGAAGCAATACTAATAGATGTCTATGTTTTCATTTAGCCTGCCTCCGATCTGCATATTCAATGGCAACCAACCGTTTGATGGCACAATCCACATCAGAAGGGTTTGTTAAGTATTGGTCACTTTCATGTCTTCTCAATTATTTTGTTATTACTCATCTTTATTAATGTTATGCTTGCTTGTTAGGAGCAAGAGTGCGCCACTTTATTTGAGTGAGGGAGAGTTAAATTAGTTCAACCTGTATTATTATGCTTACAGTGAGCCTACTGATCAGGGAGATGGAGTAGCTGTTTGGTAGCAGCACGCAGTGGGTGCTAAGGTGGCACACTGAAATCAAACCCACCTTTGCCTGTTGATGACCGTTCTGGGCATGGAGCCAGAAACCACGCAGCTTTTTCAGACATCTTCTCTTCAGTTTACCTTTATTAAAAATATAAAACTGGAAAACTTATAATTGAATCCTTCAATCTAAAATCTACCTCTCGTAGGTCCTCTAATATGATACGTGTTTCTAGTGCTGCAAAAACTGCCCATAGAGCTCAATATATTGGCCTAAATTGTGTTGCTCCTTGTGCCAGCACAGTTTCCTTAGTCATAAATCTAGGTATCTTTTAGGATTCTGACCACACTTTGGCCCAGCAAATAGGTTAGATGTCCAAGATTTGCTTTTTTCATCTCAGGAAAATGGAACACCCACTTCTATCTTTTTCATAAAGAGTGTCACCAGTTAATGCCAACATCTCTTCCAGATTGGAGTTTTTAAAGAGACCAGAATGTGGCTAAATGGCAGGTGCTGAAATGTATAAATATATACATATGATTATGTCTCGCCCTTTTTGGCAGCCTTGCAATGGCTCCCACTGAAGCTATGCATTGCCTTGACATCTTTGTGCTGTCTTCAGAAGGACTTCTTTCATCATAAGAATCTCCACCTGCTAAACAAAGTCCACTGGTACCATCCTTCGTGAGACCTTAGATCTTGATTGACTGGTCGGGTGATCATTCCAAAATGTTGTCTGGTCTACCTCTCTCCTTATGTACAGAGTCAAATCTATTATGGTTCCATGAGAAACTTAAGGCATTCTTTTTTTAAGACAGCTTTTGAAGTTTTACTATTGCTAATTGTTTTAAACTGTTCTACTCTTTATTTATTTATTTATGTATTTATTTATTTATTTATTTATTTGTTTGTTTATTTAAAACTGTTTTTGTACGACCCAAACCCAAGGGTATCACAGCGTTTGTAAAGAGAAGGCAGGAGTTTAACACAGCATAGAACAAACAGGTAGTTAGAGTGGGGAGCAGAGGAACAATGTCATTAATCATATGTATTGAAGAGCCATGCTTTCAAGAGTTTCTTGAAGGTGGTGTATGAGTTTTTCAGTCTGATGTCTGAAGGAAGAGATTTCCAGAGTGAGGGGGCTGTGACAGCAAAGCTAACTCCTCCAGCTCTAGCCTTATTGAATCGGGGAATGGCAAGACTGGTATTGTTGGATGAGCGAAGAGCCCTTGTGTGGTGTTGCAAGGAGATTCTCTTGGGTAGATACATAGTGGCAATATTGTAGATCCAACGGTGAGTCTGTGTATGAGTTTTGTAATCTATGCATGCTATTATGGGTAACCAGTGACCTTCGCTCCTGAAGGATGAGATGTGGGTGGAACTGACAATCCCACGGTGGCACGGAGAGCCTGTAGGAGTTGCAGCTTGGCCGCTGATGTGCCCATTAGGAGGATGTTCCAATAGTCAAGCTTGCTGATGATAATTGCTCTAGCAAGTGTGAGGCAGTTGGTTAGAAATAGGAATTGCCTGTGTTGAGAAATGAGTTTCACGGTATTGGCACTAGAAGACGAAAGGGCGTTGATGTGCTTAGTCATGTTGAGTTCAGCATCCTGATAAACTCCCAGTGATTTGGCATGTCTGAGGAGAGAGATGAAAGCGCCATTAATGGAGAAAGAGGAGTAGGAGGAGGCAAGCTTGCTGAGACGGAAAGGGGCGCCTGCAATCAGTAGCTCAGTTTAATCAACATTAAAGTACAAATTGCGAGTGGCCATCCAGTTTTATATGGTGGCGTAGATCTTGTTGATGATGATAGCCTCCCCAGAGTGGTTACCCATGCTGGGGATGAGGATTGGTGTGACGTAATCAAAATTGGTGTATTTGATGTCCAGAGAGACAAGTATCTCAAAAAGAGGCTTTGTGTAGGTGTTGTAAAGTAACCCTGTGTTTGCTTCATGCTACTAGACAATGCAAAAATTCCACTGCAGTGAATGTCTGAACTTTATATCATCATAACCCACAGCCTGTGTGTGCTTATAGTGGGAGTGAGTGTATGGTTCAGTGCTGGGTAAGGTTGGAATATTAAAAGGGTGCTTGTGTGTTTGCCTAAAAATATTCTTGTTTATTTGGTGCGTATAGGCTAGCTTGCTGTAACCCCTCTCTCACTACACACCCTGTGGTAGGAACAGTAATGAGGATATACCTGTCCACTGGCAGTCCCAGCAAAAGCAGTCCCCCCTCCTCCCATCCTCTCAGCCTGCCCAAGCACTTCTGCACGTCTTGCATGCTTCACTGATGTAATGTGGGATGTTTTTACCCATGCATCCAAGCCCTACCATAAAACTGTCCAGTACTGGCATGGAAAACATCATGATGGCCAGAAATCCCGAGAGAGTGCACAGGGAAAACATGAAGAATAGGCTGCCACCCATTTTTGCCTATGTTGTGAGCACAGGAGGGCACTGCCTAAAACCACCATTGGGCTACACACACAGTAGCCTGAAACCATTGGGAATGGCAATGCTGATTGCCAAAAAGCAACTCAGAACTGTAGGGAATTAATTTTCTTAATCCCAAAAATGGTTGCAATACCGGTACTCACCACTATCAGAAAGCCAGCGTTTTAAAACCATCAGACTTTTGTGTAAAACTGAACAGAGGAACCCAAACCAGACCAAGGAAAGACTTGCTAAGAGGTGGATACAATGTAAAACTATATTCTGAAATGACTTGAAGGAAGTAATTATTTAATGTATATGTAAAAATTGTAAGTTTGATTTAAACTGGGATCTAAAGTGACATTTAGCTGAATTCTGCCTGACAACTACCCCCGACAGGAGAAACCTGCTCAGCCGCTCTTCCCAGGCCTAGCTGCATCCTGCTTCCCCACCAAAAGGAGTTGACACCTCTCTGATTAGATTAGGGGAGGGGCACCGCAGGAGGTTGAACAAAGCCTTGGAAATGTTATATTGGGGGGGCCGTAAAGTGGCTTCCTCTTGGGAGAAGTGGGAGGAGAAGTGCCTGTGAGAGCCAGCTGAGCTTGGGGGAAGTGGATAAACCAGTTCTTCCACCATGTGATGTGGGAAGCCACACCCCTTTTTGACCAGGGCATAAATTAAAAAGATAGATAACTCATAGTGCGTACTGGTCAAAATTATATAAGTAATAACATTATTCTTGTGATTTTTCTGTGCACGTTTTAAGAGGCGTTAGGACCCTGTGGTGTATTCTGGCGGGTTGCTAGCGGAAAATAGGGTCTCACTCCAAATGTCTGCATGTTAAAAATCTGACACTTCATCAATTAATGTCCATACTCCTTGCGCTGTGTGTAATTTTTGGTAAATGTCCGATATTGGTAAACCAGTCAAAAAGCGCAAAATGTTGTCATTTTTGAATGCAAGCCCCCAGGAATATCAGAGGCGGACAAGCATGGACCATAAGGAATATATAATGTGTACAAGTAATTTCAACAAATTGTGTATCTGGGAAATATATATTTGAATCAAATATAGATTTGTGGGCAAATTGACCAGGGGAGGATCCTCTGACCCATAAACAGACCTCATCATGATGACAATCCATTTCCTTCCCCCAATCATGGGAGAGGGGAGAATTTGGCCAATGACAAGTAGAGAGGGGCAGGCTCAGTTATGCCACGCACACACCCACTTCCACAACACATAAAAAGAGACTGCTGGGACAGGTAGAGACATTC
Organism: Ambystoma mexicanum; assembly: GCF_040938575.1. NCBI lineage: Eukaryota > Metazoa > Chordata > Amphibia > Caudata > Ambystomatidae > Ambystoma > Ambystoma mexicanum. The sequence goes on from NC_090926.1 coordinate 973,948,311, forward strand.
AATTCCATTTTCTGTGGGACGGTCTGCCGGGAGACTCCAGACTTCACATCCATCAATCTTCAGAGACCAGAAATTTACTTCAGAACTTAAAGCAAGGGCCTAAACCCACAAACTGAGAACTCTTCTCAGCAGGCCTCAGCATCCTTAAAATCATTTGCAAACTATTTCACTGCCGGGCGAGCTGTCTGAATTCTTTTGCCAAGAACTTTTGCCAGTACTCAGAAAGCAGTGTTACATCCAGAATCCACTTGATCTGGGCCAGAAAGCAGAGCAGTATCCAGAACTAGAGGCCGCTGTATCCAGAGAGGCTAGACCAGCAGAGCAGAGCTGACCCATACCGCTGTGAGCAGAACCAGAGATCTGGATCGCTGTGAGCAGAACCGGTGCCTGATTGACCTGCCGAGCAGACGGAACTGCCGCCGGACGTGTTGACCAGATCCGTGACGAGGCCTAGTTCAAATTTATATTGTGAGTACCTAGAAGAACTGTGCAGAACCAATCTCTTAGTTAAAATAATCTAATTCAAGCTATTTTAACCTAAGTAGAACTGCCTCCTAGAAATCGTGTCATCTGTCATTTTTAAAGCTGCACAACTGTCACCTGTCAATTCTGCAGCAGCAAGCTGTCACCTGTCATTTTGAGTTTTACTTTAAATCCGAAAATCTACCTTTATTAAATCGTCCGTATCTCTGGAACCGTTTGGGCTAGGAACGAAATTTAACTTTCATTTTAAAGCTGTGATTCTAGGCTTTCCAACGAACCTACTCCCTATACTTTTTCCGCAATTGCGATTTACGCACTTGCTAAATTTACCGCGATTTGTGATTTTGGCTCAATTTCTCCACTTGTCAAAATAGCAGCTCCATTCCTTCCTTTGTAAAATCCGTTTGCAACCTGGTAATAACTCATAGAGCATTGCTAAAGTGAGCCTGAACTAATACCAACAAGCATCTCTCACTCACCCTGAATCTCTAGAGGGAATTAAAATCAGTTAGCACATTTTCCCATCCGTTGCCATCACATTTAAAAGCATTTTGGGCCTGTGTTTCAAACTTCTACCTGTTTCTTCTAAGCTTGCTGGGGGGGAACTGAATTTCGTATTGTATTTGATTGCATTCCTGAGAACTGTGTGCTCCTTTTTCCATCTCCTTCCATTTCTTACATTGCATAGGGGGGGTGGGGGGGGTGAACTGCCAGAGAAAAAGTGATTACATTGTTGTTGGTTGAAATCATATTAAGTTTATTTGCTGTACTGCATTTTATTTCACCTTGCATTTCCTTGAAACCATAAAGCATTTTCAGCTACCTCATCCTCTATACTTAAGTAATCAAGTGTACTACTGTAACATTACCCATCGTGGATCCACATCATAGGTCTCAGTGTACTATCAGATATTAATTTATTATAAAAGTGTGATATATATATATTGTTATTCTTCCCAAATAAACTTTTTAAATTTGCAAAACAGACCTACTTCTTGGCTCAGTGGGGTCAGGGGGATTCTAAGAGGGGGGTGTTATACAAGGGTTGTCATCCAGAGTACTGAACTGGACCTAAAAATATATCAATAGGGTTTCCCTCAGCATCCCAGACTAGGCATTGACTTAGCTGTAGTGTTGAAGTGAAGCCGCTTAACAGTAACTATCCACTAGCAGTACCTTGTTTCTAATACCAGCACCACCATGACCACCACTGAGGCTTCTATTGATAGCCCTGTGGGTGAACAACTATTTTGGCAGGCATGGAGGGACTGAACAATGTGTCATGATTGCAAGTTCTGTCTGAACATCAGTTAATAGGAGAAGAATGTAATGCAAAGGTGGATGTGATGGAGACGATGATGCTCTAGCACCACAGTATCCTCTTGTAGGTGAATGACTGGCTGGGCATTGGGCAAGAGGGTAGGACAAGGGCAGGTCAAGTGACGGCCCATTGATCTGAAAGGAGGGTCCCCATATTTTGTGGGAGTGGCTCTCCCAGTAAGAAAGAGGATCACATTTGTCGAAGATGCTTTTTTGCATCATTGTCTGCAGAGTTGAACAGGAAGTGAAATAGTTGAGAAAGGAGTTAAGGAGTTCATTGGATTTAAAGGAGCTAGTCAAGATAACAAGTTATGGTTCACATCGTCCAGGTGCTTCTGCGACTAGCAGGGAATGGGTAAGGACAACATTTTCATTTGTTCAGCTCTCATTTCACAAGGATAATGGAAAACAATTGCCTGGGCTACTACTTTGTGTCCTATTGAAAAATGGCTCTCTGTGCATTACTGTGATTGTGATATGGCAGGAGCATACCCCATGGGCATACCAGCAGTAACACACTACCTAATAGCATCTATAATTAGTCAGTTAGCCCCACTGCAGTCAGTCAATAATGCTATGGCACAACAGCAGCACCATGTTTTTGAGGTGACCATATTCAATCTGTTTTTCAATGTTAATTTATTTCAGAAAATAATAAAATACCACAGAAGTACACATAGATAATGTGGCACATGTCCCATTTTGGAGAGCCACACTATTGTGTTTCCCCCTTCTCCCACTCTGAGATTTACATTGTGTAACGGGAGGGAACGTTGGTTCCTGGCTGTCTTCATGGAGTACAGCCATTGCCCAGAGACTACAAATTTGTACTAAACAGGAACATCTGAACAGACTGCCTCCATGATGAGTGTGAGAGGCATGAAAGTGCTTGGAGGAGAATATCATCTGAACTCTTAGAGGCTTAATGACCTGGGAATCAGAGGGTACTGTCACCCACCTTGGTTTGCAAAAATATTTGGGAGCTCCGAACTCCAGAGGGGCAGCACCAGGGTTCAACATGTCCCACTTTGGTTTTTCCTCTCCCTCCCATTGTGGGATAAACATTGTGTAATGGGAGGGAGAGATGGTTTCTGGCTGCCTTCATGGACTACAGCTACCAGAATTCCCTGAAGCTACACACTTGTACTAAACAGCAAGATCTGAATGGACTGCCTCCCTGATGAGTGCGAGAGGCACACAAGCGCCTGGAGGAAAACATCATCTGTGCTGTGGGAGGCTTAATGAACGGGAACCAGAGTGTGCTCCAGACCCATCTTTGTCAGCAGAAATATTTTGGGATTCTGGGGTGACAGAGGCCCCATTTTGGAGAGCCACACTATTGCCCCTCCCCCAAATGTGGGATATACATTGTGTAATCAAAGGGAGAATTGGTTCCTGGCTGCCTTCATGGACTACAGCTACCTGAATTCGTTGAGGCTATACACGTGTACTAAACAGCAATAGAAATGACACAAAAGCTTTAAAAAAAAAATCCAGAATGTGAGTTTTGGCCGAATTTTAGCTGTTCGAAAATTCTGAACAACCAAAAAGTTCTATCAACTCCCCCAATCGGTGGCAAGGGCTGTGGGGGCTGCAGGGGTGTCCCCTGCACCCTTGTTCAGTATATTGTGAGCAGGGGTGCGGGCGTGTTCCCCTCAGCCAATCCCGTAAAATATTTTTAAATGTTTTTTTTTTTAAAAAGGAATGGACCCTGCATTGCATGTTCCCGATCACAGAACACAGGGACACAGCAAAGTGTGTCACTGCAAGGTAAGTAGGGGCGGTGGAGTTGTGGGTTGGGGTGGGGGCTCTGTTGGAAATGTTCAGGGGAGAAAAATGACATTCGGTCTTGTATCCCCCGAACTTTTCAATCACAAGCTTCTAACCCCAATCCACAGTAACACCTGAACAGACTGCCTGCCTGATGAGGGAGAGAGGCACAGACGCGCTTGGAGGAGAACATCATCTGGACTGTGGGAGAGTTAATGAGCTGGAAACCAGAGTGTGCCCCTTTCCCCCTTTTATTTACATACCTAACAATTCATACACTTTTACATTTTGCTTACAAATTAGCTATATCACTAATCCTTAAAATCAGAGAAAGTACAACCAACGTATTGTGCCTCTCATTGTGGACATCAGTGCCAAATAGGCATTCTTTCATTGAAGGCTACAAGAATACCATTATCACATTCCAAAATGTCTTTCCTGACGATAACGTTTATGATTTCATTATGTATATAGCAATGTCAGGGGGGACCTTTGGCTTCACAAAGAGAGAGTTCCATTAATCTTCTCGCTAATGTGCAGTTTAGATGTCTTCCAATACACCATTTTCTTTGCTTTTTCTGTCGGGAATTATGAAGGTTGAACTAAACGTGTGCATAATTAGTTGCATAATCAATGTAATAGATTTCTCAGAAATTAATATTTAGTATAGTGAGAGACCCTTGGCCGCTGATTAGGTGAATGGCACCAACCTCATCACAATGCCTTTTCTTATTACAGAAAGTAAACAGCTCATGATTAAGAGGGATAATAAACATGGTGACCTTGACGTTATCTCATACGCCTATCCAAGCACTGTGCCTCACACCCCCTTCTCCTTTTCTTTTAATGAAATGCCTAAATGGACAAGTGAAACTAATTCGGTGACTTCATCCTTTAAGAGATTCAGATACAGAAAAGTCAGTCTGCACCGAGAGACAATTCAGGATAATAACATTGGAATAATCAATCAATTTCTCATGTCATTGTAATGTTGGCAACATGGGATAACATGCATTGTGGTATGTTGGCACTCCAGATACTAAGCCAGAAATCCATCAAAATGGCATTCCCTGCCAATCTTTAGAATGTGCTTCAGGTCGGCAGGACATCAAATCTGAAGCGAATCAGCAACCTTTGCTGGGCATTGAACTTTTTTCACGGAAAATATCTTTCTATTTTGTTGGCTGTAGTAGTTTTGGCTTGATGCCTATGGGTTACTTTGACTAAAATGTTACCCAGAGCTTGCTTAGTAGGTTTACTTATATCCCTCATGAGCAGGTTTGGGCCATTCACTTGTCTTTTAGCATTTTTACCCTGGCTCATCTGTCCAAGTTTTTGTATTTGTCTCCATTGCCCGTTTTTCTTTTGGACCTAATGTGTTTTAAAAATGCATACAATAAATAAAATAAATAGTGATCCAGTTTAAGCAGCTTATCTATGCCAATTCTTCCCTCATTTTCTTAGCCCATGGAATTTTCTCAGCTAACCGCTTATTTACCTCTGTCTTACTTTTATTCAAAATCATGTCTTCTCTTCCGGGCCCTTTGACTCGCACCTTGAGCATTGTCATCATCATCATCATCATCATCATCATCTTTATACCAGATTCATCATCGGTGGATGTGGATGGTGGTCGAGGAGACCAGAAACATGTCACCTCTGCCCTTTTTCCTCTCAGCTGGTCAGTAGCTGCAAGCTGTGAAAGTGAGCTTGCTCTCTCCACATGCTGCACTCTCTCCCTGGCACATGTCCGTGCCATGCGCATATTGGCACTCAAAAAGCCCACTTCCACAAGGAGATGGCATGTTGCGGATGCCATTACAGTAATTTGATATAATCTTTGTTTGCCAACCAAGGTTTATAACTCATTGTGTAGCGGGGTGGGTGGTCCTTACGCACTTGGTGGGAGACAGGTTTAGGTGCGCATGAGATGTTTTCTTACTGTTAAATACTTAACCTGTTTCTTGCCTGTTTCCAGTAACCCCCGCTTACCTGAGTTCAAACTCAACCAGGGTGCAACCCAGCTGTAAGTGGAAGCGGGCAGGAAAGGCATTCCACAAACCCTCTAGGAAAGAAACAAAGAAACACAAGGGAGCTCATGTTGCTCCAAAATTTTATTTGATGGTAGGGGCCTGGTACGTTTGCACTTAGTCGCATGGTAAGCAGTGTTTACAAATAAAAGTAAAAGTAAAAACATGCTAGCAAGTCAGTCAGCATGTTTCTTGTAATTGTACGTGCTGCATGCCATGCGAGCATGGTAGGCAGTGTGTACAATAATCCCTATTGGTTCAGCAGGGTTTTTGCTGGTGAATAAAGCTGATGGACCGCATAGGGATCTCCAGCATGGATGTTCATGCTGGCACAAATGCTTGGGCATTTGTATGGTGGAGAGTAAGGGAGGTTGAAAAAATGTTATTTGCATTCCGCGCTTCCTCTCCACCATACAAATAATTGGAAATAAGGTGTGGCGTGAATGGCAGGCGTAGAAGGCTTATGCAAGCTCTGGCACAACCCTTGCAATGAGTTCTTTGACTTGCTCAGCTAAATAAGAAATGTACGACTTTTTTTTTCTGTATGTAGTATTTTACATGTGTCACAGGTAGCAAGAGTGGGAAGCAATAGGAGGCTGACAGAAGGATGTGGTTCTCAAGAAAATGCAGTTAATTTACATAGCAATACCAGTTAAGATCTTCAATCGAAAAGTATGAGCAAAGGAAATAACTCTTAATGTCCTAGGCATGGGCACGTCCTAGCCCCACGCGCCATAACAAGTGGATTGACTAAGCATGTGCCTTCAGCTTTCAAGGCTCATAAGCCTTCCTTCACTAAATCTTCACCTGGTGCCCTTCAAGTTCCACTGGCTGCTGGTCTGGCAAAGTATTAGAATAATTTTGACTGAACCAGTCCACCAGAACCTTTAGGATCTTGCTGGCTAAAGGGGATGGCTGCTATTATTCCACCTTCTCTGGCCGTGCAGTTTAATCTCCCCCCTCTATTGTTCTTGATACTTCACAGCAGATGGTAATTTTCTCCATCTGACCTCATTAATGCATTTCTTTCGAGATTATAACTTTCTAGCTCCAAATCGCTCTATGCAATTCTCTGCAGATGGTAACGTTCTTCCTCCGATCTGCTCAATACAAAGTTCTCCCTACAGCATCCAGCGACCCCTTTCTATTTAGTCACAATAGTCCTCTACCTCACAAATCTCCTTCAAAACACCATCCTCAAGCTCCTTCTCAAACACCCCACACTGCAAGACTGAAGTGTTGTTTAAAGTAAGGTCTTTCCCTGCATACTTTGAGGCGTGCTTCAGTATGGAGGGGCTGACCCAAGCTTTACATTAAGACACGTAGTCATCTTGTTATCAAGAGCTGCCTTGGACATAATCTGCTGAATTGTCAACTCTGTATCTCCCACGATGCTTGCAAAGCATTCGCCTGCTCTTTCCTTAAGCCATGTCAGTCACTTTTACTGTGGGCGAGTACAGCTTTAGATCCATGGGATTCCCTCTGCTTGTGCAGGTCTGAGTGATATACAGAATTGTTTTGTTCAGAATCACTGCCAATATAAATGTTTTTCTCCAGATGTTTGTGTTTTTGAACTGTTGTAACATTGTTTCCTACAGGAGGAAAGCTATTTTCTCATACTCACTGTTTGATTCTGGCTAGTGGGTGTGAATGGTTCTCGAAAGTTGTCAAGCTTCTGATAGGTGTTATCTTTAACTGATTATGAGAAAGAATATGCTTCTGTGATTGTTCCTTGATGTAATGTGGGATGAATTACCTGTTTACGCTCTTCTAGGACTAGCATCCAATCGATTGGAGTGGCTCTGGACCATTGGACCACCCCACAAAGGTAAAGCAGGAGACTCCATCATAAATGGCAGCTAAAGGAACCCATACTTAGACACAGACGCTAAATATAACCTCTACCTGCCTTCAAAGACTTATGCAACATTTTTTCTGTAACTACTGATAAAACGTGCTTATTTTGCCACTTAACAATGGCACTGTCGAATAACAACCAATGAATATCATCTCCTGCCAAGAAATGTAAGACTTTCTCATTTCAAGTTGTAAGTTGTATCTGGCCACTAAAAGACAACTCAGTCAGTCACAGACTGGAATATTATCTCATATTGCCTGACAGAATGTATAAAATGCTTTTTTGGTAATGTCCAACTAGTACTTGGTATAGCCACTGAAAGATGTCACAGTCACTTACAGCCACTGATTATTTTGTAATCTCTTGTCTGCCCAAAGGAATTCTATGGTGTTAGTCTTCTCTAACTAACAAGAATTAGCACCCGGGTGGGCACGGTAGCCAATCAGGTTAGTTGGATCATGCGCTGAATCCCACGAGCCAAGCCCGTGTTCAAAGCAAGATGAAGGATGCTCACGCCTGCCCCACTATGATTGCCCCACGCTCCTCTTCCCACCAGTCTCCACTCGCTTCTCACCCCACCACCCTTCCCCACTTACCTTCTTCCGTTGGCGGCAGCACCATCACTGCCGCTTTTTGTCCTGGCTGCCATGGAAATGGAAGAGGGGCTATATATTTTGTAACTATATTTCCATAGGTACAGAATATGGAGCAAGTATGAAAGGCTTTGTTTCATCAAGAATGTACACTTTCCTGTTTCACATAGAGCTCAGCATCAGGCCCTTAGTACATCCTTTGACTAGTGGCATACATATAGGCCCAGAAAGCCTTACATGTTTTGCTACACTGGTATTATGGTATTAACCTGAGCATGAGCACACGCATACACTTATGAGCACGACATTGTATAGGAGGCTGCAAATTCAGCTGATCTGCTATGATACTGCAGTGTTCAGGCGAATGTGATGTATGAGGAGTATTTAGTCCATGTTAACCCCAAATACAAACACTCCTTGTATATCAAGGCGCGCTTAGGGACTCTACCCATAGCATGTATTAGACACAAATGGAACGAAAATGTACCTGCAGAAGGCCCCTTGTGTGGAAATTTAAATGAAGATATGTCTCATTTCTTATTTCTTTGCACAGTCTCCTTGCCATTAAGGAAACTTTTTCTAAAGCCACTGTTTTTGGCCTGAGGTTGCAGAACGTTAACTGAAGCCATGGAGACTTATCTCATCTCTAGTGATTTTCCAGCTGTATATGCCACCTGCAAATATTTAGTGTGAGCATGATTAAGATTAAGGCGGCCTCAATGTGTTGTGAATGATATCGGGATTTTCTTTCTATTGAGATGAAGTTGTACACTTTCATATGTTTTCGTGCTCTTGTGATGTATATACTTTGAATGTTATTGAGCAGTCCTACAATGTATTGTGTGATTTATGACAATTTTGTCAAAATAAAGTATGAAATCATCATATGCTTATGAGGGTCTAATGTCATATGTGGTCAGAGCTAGATTGTGTGTCCGTGCTTCATTACACTACCATTACTGCTGCATTATGGGGAAACACGAACATGGGGTTTTCGTTTGTGGAAATACTTGCAGAAAATGGTACAGCCCGCAGGAACATGATTTCTTGCAACGGCGTTATGGAAAAGGCAAATATGAGTGTCCTGGGCATACTAGCAAATATTGGTGCATCCAGTCTGAAAATGTTTTATTTCACTGGAAGTATAACAGCGTTACTGGACAACCCAACATGCGTATGCACTTAGGTGGGGAAACTGGAAAATAATGGCTCACCCATCATGCACATGTTTTCCTACATGCCTCCTGGCATTAGAGCACTATGTGCAGAGCCAACATGAGTGTGTTCTTTTGTGGGTATACTGGCATATAAAGGCTTAGCCTGCATTGTCATACTTTCTTTTACATGCCCTTTTTCAGTTTGTGAAAGCAAACGTGTGTGTGTCCTTGGGTAGTGAATGGATACTGGCATGTATTGATGTCGGAGTCAACATGAATGTGTCTTTGGGTAGTGAATGGAAACTGGAATGCATAGGAGTCAACACGGACATTTCTTCTTATACGGGCGTTAATGCATTATGAGCAAAGCCAACATGAGTGTGATATTACATGGGAATATTGGCAAATATGGGCACAGCCAGCATGAGAAATTCTTCTTATACTGGTATATATGTATGTCCCCTGGACATATAGGAGACGCTGACTTCCGTAAAGGCACAGTGGCTAAGCTTTGTAGCGTGCATTTTAGCGTTATTGTAGCAGACAAAGGATAAAATGTCCTTGCTGCCATACACATTGGCAAGGCAATTCACACTTCGTATGTTGTACATGTTCCTCAAATCATAGTCATATGCTTTATCAGCAATTGTGATACTGTGTACAAATGGTGGCAGTGTCCCAGAATATCAGCTCACATTTCAGTCATGCTTACAGTGCCAAAGCTGCACAGTACCAATGGAAGGTGCAAGTTGCCAATACACAACCCGAACACTTTTCACTGGCCACTTGTGAGATCTCTAATTTGAACATGTTGGACAGTCTGCCGGGAAGTGCAATACTATTGGAGAGTACTGCAACATTAATAGAAGAGCTCTTTATGGGACATTGGGACACTCTAAGTGGCCGCTGTTTTCTTCTGTCTGGCTCCACTCAACCCATCAAGGACTTCACCAAGTAGGTCAGCTGTCACAATGCATCCCTCAGTGAGATTCTCCCTCAGGTGTATCTGATGCAGCTGGACTTGTTTAGCATCGCAATGGCCTGTGCCTTCCCAAATGATGTGACAAGTTGGTGAGTAATCTGTTTTCCACTTGGCATGGTGATGCATGGCCAAACGGATTTACAGAGTGAGTTTTGAATGGATCACTTTTTATCAGCCAAACACAGCAAATTGTTCACAGACCTCAGCTCGGGTTTTCCCCAACCTAGCTTGGATATTGGTCATGTAAAGCCTTTAATGAAGATCCTTGTCCTTAACAAAGTGTTTGAAGTACCCGCATCTTAATGACGAGTGGGGAGAGGGTGTGAAGCAGGCATCCCTTCGAGCACACAGGCGTTCAGACGCCTGTGACTGTCTATCGCAGCTGTGAGTGCACGGCTGGAATGTTGCCTAGTGCACCCACGATGAACTGTGGACCAGGATCTGAAACTGGTGTTAGTCTCATCAAATAGGTGACCCTTAATCAAATGGGTACCAGGATTTGTTTTGTCCCTCATCAATACTTTTAATGCATTTAATATCTTGTACATTTTACACCTTTGACATTATGGACTGTTTATTTGTAATGTCCTTTTTTTTCACCCTGCTTTTTTCATTCAAATTTTTTTTAGGTGCAGATAATTGACACTGGAAATAAGTAACAAGTGAATGTGTGCAGTGTTTATTATGTGTACAGTACCTATGGAGTGCATAGGGCATATATGTATGCATTACATACATCAGAAAAATAAACAATCTACTGTATACTATATTTCAAAGTACATTCCCACTCCTCTCCCTTACTCAAGACAGGTGTTGAGCTCAAGCTGCCTTACCATCTCTCCCCTCCTTTTCTCCAGCCAATGACCCCTGACTGCAACAGGATCTCATTTCAAAGCATACAAATACCTCGAAAATGACAAGAGGCAGTTAGCTTAGGGCCCTTTAGGAACGTGCATGCAATGGATGGGATCACACAGATACATTCTGAGTCCAAATAACCGATTCCACTCAGGAATATTTCAAAGTACTGTTTTAGTAACGATTATCTGAAACAGGGAGTTACAACAAACATGAACAGTTTTACGCTCGATTTCTCTGAGCGATATTTTCACAACACAAATGTTATATATCCAAAATTCGTCAGAGGTGACGTCATACTACATGGCAAATAATTAAAAATCTACTCAGGATCGAGGCAGGCTTAAGGGGAAGCTCTAAGTATATCATGTATAGGAACTAGGATTGTAATAGGCTGCCTACTGTCGGCTGGACTACATATGCCTACCTCTAAAATATGTCATCTTCAGAAACATTAAGGTACACAGTTTCTCATTAGTTCTCAAACTATACGTTACTCTACGGTACTATATGGCCTCCATCGCCACTAGTAAAGTCCCCTCTTGCCTCAATGAAGCCTGGGTCCGCCCTCTCATTAAAAAACCCTCCCTTGACCCCTGGTCACCTAATAACTACAGGCCCATCACCACGGTCCCCTCCTCCTCAAGATACTGGACAAAGCAGCCTAACTGCAGGTACAACAATTTACTGAGGAGAACCAAAGTCTCAGGCTACGTCAATCAGGTTTCTGACCAGGACACAGGACTGAGACAGCCCTACTTGACTTAAAAAACCAAATGGACGATGCAAGAGATGTAGGGAAACCCGCTCTCCTCCTTCACCTAGACTCATTGGCAGCATTTGATCAGGTCCTATGCCACCACCTATCCACTATAGCCAACCTCTCACCTAATGCGACCGCTTGGATCGCCTCCTTCTTGCAAGGGAGGACCATGCAAGTATTCTCAGACCTGGCCTCAGTCTCGACCAATACTATCCTATGTGGCGTCCCACAGGGCTCATGCATCTTGTCCACCCTCTATAACATTTTCACACAGCCCCTCTTCCTCATCCTTGACTCCCTGGGTATCTCATACAAAAACTACGCTGACGATACCCAGATCCTCCTCACCCTAACAGGAGACTATGACACTGACTCTAAGACACTTAACCACATATACAACACAATTCAAGCCTGGATGGCAACCAATGGATATGCCTCAACTCTGACAAAACTGAGCTGCTCATGGTTACCTCCAATGAAACACTTAAGAACCTTGACTCCCAATTCAGTCACTTTATGATCGACAGCATTAAAATCCAAGTGGCTAACTCAGTAAAACCACTAGGTGTCTACTCGACTCAAATCTAACGATGACAAGACAAGTTAATGCCATCGCCTAAACAGCAGCCTACCATGCCAAACTCTTGACAGCAGCCAGACCTTTCCTCTCTAAGAAGCAATCACAGGATCAAGACTTGATTACTGTAATGCGCTGTTTCTGGGCACCTCCACAAAAAACATGGCTAAACTTCAAACTATACAAAATAAAACCTTGAGAGCAGCTACTGGAATACTCTTAAAAGATCGCATCACTGCAGCCAGGAAACAGGTGCATTGGCTCCCAGTAAGAGAAAGAGTCCTCTTTAAATCCCTTGCCCTTACTCATAAGTGCATCCACCTCACTGCTCCACCCTACCTCTCTGAGAGAATCCACCTCTCCATATCCACCAGACCGACTAGAACACCTTATGCAAACATGCTCATGATCCCTAGAGTCAAGAGAGCCTGAGTGGGAGGTGCTAGCTTCCCATACCTATCAGCGTTGCAATGGAATGCTCTACCACCAGCCCTGCGATGAGAAGTGTTTCACCTGGCATTCCGCAAAGCTATGAAAACTATGCTCTTCAACTAAAACTCTAACAAGGTCTTAACGCTATCTGCCACATGTCTAGGATTAACATATTTAGGCAACTGCATAATGTGTTTTAACCTGAATCTGTATCTGTTTGTACTTGAATGATTGCACTCATATGCCCTGACACCTATCGGCACAAGTATGTAACTCCCTTGTAACTAAGAATGCCACAAGTAACAGTGCCCCGATGCCTTTGGGCTGTATGTGTGCTATATAAATGTAAAAAATAAAGAAATAAAAAATAATACGGTCCTCCGTTATATGGACCACTATAATTGGTTGCAAACAAAAAAGGTGGACCAGTGGATCGGGGTGACACAACTCACTCGTTCAATTTAGTACATATTTTATTAAATAATTCCAAAAAATACATACACATTTACATGACTACAAAACAGAAACCTAATATTTCACAACTCAGGCGTCAAAAACTCTCAATCCTTAATTTGTACTTTCATACATAAAACCATAATGGCCAAATATACACAGTGTAGTCACAATCTAATACTACACCAATGTTCACAAGTAATTATTCAGCTTCTAGTCCCTCTGACCCTGTCCTTATTGAGAATGTCATATACAGTTTGTTTTATGATTTTCAAACAGTTTTGCGTGGTCGTCGACACGTGTTTTGGTCTCTTTGGACAAACACTTGTCCTTTCATTTTCAAGACCTTCCTCAGGACGGGAGTCTCAGTCAAATTTTCCTGCCTCTCTCAAGGACTGGAGTAAGCCATATCAAAATCCCCAGGCAACAGCTTGGGGGATGTGGATGGATGTAATGGAGTCAATCCTTCAACAGGTAACTAATATTCAATTAGACTAGACCATAAACCGACACACTGCCAAGTTTTGTGTTATTTCTTCTTTTCTGCCCATAACAGACATGCAACTTATAACTCTGTTTCCAAAGAGCTAGAGATTCCCCCTTCTAGATGATCAAGGGGTGGGCAATTCCAATGCAGTTTAGGTCTTCGGGACACAGTATTTGATTTTTCATAAACTCAATACATTTTGTTTTTGATCTCTGTGTTATCAGCACAACTCTGTGTGTCCTCCTCAGGTCCGTTGTGTTCAGTCTCCAACCCATTGAGGCAACATAAAACCTGGAATAATTTGATAAAATGTGTACTTAATTGAACCAATGAGTTGTGTCACCCCGATCCACAGGTCCGCCTTTTTTGTTTGCTATGTATTGTACCTGAAGGACCAGGCTGTATATTGCAGCTATCTCCTTTATTTAGATATTGTGTAGTACAGCCCACTATAATTGGTTGCCACATATGTGCCATGTCTGCAACATTCGGTTCACTTAGCAGCACATAAGCCCTGACCCAGGTTCAAAGAGATGGGCTTGACTCTACTCACCCAATTAGCCCGACATCTCTCATTGCCCAATCCTTCTGCCATCAATATTGTCTATGAACTTGGCCTTGCAAAGTGTCCTTGTCTCTGAGAATACATGGGAGTGCAGGCACTTGCTATCGTGTTCTAGATTCCAAGTTAGTTGATTCTTTACTTTGGTCTTACTTTCTGTAGGATCTATACATCCCTTTGAGCCAGTATCCTGAGACGTTGTTCGTACTTTTTTATGACATCACAGGCTTCTTTTCTTTGCTCTTTCTCATAGTCCTTAAGGGAGTTCATCCCTCAAATTGTCGTCCCTCCGGGGATGCATTTGATAGGGTTGTTTCAAGGGTCATCTTCTTTTAAACATATGTTGCGGTATTGTCATAACCCATCAGACACGCCCCTTCTGGGCCTCCTGGTCCCTGTCACTTCGGGGCTTGCACTCTATTGTACTACCAAAATGGCCGCAATCACTGAACGCTGCCTGCCAGCCTTCACGTTCATTGCAGCACGCTCGATAAAATAGCCACACCCCGCGCTTCCGAGCGTCTCAACACTACTGTTAGCTCTGGCTAGACATGTGCTCTGTAGTTCGCTTTCTTGGAACTTTGTTGCTTCCCTAGTTCCCGGACCCTTGCTTCATTCTATCCCTTCTCCTTCTTACCCAACCTTCTCCCGGAATCCGTGCACCCGCCTCCGAGTGCTTCCCTTATTTTTTTCCTGGATTTCCTGGAGTTTACTATCGATCCCGGACAAGAAGTTGAACGAACACTGGAAGCTGAAGACGGCCGAGCGGGCTTGTACAAGGCCCGAACCATAAGGAAGAAAACTTCTACAATGGAATCCATTAAGCAGCAAAAACAGGTGAGAAAGGGGGAAACCTGTGGCAGGTATTGCACAACTGCTGGTGTCAAACACAGCACAATCTCAGACTTCCAATATGCGGGAGGTAGGCGGTGGGGTGTCCTGCAGAGGCATGCAGCTGCTCCTCTACAGCAGTATCAAGCATTCTGCAAGAGATTGCTATTTCCATATAGCTGGTGTCCCATCACTCTCACCCATCATCCACCACAACTACCCACTGTACCCACAGTATCTTTGAAGTTTGGGTTTACCTACTGTAAACCCAAACTTCAAAGATACTGTAAGAAAGATAAGACTTAAAGAATGGCTGCCAAGAGCCAATCACTTGGCTACAAAGTAAAAATGGCATTAGACTTTTCCACAGTAAGCAATGCTCATAGCTGCATTGAAGATGTCTGAGTCAGTTTCCATATGCAACTTTTATAAATCCAAGAATAACAAGCATTGTTAAAGTTAGTTCTGGTTTTTCTACAGGCATTTGCCAGGTATCCTCAATATGCCCGTTATTGTCATCAGTTGCTTTACTATTCAAATCAAATGAAAGCTATTACAATTACATACCAGATATGTATATAAACATACCATTGCTAGGTTTTGACAACCAATATCCAGGTACTCACCCCATTACACAGGACTATCTTCAAATGTGCAGTTACTCATATACGTGATAGTAAAAATAGTGTGTGTTCACAAATGTAGAGACCACAAGTTAATTGTCAGTACTGTTCTTGTATGTTGTTGCATACTAACAGAATGACTGGGTAGAAGGTACACATTGCTGTTTCGTCTGCTGGTATCCCAAATCCTTCCAGGCAGCCAATTGTATTTTTGAATTTTCTCTCAACTATGCCTCTGGTTGCTCTTAAAACAAAGCAGCACATGCACACCTGACCTCCTTTAATCCACCCTCATTTTGTAATGTAAAGATATCGAAATTGCCAAAGTCTGACAATTGTTGCTAATGGTTTGCAATGAACTCACAAATGTATGTTTGGATGCTGTACTCAGCTATGTTCACTAGCATCTGTGGTCACAGATGGTGTGGGGTCAGAGTAAGAGTTGGGTGATGGAGCAGCCATGACTACATATATTACAGGTTGATTAACTATAACTACAATACACTATTTTTTCTAAGCAGCTGCAGTACTTTTTTCATGCACATACAATACAACATTATACATTGATAACCGCGTGACAAGATAAGCACAGTTGTTCCAAATCACAGATGTATTGACAGTACACAGTGGAATTTGGCATTCTCTGTGTCATCAAGCAAGGAATATTTAATGGTAATAGCTGTGCATCACTAAAGGCAATTTGAAATGGAACAATATTGGCACTTTGCTTCACAACTTTTAAATGAGCAAGTAGTCCTACATGGTAGGGCCCTTCCTTTTAATTGCATATTGTATTTAAATAGAAAGGAGAATGGGCAGACATGTAGGCAATACCAACTACACACACTGTAAAGAATCCTCACTACCCATGAAAGGCAGAATCACAAAAGGAGAAAGGAGAAAGACTTGGAGATGCAGCAGTCTAGAAATATGTCCCTTTTGAAAGTGATGCAGCATAACACACATATTTTTGCATCACGAGATCTGAAATCTTTGCCTTTCCATCAGTCTTAGGTAGCATGTCCAATGGCTTGTAGTCCATAATAACAGAATAAATAATGGCGAATAGGAATTGTTAAATCTCACTTAAGTTTTACCGTTGGCCATCTCGGCCAAATGATTAGCTCCATACTGTATTGCCTATTACACTAGCCTGCAGTATTATAATTCTGTAGTTCTGTAATAAGTATAATTATAAAAAATACAAGAGCAATTTCCAAACTAAAAAGCATTAGCGAAGGGGTTATTCAAAACCATCTCTCATGACTTCTCAATTGGAAGGCCATGTCGTATTCACTTGCCAAATCAAAGCCTAGTGGCAGAAGTGCAGATGAGCTTTAAAAGACTCCGTTATGTCATCATGCAGTCGGCTTGGGAAAATCCTCACACATGGAAAGCTGTTTCTTTCTATCACCACAGTGTAGTTACTTTCTCTTTATGTAGATTGACAGCAGGAACAAAATAAATAAATCAAGTAGTGGTCTTTCAACGGGACAATGGATCTCGCATTGGGGCAAAGGGCGCATATTTTGTTTGATTGATTGTTTATTTATTATGCATTATACGCAAGTATTTCAAAGTGCAACCATGCAAGGGAGGGGAAGACATAAGAAAGACAGAACAAACAATCTTACTAGGCATGGTACATTCAGATTATGCAGGCAAACAGAAAAAGAAGTGCGTGGGGCGGGGGGTCAATTGGAACCAAGTGTGCCCTGGCCCGTCAGAACATAGGTTAAGGGCAGAGATACCACTCTCATGGGTCGTAACCGAAGTACAGTAGTGATGCGCCAAGTGCAAGGTCCGGGGTCAAGTGCAGGAGACTGACAAGAAGAGCTTGAGACCTGTGAGGCAGTGAAAGTACACCCTGCAGACAGTCAGTGAAACTGAGCAGAAGTAGAGGAGAGAGAGTGAGAGAGCAGAAACAGGTGGTTAGCAGGGGAGAGGGAAAGAGAAGGAGGAGGCAACGAGGAAGGTCTTGAGGAGTTTTTGGAACTTAAGGAGATCTGGCTCAAGAGGGAGACTGTTCCAGAGGCAGGCATCTGCAGTGGATAAAGATCTCCCCTCAAGTATTTGCTTGAAGAAGCGGCTCACCCGCATAGAGAGTTGAGGAAGATGAGCGGAGGGCTCGGGAAGGTGAGTATTTAGGAAGAGAGTGTTGCAGATAGAGTGGGCCCAGGCCCTGAAAAGCCTTGTGGACGATGCAAAGTGTCTTGAACTTAATCCTTGCAGTCCCAGGAGCAAGTAAAGGGCAGTGGTCGAAGTGAGCGGGAGCGGTCGGGAGCGGTGCTCCTATACTTTTTTAAATTACCTTGTACAGCTCCTATACTTTTATTTTAAAAAGAAACCGTTCCGGAATGGTTTTCTTTTAAAATAAAAGTGTAGGAAGAAGTTGAAACCTTCACTTTCAGTGCACTGCACTGAAAGTTCCCTTAAACATCAGGTGCAAGTGTTTTGAGGGGTGTATTGTGTGTGGGAGGGGTTGTGGCAATGGGGCTTGTGGGGAGCAGGGCCAGGCCAGCAGGGAACATAGCTCCACTACTTCTATTCATACACTTCGACCACTGGTAAAGGGATATCAGCACCAGAGAGTTGCTGTCCCTGGTCTAAAGCCAAGGATAAGTCTTGCGGTTCTGTTCTGGATGAGTTGAAGAAGAAGGAGGGTAGAAGAGGGAAGGATGACAAAGAGGTTGTTGAACTAATCCAGCCTAGAGAGGACCAGAGCTCTGGAGACTGTGAGCCTCTGGGGGAAGGTGAGAAAAGGTAGAAGTCTGCTGCGAAGGTGCAGTTGGTAGTGGGAGTTTTTATAGATGTTGCGATGTAAGAACAGATGGAGAGGGTCGAGTCGAAGTTGACCGTCATATTTTTTGCCTCATTGGTAGGTGTAGGCGCAGGGCCAAGAGAGGCCGGCCAGAGAGAAAGAGGGAAGGAGGGAGCAGTGGTCCCGATGAGGACAATCTCTGTCTTACTGGAATTGAGGCAGAGGTTGTTTGCAACACACCTTGACTGAATTGCGGACAGGCAGTCAGGTATGAGTGAGGAAGAGGCGGAGGACGAGGGTAGCCTGAAGGAGAGCTGGGTGTCATCCGCATAACACTGAAAGTTGGAGGTACAGGTGGCTATCATACGGGCCAGGGGGGCCATGTAGCCATTGAACCAGGTGGATAGGTTAGATCTCTAGGGGACACCACATGTAGCGAGAGTGATAGGGGAGAGTAAGGACCCCAATCCCACCTGGGATGTGCAGTCGAAGAGAAAGGAGGTCTGCCCAATCTTGTCCAATATGATGTTGTCCAATATTACAAGTGTTGATGACAGGCACTGTAAAGGTGACATTGAGTACCTACCTGTTTCACATATAGAACCACCTTTCAAGGTAGAAGTGGCTCCTTTTCATTGATATATGTTAGTGTTCTGAAAGAGGGCTTGCAGTAAATATCAAAAGGAGGAGACACTGCACATTTGCCAGAATGCTTGCTCCAGCACTTGCAACATCAATATGAGAAACAAAGGAGAAAACAGGACATCATCAACCAGCCCAAAATATTTCAATTGCACATGAATGTCAGGCTCGGGATTGACACCCTCAATAGCCAATCCATCACTTATACCCAATGAAAGCTATTTTCAGCAGTGCAGATGCAGACTATGGCATAACCTTCTCAATAACTCGGGCATCTTGAATTCAGACAGGTCTTCGACAGTAACAGACAAAAGAACATCAACTGCACAATGCATGATGCTTATCTAATTGACACATCAGCTGTGACAACAGATAATGACCCTGTACACTGTTAATACTTAAAGCGGTCAATCTGGCTAGTGTCACTTGTATGAGTTTCTATTGAATCACTAAGCTATCCCCTGCAAGTGTGCAGTTTGAGTTTTCAGTGTGGCCAGTGAAATGTCTCTGAACCACATGAGATGCCTATTAGTACCCAACACACAAGCTTAGATGATGATGGTGATTGGATACCAGGTACATGAAGACACTGACAAGTGAAGCCAGGTAGTGTGTTATTGCATGTGGCTAAGCATAGACAGCAGGGGTAGTGATTGAGAGTCCCTGACCAGTTGCTGACTTGCACATGCAATAGCCATTTTTGCCAGTGCTGCAGTTCAGGGTTCATGCCAACTGTTGTCTCTGTTATAGGCACCCCTTGTCACATGTTATTGGACTTTCCCACAGGGTGCAGTTCCTCTTACGATCCTTATGCTCTCCCACAGATTGCAGGAAGGTCTTGAACATCTTGGCTCTTCCGTAGAGCACAGCCACCGTTTAAGGTTCACAAGCTTTCCCACAGGATGTTTCCACTCTCAAATGTGGGAGTCTATCTGAGAGCACAATCCCACCCCTATGATTGCCTCATTTCATCCCACGTGCACTTAATTTACAGGAGGGACGGATGATGCTGCAGTATGGGCCTTTCCACAGTAGCAGCAACTACTGTTCAGCTCCCTCGAGCAGAGGCAATGGCGCCTACATGCCTCATCACCTGGTTTCACTAAATCTGTCAATATGTGGGTACTGCCAGTGATTTTCCATCCACAACCACTTGTTTTGGTGACATCGGTAACAAAGGCCTGCTGCTGGAAACAGCCACAATTTACACTGGCACCAATTGGGTAGGATTGGTCGGAGCAAGGGCATGCCTGGTGATATAATGCTGCATCATTGCTCTGGGATCTACTATAGGGTGACCAGATTTAAAAAGTAAAAAACCGGGACACGGCAACAAACATAAAAGTAGGAGTAACTCATTAACGTGGCTGTCAAGGCACTACACTTCAGTAGCGTTTGGAGGAGACAGAGGTTTGAGTATTACTGTTCAAAGAAACACATATCATTAATTCATAACAAACTAACACTGTCTTAAGTTGTAAAATGCAGTATTTCTTCTTGGCGAGATTGTGCATTCCTGCTTGCCAGCTATGAAGACCTACTACAAAAAACCATGACCACTGCAGTTTCTAATGGGAACATGAGCTTGAGAAAGGGGGGCAGAGCACCAAATACTGGGACAGTCCTGGCAAAACCCGGGATATCTGGTCACCTTAAGCCCTCATATTCTCGCCATAGCTAGAGGAGGACGGGTTGTGACATCTGGTCCTCTAATGCAAGTAGAAGACTCATTCACCCAGTAAATCTCTTCAAGGCATGGGAGAATGTGGTTGTGCAAAGCTGTAATACCCTGGCCTCAGTTCTTGCATCTCTATCCCACCTCATGTGCTTTATGTGCTTTCCACAACCCTCCACCCTACAGAATACATCACACTCTTCAACCTTCACAGTCTTGCCTGGTCACAGGTCAAAATCATGAGGACCATGACAGCTGGATGTGGGAAGTGGCCCCCTCTGCTGCAAGAAGCTTGTCTGCCTACTGAATCACTACCATGTGCGAGTCCTCCACCTGAGGCCCTCCCTCAAAATCAGTCTCCCCGCGTAGGACATTGGTCTCCTGTCCACTCTCAACCTGCTCTGTGGAGACTATTTCCTTCTCAGCAACTGCCCCACCATGACATAAAGTATGTCTGGGACCTCTGCAAATAGCTCTACCTGCTCTGTTACTCCCCCTGAGTCCAGCCCAATGCTTCAGCTTACATCTCTGACTCAGTGATGCTGTGTTGCCTGTGAAGTGACACAAACTAACAGCAATGGCTCTCTCCTCCTCGTCGGTCTTGGGGCGACCATCATCTTCTTGTGAGCAGAAACACAGCTGTTCTTCATCTCCCCGCACCTTTTCCACTGTATGCATCAAAGGCTTGCCCTTTTGTCCAGACTCCAGATATAATTCAACACTTACAAGAATAACAAACTGATACAACTGCAAGAGGGGAGACAAAAAGATAACACAAACACATGCACAGGAAGAAACTGGGGAAGCAATTGGGGAGACAAAAAGACAACAAAAACACATGCACAGGAAAAAAAAAACGGGGGAAGCAAGTGGGGAGACACAAAGACAACAAGAACACATGCACAGGAAGAAACTGGGGAAGGCAAAATAGCATGTTTTGTCTTTTGGCAGGATAGGATTAGGGACAGGAACAATTGAGGGGCTTTTTAATTGTATTTGGGTAAACAAAAAGGAAAAGGGAAAAAAAGGAAAGGGCACTGTTTTCCTTTCTTTGGTTAATATATGCAGTAAACTCATTAAAACACCAACCAAACACTAAACAGACAAAGGAGCAACACAATGGATAACAGAGCCACTCCTAAGAACACCATATTACACAAAAACAAACAGCAAACTGCTAGAACTACTCCTATTATTGCTGAAACTCTCAAAATGCGACAAACTCCTTTTAGGTGTGCGCAAACCCAGTGAAAGGCTATCCCTCACAGCCTTGTAACATCCACAAATAACAGAAAGTGAGCAAGGCCTTTAATATGTTATGCTGAGATTGGCTGAATCGGGATCAGCCCAAAGAGGCTTTAAATCACAAAACTAACACAATGAAGGACCTAGAGATTTGACACAAGAAACAATGCCTCTGATTGGAACATGACTATAAACGGTAGACCAAGAAAGCCACGGGTTTGGCCTAGGATTCAGCCATGCCCAAAACCTATCCTACATTCATACTTATGATCCCAACACGCTCCCTAATTGTATGCAAAGCAGGCTGACACGCTCACTTCCTCTTCCTGGTAGGGTTATTTGGAAAGTTAGAGTAGGAGTGTACAAGACTGTTCATTTGTTATGATAATATTCTATCTTATGTATATGTACAGGAAGTGATCAATAGAAATAAACATCGTCAAATATTAAAAAGAGGCAGTTGACAATGTTATTTATTGTATTTGCTTTATTTCTATATCGCCTTACGCCAAAGCGTTTTACAAATATGAATGCATTGTACAATAGGTGGAATTCTTACAATCAAACAAAAGAGAATAAGAAACAGAAAGAAAGAGAACAAAGAACACCAAAATAGGAAGAAACGTGATATGATGTTCCAAAAAGTCAATAAAGGTGAGAGTCTGGCAATAAAATGCAGCTTGCAGAACAGTGGATCTACGGAATATATATCAGTGTAACCAATAAGCAAGAACACTGGAGGTCATTATCCATCATAAATGTCTAATACACTTCAGTGAATGACTGTTAGTGCAGAAGGTTTTCAACCAAGGGGTGATATGTCAATTGTCAATTCAGAATGTAAATTGAGGGATTTCTATCTCTTCCTAAACAGAAATTAAATTCACAAAGATGAATAAGCTGGTTAAATGCCAAGACCTTGAACACGGTGTCAGGAAGATGGGTTGGAACAACACCAGACACAAATGGAAATGGGCTACATTAAGTATTGTTCAAGGTCTTTACAATTTTCTGCCAAAGACAAAAACAAAATAATGTCCTGAAACAATTTTCCAGATCCCTGGGCTCTTCCCTTGAGTAACTGGGAGTTAACAGGGTGTTTTCTCCTAGGCAAAGCTCTGTAACAATAAACAGTATGCCTTCTCCTTAAGGTTAATCAACATCTCCCTAGGCTTCTTGGCTGTTTGAGTAGGGCTGAGTGATAGTCATATAAGCTCCAGAGCTTCCACCAAGCGGTTTGTCACCTGCGCTTCTCTACAGGTTCGGTCAGGGTCCCTTCTCCACCTTCTTGGTTTAGGGCTCTGGTCCCAACAACTCATCCTCATCTACCTCCTCTACGAGTTGCAATGGTCTAGTGATTAAGGGGAACATGAACATGTTGTACATGCTGCTCTTTGCTTTTCATCTCACTCTCGCCTTCTCTCTCTCTCTTTCTCTCTCTCTCTCTCTCTCTCTCTCTCTCTCTCATGTCCGCTCTTTGATGCATCGTCACTTCCTCATATCTCCACCCCTCCTCCAATCACACCCCTCTGTCTTATGGTGGCCTGCACCTCTCTAGCCACACACTTCTATGGTAGTCCTTTCTTCCTTCTACTTAGCATACTCCACCACCCCTCTGCTGATGTTGCCCTCAACCACCTCCCCAACATTTATCCTTTCTTCTTCTTCAACTGTTCTCTGAGCCTCCTTGTTTTGACAGACTCATCCACGTCAAGGTCACCTCCAACCTCCACCAACTTTTCCCCACCCCTTTCTCGATGTCCCTCTTCCTCCTGAACACACTTGACCACCTCTTCTTTGATGTCAACTCAACCCTCCGCTATACTCCCTCTGTTTTCCTCTCCTTCTTTATCTCTCCCTCCAGGCAAATTGCTACCCCAATATATCCTCCCACACCCTCCTGTTATCCACCTCCATTCTCCTCTCCGTCTATCACCACCTTCCACAACCTCCTTTCTCGTTCTACAGATGAATTTCCTTCTTTCTTCACCTCCAATTCTCTCTCTAGTCCCATCCCCTAAACCCCTCACCATTTTCAAAATGTCAGTGGCATATGAAGCGGGATGACTTGCACCAAGGGATGCCGCTGCTTAACATTACCCATGTGTTCACTTGTATCAGTCTTGGAATCAGATTGGTGATGCTGCCATTGTGTGTGGCTTTCTTTGCCACCTTTATGCTCCTTCTCTCACTGCATGGAGCATCAGCAATTGAGGAAGGTGCCATTTTGGAATTATTATTTGCACTGGGACTGCTGTCACAGAATTAAATTACTTTTGCCACTTTCAAGCAAGGTTTTTCTAGCGGCCTATGAAAGTCAGCAGTATAAAGGTGCTTGAATGGTAGGATTTTTATAACGCGCTTAATGCCGAGATGTTTTTAAGCACGGACCCGGGGATCAAACCTGTGTTGCTCTGTGTTTTCTTGCTTCCATGGCGAGCACTTTGCCTCTGAGCTATCCTCCCGTGTCTTGACGGCAGCAGCTGACTGCTACTTCACTTTTTTGGATCCCACATGCGTGGCGGTAAGTGGATGACCCGAGCTGGAAACAGGCCGCGGGTCCTGCACATCTGTCCGTACCACAACGGGACTTGTGCATGGCACCCTGACCGCACCACAACCAGACTCGTGCGACAGCACACGACAGCGGGTATCCTGCTGAGCATGGCCTGTGTTGAGCCATAGTGGACAGCGCACAGCAGCTGTGAACCCCCATCCACAGCCTTAGCCTCGCACCTAGAGCTGGGTTTACACGCGCACGCCATTACGCCCGACAATGCGGGGAGCAAATCTTTTACAATGGTCAAAATTTCTGTCATAGTTTACCTTCACATACAGGACTAGGTAAACCATTATTTTCTGGCTGCCGCCATTTTACCTTGCACCGGATTAAGAATGCATGACATGGCGGGATATGGGGGCCTTGTGGCACCTGTTGGTGGAGTTGTTTGAAAACTGTTGTGCCGCAAAGGTGCTTGTGGCTTCGATCTTCTGCACACACCTGGAGATTCCCTTAAAGGGAATGTGATGATCCACTGCCAAAAGACCAGGGCATAGTGGGGTAGGCCAGAGGATCCCCCCACACCTCCCCTGGGCCTAGAATCATGCAAGTAGAGGCGGGAAACGGCCCCTATAGCCACCCAACCCTCAGCCCCAATGTTCTGTCAGGGGACCTTAACACAATGAATGCTGAATTGTTCAGTCTGTGGCCTGAGGGCCACAACTTTGAATCTGAGTATGTAGGCACCTCAAAACGGCTGCCCATATTTACTAGAGACCAGTGTTGCCTTATAAGCCAGGCCGCGATATATGATTAGGGGACCAACACCTTTTAATTTCCCCGTTTAACCCCATATAATTTAAAAGGATGGGGAAACATGGTGGCCTGCTGATTTGGTTTTCTGTCCCCTTGGAATTTTTTTCTGTCTCAGGCATCTACCCTCAGGCAGAAAAAACGTGGCAGGTAGTATTAGTATATACTCCCACAGACCTCTGTATATGTTTGCTAGTAAGTCTAACTGCTATAGGTGTTTCTGTGCTTTTTGTGTCAACCAAAGATACAATTGAGTTTGTGGTGGAGAACCTTACACATAGAAATGGTAAGTTATTGAATAATGGCTCACATTTGGAATATCAAGCAAAGTGACCCCCTGGTAGATTGTGCCTCAGTGATGTAGTGTGGCAAACACTTTGGGGGATTTGGGAACAACTTTGGTGAGATGTGTGCGCGGCTTAAAATAAACCAGTCACCAATGACTCGCCTAGATGATGAACACTAAAACTACAGTGACTGGCAAGGACCTTCTCTGGGGAGGTGACATCGTGTGACTCCTTCCCATCTTTTTCATCATAGATGACATCTTTTGACTCCCTACTGCCTTTGTCGTCATACAGATAGCATACCTGCCCCACTCTCCACTGGCTATTTTCCTGGCTGCCATTAAAACACATCAGTGACTCAGAGAAAGGTTGATGTGAATTGTGTGTGAATTTCTGGACCAGGACAACGTTTCCCGCAGTGCTAACACCTTCCTCTCTTAGTAAAATGGCACACATTGCCCTGCTGCAAAAATGCATTAAAACCATATTTTGCATGGAAGCCTTTTTTGTCAAGTGCTGAAACCATGTAAAATGTCACTTGCTTGCAATGGGGCCGTCTCTTTAATGAGGCTGTTTTTTGCGCCCCATCACGGTTTCCCTACAACCTCTCCACATTACACAAACGTCAGACCTTTCTCTCTGTTCCTCTCTTTCCCCATCACTTCTGCTCTACCTGGCTCCTTTCACGCCGTCACACAGGCCTCCGCTGTCATTCGTTCTGCCATGCTTTCCTTTTCTTCCCCCACTTCATTACATAGGTGCCAAACTGTGACGTCCCTCGGCTGTCAAAACACTCTGCCGGTAAAGTGCGATCCGTGGCATGTTGAAGTACTCACAGATCAGCGTTGGGCAGGGGGGACAGCCAGTGTCGGTCCGGCCTGAAAGAGGCCGGGGGCACGGAGGAGATTTGCCCCACAGGCTATTTTAGTTGTTGCTCCCTGAACTCGGGCTCGATAAGTAAAAAGCAAATCCTGCAAATCCAGCCAGCCCGGAAGGGAAATAGTCTACTCAGCAGGACTTCTGTGTACACGGAGCAAGACCTTTGGGCTGCTTCAACAGTGTTGCAGAATGTGCCACAGCGACCGCCACCCCGCCCCCGGCCCCCCACACCTGGTCACGGCAGTGAGGGAGCTTACAGAGAGAAGAGACCAGGCGACAGGAGCATATTCATGACGCCCACAGGCAGTGGCTGAGTGATGAAGGTGCGATTTTAATGTGCAGACTTTTTGATCCTAATGAATGGTATATGGTGACCAGTGGTGGACGTGTATACGTCACTGGTATGCACCGTTGGTTGGTCTAGCTTTAAAGTGTGTAACCTTAGTCCAAAGGGTCGCAAAACGCGACTTGGACACAGTTGTTCCTCCCGAGCCAAATATACAATCAGCTCGGAAGATCAAGCACTGCCCACCTCTCAAGTCCCAGCTCTGTGGGGACACACAGGCAGCGTGTGTTGCTCTGCAGCCAACACCTTTAGGGACTCGCCAACACAATACTTTTCTCAGCAGCAGAAAGCACAATTCAAAAGATCTGTTTATATCCACGACGTCGAAAAGCAATTTTTTTGTTTTCGCATTTATAGCAGCGCCCAAAACCCTCAGACATCTCGGTGCTAGTTACAGTAAGTGCAAAGTGACATTCAAAGTGCAGGATCACGCAAAAGGGTTACAACATGCGGGTGGTTCATGGAGTCATAATCTGTCAAAGCCACACCTCATGGTACGGGGGTGAAATCAGGTATGTATATACACAGATGACAACATTATGGTAGGTGTGCATTCTGGCAAAGCCACACCTCCTGGTACAGGGGCTACATCAGGTATGCATATACGCAGAACAAGAACATTAGGGTAAGTGCACAATCTGGCAAAGCCACACCTAATGGTTACGGCTGGCTAGATCAGGTATGCATATAAACAGTTGACAATATTAGGGTAGGTGCACAATCTGGCAAAGCCACGCCTCATGATACAGGGCTACTTCAGGTATGCAGATACGCAGTAGGGTGTTACTGACAGGTTAAATTATGTGAACAGCAGTAAACTACAGGACAAATCGGGTATGTTACAGGCAGGTTCAAATACAAGTACACCACAGGGCTGCAAATCAAGTCAGGTGTGTTGCGGATAGGTTAGATTACATACACAGAAAAGGGCTGTTGGTCATTCTGGTATGTTAAAGCCAAAATGAAATAGCTTTTACAGCACTAAGCAGTGAGTCAAATCCCGTATGGGCAAGTTCCAGCACATATACCGCAGAAGGTTGTGAGTTTCAGGTGAGTCAGGTATGTTATGGACAGGAAAGATATGTATAAAGTACTCAGATACAGGTCTTAACCAGTATGGGCAGAATCAGATGCATATATAGCACAAGGTTGTGTGTCAAGTCAGGTGCTCCGACTAAGCGGCAGAAGTACAGTGCTTCACGTAGTTTAGTTTGAACATGCTTGCAGTGAAGTCCAGAAAAAGTGAAGCTCAGCCCCTAGTCGGCCACTTGCGACAAGGGGAGCAGTAGTTATGATGGTGAGAAGGTTTAGGTAGTAGGTCGTGTCCATGAGACTCGAGGTAAGAATAGATGTGAATCAGGAAAGCATGGAATACAGAATAGGTGCCAGCCATTATTGGTGAAGGAAGGGACAAAGTCGGAGAGTGCAGACAGTCGGTTTTGGTGGCCAACGAAGACAGACTGATAACAATCACTGCAGGGCAGACATCTAGTAGCGTTTGACAATATGCAGTGACAAGGAGCGGGCAGCATAACACTTAGCAGGCGTTTGATTTCTAAGCCATGAAGAGCAACAAAGTGGGGGGAGGCAAACATTATATTGGCGCAGAGCGAGCAAGCCGGTCAAACGGAGGTGTTGATCATCTTAACTTTCAGTGCAAAGAATGATTCAGCGATGAAGCAGCAAAGGCTAGGAGTTATAGGCCACGGCCTGTAATAGATGCGAGGAGCAGGAAGAATGGAGATATACCCTGTGGCATCGAAAGCGCCCGGACAGGCCCAGACAGGGAAGTTGCAGGACCTTTACAGAAGGCTCTTGGAGGGTACCAGCTACGCCTGCCGGCTCCCCCTCCAGGGACACTTGTAGCCATGCCTCGGCCAATGTGCCATATGCAGAGGCAGGCTTTCTCAAGGATAGGTCTCTCTGGTCTGGAGGAGGCTGCAGTGGCCATGATGGAGGGAGCTTCATGGGCAAGCTGATTCTCCATGCTGATGTACAGATGCACAGGCTGAGACAGGGAAGTTGCAGGACCCTTAGAAGAGGCCCTTGAAGGGGACCAGCTACAGAAAGTGTGCTTGTATGTCCTTAGTTGAATGTTCTTAGCCTCATGTGTAATGCATAACAATGAGCTGGACATTTGTGAAACAAAATCTCCAGACTGTGGTGGAAAGTTTGGAATTTCACATTTGATATACTTCCGTCGCACATTACTGCATTATAACATTGGGGAGATTCTGCAAACTGCCTTGTTTGTGTGAAGTGAGGCTTTAGGCTTTACTGTGCATGTCTTTGCAATGAAGGCTATTTGCCTTCACATCTCTCTCTTCTGAATGTTTCCCCTTTGGCATATGTAAGTGTGTTTTAGGCTCCCGCTTCCTTATGAAAAGCAGCATTGGCATACGGAAGTCATCATGCTGTAAGCATTCTCACCTGCCTCAGAGAATGTGTTGTTCTTTGTGGAGTATATTCAACTTCATTAAATCTATCACAATATGCTGTCCACCCTGATAACACTGTCTAACATGTAAGAACACAGCTGATATCAATGGCTTGAATGGTGAGGCTTTGTTCTATGCTTGCAACAGTGTCTCAGTATGACTCCTTGCCCTGTATGGACCCCCATTGAAATGCATATGTTTCTTTGGGGTATACGTGTGAGGAATTTGACCATCCGCACACTGGGTGTGTGCTTGTCTGTTTTTACATGTTATTTTAATTAAATTGATGGTAGACCAATCTCAGGAAAATGTGTGGGGCTGATTCACAAACATTTTCCTATTCTCACACCATGACAAAGCACAGATCTGTGTACAACGGGCTGGACAACGCCTAGAGGTACTGTCCGCCCCTTTCATATTTAGTGGCATCTAACAGCCGAGGAATGCACAAAGTCATCACCAAGAAGGGGGAGTGTCAGGCTCTGAGTCCACCTGAGGTTTGGCTGATGACTTACCAGGGGGGCTTGGTCGGTACTTCTGCCGCAAATGGGAGTCCTGCAGAAAGGGGTTATCCTCTTGGGATGCCACACTGTCTGGCAAGTTTGCAACAGAGGGGATAGCTTCCGGAGCTAACCTCCAAATAGAGGGGAAAAAAGACAAGCACGGGAAACACCTCTATCGGCTGAGATGATAATCCAAGGTAGTATCAATCGTAGAATAGAATCCTGGAAGCAAGCAGCTGGAAACCATAAAGGTAATCAGGGAAGTGAGGGAAAGAAGGACAAGGAACCAAGAGCATGGCAGGGAAGAAGGAGTTAAGGCAGTATTCACACAGAGAGGAATCAAAAGGTGAATGAGGCACGGAGGAGCACTGAGCTAGGGTGACTAGCCTTAGCATTGAGACACAATATTCCAGGCCTTTGTGCTTCTTTTATGAGGTGTTATGCTCCTGAAATCAGGCATGGAATGATGACACAGCATTCCACAGACTGTAGAAACAAGGGGCTAACTCTACTAAGAGTGGTGGCGGCCAAGTTGGGAGTGGAACAAACTTTTGTAGGCACAGTATGCCAGTGCCTGACAGTGTCAACACCTTCCCCACAGTGACCATCGCGGGAGGTGGCATGCCATGACAGCATGCCCTCCTCTATGGGGAAGTCCCTAGGGTTTGCCCAGATAATGGTGATGAAACTTTTGGAGTAGTCTGGCAGCATGAATGTTAGCAGTTGGTTCCCAAGTACGTTCACTCATCGAGTATTCAGTCCAATATATAAGATACTTTAAAGGTCCCATATGGTATCTAGAGTCACAAATCTGTTCCACAATGTATTCGGGGGTGCCGTCAACCAGGACAGGTACCAGAGGTTTTCTCGGTTTCCTGGAACGAAGGAACATATGGTTTTAGCAGTAAGATGTGAAAGACTGGGTGGATCCGCTTCCAGGAAGGTGGTAGGGCTAAATGAAAGCAACATGATTGATTTTCGTTTGAATATTGAAAGGACCAAATATCTAGGCAACAGTTTGTAAGGAGATAAATGTTTTGGCAGGTATTTAGAAGATAATCAAACTCGGTCACTTACATTTTATGACGGTTCCTTGTTTAGATTCTTATCTGCATATTTCTTCATTTTATCTTGGGCAAATGCTAAAATAACTGCAGCCTTCTTGTGTCCAGCCTGTATGTCTAGAATTAATTGATCAATAGAGTGTACAGGAATTGAACCTGGCGATAGTGTTGGAAAAATGGTGGGATGGAACCCATAAGTACTTTGTTCCAAGGATGCATGAGTGGCCTTCAGTAATACTGCCACCTCCTACAAAGCAGCAATTATAAACACCAAAGCCAGCATTTATAACACTCCAATAAGTGAAGCCATGTCCAACACACGAGAACTCTTTAAAATCCTTAAGGAACTCGAGACCCTAGTCCCCCCAACCTCCACCATTCCCAAAGACAAAGCCTGGTGCTCCCTTATTCAAGCTACCATCACTAATAAAACATTGAACCTCAGAAACAAAACTATCCTCAAGAAATCCCTGTTCTCCTCCTCCAAAGACGAAGGCCACACACCCATCACAACGATCATCTCCCCTTTCCTCTTCCACACTGTCTCCCAGACAGACACGCTTACCACCATCCAACGTCTCAAAGCCTCAAACTGCACTGGTGATATCTGCTCATCCCACCTAATTAAGCTGTACGCAGAACCCCTACCAAATTGATCAATACCTCCTTGAACTCCTGCACAGTGCCCAGTTCCATAAAGGATGCTTGGGTTAAATGCCTCCTAAAGAAACCCTCCCATGACACGACCCTCCCCACAAATTACTGCCCCATCACAACAGTACCCTTTCGCGTGAAAATTCTAGATCGCAAAGCCTATTTACAATTCCAACCTCACCAAGAACCCAACAACCAACTCAGCACTTGTCAGTCTGGGTTCAGACCAAGACATAGCACAGAATCCGCCTTAAACGATCTGATGATTCAGCTAGACCATATCGGGGACAATGGGGACCTTGCCATTCTCCTCCTCCCTGACCTCTCGGTGCCCTTGGATCTCGTCGATCATAATATCTTCTGTCACCACCTCACTCATACCTTCAAACTCTCCCCCAAAGCCACCAACTGAACCAAATCATTCCTGAGCAAGTGAATCTCTAGAGTCTTTACCAATGTGGAAGCAGCTCACCCCAACCCTGTCTCCTACAGGGTTCCTCAAGGTTCCTGCATCTCCCCCATGCTGTACAACATGTACAGCAAGCACCTCTTTGATCACCTGGACAGTCTCAACATCCCTTACACTAACTTTGCCGATTACACACAGGTTCTCCTCAAGCTCACGGGCACTACAACTTCAATTCCGCCAGCATCAATCATGTCTTCAGTATCATTCAGGCCTGGATGTCTAATAACCATCTCTGCCTTAATGATGACAAAACGGAACTGCTCATTGTCGGCTCTCCTCACTGCCTCAAACACCTGGGCCCCACCTTCTCCAACTTCTGCATCAATGAGAACACCATTCTCGTCTCACCCCATGTCAAAACACTTGGGGTCTACCTTGACTCAGAACTCAACATGCACAAACATGTCAAAATCATAGCTTTGTCCGCAGCATACTCGACTAAACTCATTAAACTATCCAGAAAGTTTCTTGCCCCAACCTCTGCCTCATGCTAACCATAGTCATCATCGGCAGCAAATTAGATGATAGTAATGCCATCCTCACAGGCACCTCTTCTAAAAACATTTACAAACTACAATTGATCCAAAACAATGCCCTCAGAGCAGTGTGGGGCCTGAAGTGTTCAAATTACATCTTCCAAATTAGACAAGAAGCTCACTGGCTTCCTATGAATGCTTGCATTGAATTCAAGATACTATACATCCCGCATTGTTGTCTTCACAATGTACTCCCTCCCTACCTCTCCCATAGCATCTCTAATAAATCCCATCCATGCAACCTGTTCTCCTCCACAAGAACATTACTTTCGACACCCAGATGCATCAGAAAACCAGCTAGATTATCGAGCGTCACTATCATTGCTCCCTCCAAGTCAAAACGGCTCTGTTCAACTAATTAATGATACCTAAAGCCATGTATTAGTCATCGTGCAGTCTTCCATAATCAATTGTCTGTAACCATTTTGATACTGAAATACCATGTTCTTGCCTGATGCTCAGAATATCTACATCTACTAACGACGTGATTCCTCCGGGTCCTGGCTGAGCCATATCAATAAATAAAATAATTAAATAAAATATAGAACTGTTCATCTGAATAAGAAAAAACAAAAGCGGGTGGCCACCACAGATTAGGTAAAAAAATGTAAAAGCAGCACATCCATGCTCCCTACTGAATTAAGAGAACATGCGACTGCAAGGCTGGACAGGGTAGGGTTGTATGGACTAGGGACTAGGGAAAATGTTTTCTGTATGAGTGTGAAGACAATATTGTGGGTGAAAAGCCCATCTCAACCCGTACCTTGACATTTGAAACCGTAAATGTGCAACTCAGTTGCAAACATGCTTTATATTTCCCACTCTTCTCTATCCTAGTACAAGAGCTGTAAAATGCTTTATTACTACCGATTATGTGTCTTGTCTTTTACCTTTACCTCTGATACAAGCTGAAATACTGGGCAGCATTTTGGGTAGTGTAATGTGGGATATTGGCTGTGAACCAGCAGTCCACTGAAACCGGAACAAGACTTGCAAGTGTCACTGAAATGTCTGTACTTGTGGAGGAACAGAGCTCAGGTAGTAATACCTCAGTTTCTGATTACATGTAGCAGAGCGGTCGGATATTGAGCTGTACCCCCATCGCCAGCCACGAGACATAAAAGCATCCCTATGCTGATGGATTAACAAATGGACCTGGATCCATAATAAGTCATAACTTGTTTTATGACCACGGGAATGGGTTCAGGTAGTCTAGACAAGTGCCACTTCCTCCTAAAGAAGGCACCATGTTTACTCATTATTCACCCAAAACATGTAAGTACCTTGATAAATTGCAAGAATTTAACAGGAACATGAACAGGAAGGCATATATGGCTTAGACAGAATAATGAATTTACACAAAGCGTTAGAAAAGGAAGGCACACATGAAAAACAACAGCAATGGGACAGTTATCTAGTATACTGAAGCTACTAAAAGACAGATGGAATCCAAGTCTTGGGCATTGAAAGCTACAGGAACGAGTTAAATACTTGAAAATTGAGTACTTTAATGTGCAGGTACCGGCCCATGAAGCTGTGTACAAATGATTATATCCTGTAATCCAAGGGGAACCCATATTAAAGGAAAGTTCTGAAAATATGTTGGACACTTACAATCCTGCAATTTTAAATGTTACACCGGGCAACAACTGGTCAGCTCGGACTCTACCCAAATGCTAATTTATCATCAGTCTACCCCAATAAACCCTACGGTCAAAGCGTTCACCCCTGAAATACAAACTTACATATCTAAACGTGTTTACCTTCCACAGCCACATTTGAAGGGTTCCCGAACACAACGCCCAATACCAGTACTTGTGCATTCCCGCTTAGACAGTTACCTGGAGGAGGCGATACTTTAGTTACCATACATCATCCACCCTGGAGCGCTACTTATTTGTTGAATATTGTTCAGAGATTTTTAAAGATACAAGGAGATTCTGTTAAGTTCCAGGATTCACGTCAGCCATAATAGATTGCTATCACGCGACCTGCGTTGATTTTAATCAATTGGTGAGATCAATGCTGCCCACAGATACATTTACCGTGCCCAAAAATACTCAGATTGGCCAGCTGAAGAACCTGTCACCTCTAGGGATTTGAAAACTGTTACTGATAGGCTAGTGCAAACTATCATTAAAATGTGTCCTCGAACGATTGATTAGTCTAAAATAAATGCATGGTAGCAAGCCAAGGGACTATGCTTTAAACAACAATCTGGGATTGGTGACGCAGACAGTATAGCACCTCAAGCTGTGGTTGATCATTTTGTGAGGGGTTTGCAACCTAAGCTATCCGGAGGAAGTAAGGCAGCACTAATAGAATGGGAAGGAAAGGGTTTGGTAGAGGTTTTAGTATCTGCACAGCAATTCTATGAAAAAGTTGAAAGAGAAAACAAAGCTACTGAAGCCAAATTATGGTGCTACAGATACAGAGATTACAACATCCCCAGAGAATGGAAGGGTTTCACCCCATGCCAGGGGGGAGCGGGTGAGGATGGGGAAGAGGGAAAGGATCTCCCCAGATATTTGAGCAAGGGCAAACTGCTGAGAGGTACTACACAAATACATACTGTGACCAGTGAAATTATTATAAAGAATTTGGACACTGGAGAGCAGAGTGTCCACATAGGCCTCAGTATGACGGTTGAGGCGGATAGCCAAAACCGCTAAGTGGTATAACAAGGTCTCAGCCTCCACCACCACCACTTCAGACTGTTGGTTAGGATTGCTAAGGGGTCTATGAGATTGTTGCACTACTTATTTCTATTAATCCTACTGCCCTGTATGTTTATTGTGTTATTGATTGTCAAACGATTTCATATTTGGTTGATACTGGAGCATCACGTTCCACAATCAAAGCTTCTTAGTTTTCACAAATGAGGCATTCTGATGAATTAATCAATGCTGGAGCTATAGGGTATACAACAATAGCTCATACTGTGTATAGCGCGCTGATGGTCACGATATGTCCAATTTCTGACCAATGTGCATTCTTGATGAGTCCCTGTTTGAATTATTTGTTTGGATTAGATTTATTGTGTATACTAAATTGCTCTATTTACTATTCCCCTGATGGGGCATACCTTGAAATCCCTGCTCACATGGAGCATGAGGTTCTGTTATTAATACAGGAAATTAAGCATTTGAACCCTGGAGACTGGGCAGACACTCCCTGTTCATGGCAGGAACTGTTGGACCGAGTAGCGGCCAAGTTATGGTCAATCCATGCAAATGATGCTGGTTACATGGTCAATTAAGGGCCAGTCAAGATTACTCTGAGTCCTGTCAAACACCTGCCAGGCTGAAGAAGGTATTTGCCATATAAAGTAATCCCTTTTCCAACAAGGAAATTCTGTGCCAACCCGCAGTACATGTTTCCCACTAAGAAGCCATTATCATTGTATTCAGGATTTCAATGGGGTTAATCCAGCCGTGATACCTTTTTCTCCAGTTGCACCCAATCCGGTTTTGTCATGTATGCCCTACTCATCCAAGTGATTCACTGTTGTAGATTTGTGTTCAGCATTTTTCTCTGTACCCATACACACTGAAAGTCAGAACCTGTTCAAATTTACCAATAAACCCACTCAGTATACACTCACTAGGGTTCCAATGGGATACGCCGAAAGTCTTAGCCTGTTCTCCTAAATTCTAAAGAAAGATCTTGATTCAGTTTGGTTTCCATGATTGATGCTGGTGCAGTATGTAGATGGTCTGCTCCTAGCCTCCCCCTTCTTGGAAGCTTCTGAGGATGACTCACTTATTTTGTTGAAAGCGCTTGCTGAAGAGTTCCACAAGGCATCAAAAGACAATTTACAGCTGTGCTTGCCCAACTTGCGATACGTAGGCCATGAGATTTCTGCTGGAGAAATACCTTTGACCCAGGATCGGTTTGCACTGATCCAGATTGTCCCTAAACTCCAAACCAAGAAGCGGAATGGTGGATTCCTCAGTATGTCAAGTTTCTGTAGGCACTGAGTCCTGGGATATGTATCCATAGTTCAGCCCCTTCCTAACCTCATGCATGATTCGACCCCCGAGCTCCTGCCATGGTCTCATAAAGCAGAATATGTCTTTGTCACCATTAAGAAAGGCCACGCATTGGCTCTGGCTTTAGGTTTGCTGTATTGCAGTAAGCCCTTTGTGCTATTCTGAAATGAACACGACAGGTTTGCTCAAGGTGTGTTGGCTCAGTTACAGGGTGATAAGCACTTGCCCGTACCACAGAGAGATATTAGATCAAGTAGCTGCAGGACTCCCAACTTGTCTATGAACTGTCAGAGCTGCTGCCCTGTTGATAGAAAATTCTGACTCTAGTGTAGGGACATAATGTTACAATTGTGGTTCCTCATGCTGTGTTCACAAGCAAAAAGATAGAGTTGAACTGCTCTATCAAAAAACCGGTGCTCTCAGTTGGCCCGAAAATAGGGCTGCACATTAGATATGTACCAATTACCAAAAAGTTAAATAAATTGTGAACATTAACTCAGGGTATTAAAGAAATGTTTATTCACATCTCTTAGTAGTTCTTGATAAAAAAGTCACTCAAATGAATATTTTGTTATCATATTCCATGAGGCTGTGCCAAAATAAGGCTAGGATTATATGTACATATGCCAATGCATTTCGGTTGCAGAAAACCTTCATCAGGGCGGTACATTCAATCAATCATCTGTTCACATAAATCAATACATCAACAGTAATAGTGATGATTATCACAATAGCAATTTCAAACACATACCAGATCCAAGTGTTCCATAATGAGGACGATATGAAAAAAAGAGAGAAATTCTAGGTCAATTACTAAGCATGAGAACACGTTAGTTGCTATCACAGCGTAAATCAACGCAGCCAGAATTTGAAAGACAAGTTGGTGAATACCAAACCCCCACGTAAGAAGAAACTTACAGATCGTATTGGCACATTCCCGTGCCTCAATTGCAGTAATTGTCAGTACATCATGAAAGGACCTACCATTAACCATCCCCACTCTGGAGAAAAAATCAAATTAAAAGATTTTGAGATGTGTGACACTCAGAACATCATATATGGCATCAAATGCCCCTGTGGACATGTTTACATCGGGCAAACACAACGTACAGCGAAGATTCGCTGGAATGAACATAGATCTTGCATTAGGAATCGAACAGTTACCTCGGCGGTAGCAAGACACTGGTGTGAGAAACGTCACAGTTTGGCACAAATTAAATTTGTTATCCTAGAAGTGGTACAAAGGTATAACAAATATGAAAATTTGCAAAAGAAACTTGATCAACGCGAAACTTACTGGATTGATCGATTGGGGACCCTAGCGCCTAAGGGGATCAACGAAGAAATAAACTATATGTGTTATTTGTAATTCCTCCTTTTTTTTCCTTTAAGATGTTTTTCTTGAAATTTGCCGTGATGTATTTTCAATGTTACAGTGGACTGTTTTTACGAAGATATTCACAGAATAATGAACTGTATCTTATTTCTGTTCACTAACTTCTAATGATACATTTTGATTACGCATTGATTGTGTTCCACTTTATGCTTTTTCACCACTTGACCAAGATATATATCGCCAGTTTATGCAGTACAAGAATGTTTTTGATGTAATTGCACAGATTGAGCCTATTTGTTT
Organism: Ambystoma mexicanum; assembly: GCF_040938575.1. NCBI lineage: Eukaryota > Metazoa > Chordata > Amphibia > Caudata > Ambystomatidae > Ambystoma > Ambystoma mexicanum. Next base: position 973,986,530 of record NC_090926.1, read on the forward strand.
CTTTGTTTATTGTGCATTTTCATAATATATGGCTACATACCTATGTGACAGCTTCTTAGACACATGATAATGTTGCTTGCTCTACCACTTAAATACACAAGAATGTTGGGCGCCAAAGCTACAAAGGTTTTAACACCTATATTAGTAAGCATCCATTTTACAGATCACGTTTCCATGGTGGTGAGTCCCACCTCCCGTGACGCCACGGTGGTGGGACCCAAGGCGTACGTGCTGAGACACGATGCCGTTTTGGTCACCATGGGAACGTTTAAATTCCCAGACGGACATTCGCGCACGCACCTGTGCAAATGCGGCTGACACTGACTCAGCGTTGCTGCACGATAAGGCTGACTTTACTTCACTCCCTTCTCGGTAGACATAGCCTTAATTGTTAACTACTTGTTACTGGTTAACCCTCCGGTGGTTTTGCAGGAACTTGAACCGCAAGTTGTTGTCTTTTCCATTTGATGATAATACGAACACGAACCATTTGGATATATGGGTATGAACAACATTACTTTTTTATTCAGTTCTGCCTGACTTACGCTGTGATAGCAACTAACGTGTTCTCATGCTTATTAATTGACCTAGAATTTCTCTCTTTTTTTCATATCGTCCTCATTATGGAACACTTGGATCTGGTATGTGTTTGAAATTGCTATTGTGATAATCGTCACTATTACTGTTGATGTATTGATTTATATGAACAGATGATTGATTGAATGTACCGCCCTGATAAAGGTTTTCTGCAACCGAAATGCATTGGCATATGTACATATAATCCTAGCCTTATTTTGGCACAGCCTCATAGAATATGATAACAAAATATTCATTTGAGTGACTTTTTTATCAAGAACTACTAAGAGATGTGAATAAACATTTCTTTAATACCCTGAATTAATGTTCACAATTTATTTAACTTTTTGGTAATTGGTACATATCTAATGTGCAGCCCTATTTTCGGGCCAACTGAGAGCACCGGTTTTTTGATAGAGCAGTTCAACTCTATCTGTTTGCTTGTGAATATTTTTGGTCCCTATGCCATAGAACCTCTTTATAACCGGATGCCCCAGGTTAAAGTTTATTAATTAAGACTCACCGTGGACTAAATTTAATTTACAGTACTTTTGTAGTGCCCACCTTTTCACTTAGTTGTCCCCATGCTGTGTTGTCATTATTGCTTAAGGGGACGAAACAGCATGTGTCTAATTCCTGTCTCACCTGATTTGACAAGTTGCTTATTTTTGCTGCCAATGTATATTTGAATCGATGTCCCCTGATGATGGGGAACTGCATGATTGCCAGGTTATCGTGGAGACACCTGTGACACCTTGTCTTGATATGTCTGATATACCTTTGTTGAATACTGACCTTTTCTCAGAAACTGGGAAATTAGTCTCTGGGTATTCTGTCTGTACCCCCCATTCCATTCTAGAAGCATATTGATTGCCTACAGCAAAATCAGCACAGATCACCAAACTTGTAGCTCTCACCTGAGCGTGTGCTCGGGCCTTAGCTGGATTGGCTACTATCTAAACTGACTCCAATTATGCCCATAGGGTGCTCCACAATTGAGAGTTTGATGGGAGCATTGTGGATATTTAACTTCCATTGGCACCCAATATTGATTGGAAACATACGTATCAGCTTTATCAGATGCATTGTTACTGCCCACAGCTGTAGCCAATGTAAAATGCAAGGGACATGATCCCTCACAGTCATTCATAAACCAAGAAAATGCATTAGCCGATGGTGCAGCTTGCTAAACAGCCTTACATGGGCCCATGTGTCCTAAAAAAATGCCTTGTTTGGGTTGCATTTCCACAGCCACCAATCATTTCCCTTTCCAATCCGATAATACTCCAGGATCAAGCCCCAATGCTGAAAAGATGACCTGGACTCACTGTTACTGTAAGTTGGGAGTAGACTCCTGTGACATTCCCCAGAACGCTACCTGGTGGCACCCCAGGTTATTATCCCCTACCTGGTCTGTGAAGCTCACGGCTTAGCCCATTCAGGTACAAATGCCATGATCACTTAATATCATCGAGATAGGATTGTTCCTGGTTTGGCCTCTTTGTCTCAGGGTTATTGTGAAAATTGGGCCATATGCCTAACATATAAATTTAGGAGAGCAGTTTTAGGAGAGCAGTACCCACAAGGCTGTGCTAGAAGGTGCATTCTTTGACATGCAGACATACTTTAAATAGCTCTCTGTCTGCATGCGTTATGTTTATTGCTTGGTCCCGGTTGATGTATTTTCTAGGTGGGTGGAGGCACATACATGTAGAAAAGCATACGCTGTCACTGTGGCTAAAAAGTTGATGGCATCTTTTATACCTCAGTTTGGACTGCCCCTCAGTAGAGGGAGGGACCAAGGCATCCCTTTTACTGGTTAAGTTATTAGGGATGTGTCAAAGCTTCAGGAATAACTCAACAGTTCCATTGCGCTTATCACCAGCGATCTAGCGCAAATGTAGAACGTAAATGGGGACCTTACGTTAAGGCTGTCAAAAGTGTGTAAAGAGACAGGGTTGAAATGACCCCGAGCTTTGCCCCTGTTTCTGTTTGCCATGAAAAATAATGCATTGCATAAACTGTCTGCCCATGAAATCCTCAAAGGTTGCCCTATGAGAATGGGAACTGTGCCCCCAACAGATCCCCACATTTGAAGTCTTTCATTTGAGGATAATACAGTGCTCCAATATTGTCACATGTTAATTAAAACTGTGTGATCTCTCCATGCTCAGGTCTGGAAAGTCCTGCTTGAACTGGCTACTGGACCCTAACACCCTTAGCAGCCAGGACACTGTGTCCCGGTGAAGGTCCACCTGTCAGTGAAGTGTTTGGGAATCCTGGCTTGGATCCATGCAGCACATTGCTGCAAAGTCGCCACCCCATTTGACAACATCACCTCTGCTACATACAATCTTCCCCGACTTGGCTCCATCTCCAATGCGACCACCAACTCAACCACCAGTGGCACTGCCAATCATTTGCTGATGCAACTCTTCCAGCATTATGGGAATAGAATGGCCAGTACCAGAAGGCAAGGGTGTGGCCCTTGATCAGCCAATATGCTCACGTGCTGACCCAGGATCGACACATTCTGAATCTCTCCCCCACAGTTAGTTCCCCATTGCAGCTATTATTAAGGTGTCTTCATCAAGCTGTCGAATTTCCAGAAGAAAAAACCCCAATTCGGATCTCACTGTTGCATACCATCTTCAGTGTCTGACCTCTCTGGAACTCACAACGCAAATGCCAAAAGTTACACTTTGCAATCCCATGGAAGAGTTACTGAGAGTCAATGGCTTGGAATAAAGTGGAAACTGGCCAATCACCTGCCCATGGATTCGTTCCCTCAAAGACAATGAATCACCCTGAGGTGGTGGTGCACTAACAGAGAGGATAGGTGGCTATTGTTGATTCACCAATAATTGCCAGTTAGGGCCCCTGCTTGTCTGTTGGGAATTATTTTTGTTATAATGACTCTCATATGCACATGGCTCTGGTATCTTAGATACTTGCAGTTTAGACTTTTAGCTGGAACCTTTGATCATAATCTGTTGATCATAGAACTTGTTGCTCATTACCCGATTCTTGGTGGAACTTTTGATTGTCAATATTTACTTTGTTGCAACTTCACAGAGACTATAAACTTTGAATTGGAAGTTTCCATCTGACAAATTCATTTTAATTGTGTCTTGCACATTATTTGCCTTGATTAAATAAATCAAATTTTGTCTGCAAGCCACGAACTTTCACAATGTCTGGATACATTGCTGTTATCGTTGTTATAGTCCGAATATTTATATATTAATGCTTCACCATGACTGATGCTTTTTGTACCACACGTTATGAAAATGACGGCCCCTCTGCACATCCCTGGGTTCACAGTGAAAACGCTTACTTGCACCTCTCCTGGCAGTATGCCTACATTTTCAATCTGACCAACTGCTGGGTGTGTGCCCATTTGCCACATTACCTATTCTCCAGGTTCACTATCACATCCATCTCCTTTCAGTGGGGAATGTCTGTTTGGATATCAAGTTGGTTACTCACTCCCAAGGCCCAGGAACCTGCAGGGATACTCATTCCCACTTGGTCTTTAACGATCCTCTGAGTTTTCCCACTGAGTCCAAGTACACACTAAACCAGTAGCAATCCACATTTTCTACCCAGTAATGGGTTGTGTATGCTACACCAACCCAGGTGCTCTGTTTATAGTATGGGAACTAGAAATTATCATAATGGGAACTAGAAATTATCATTATTATCTGTCCACCAATTCCAGTGCAGTGATCAATAATGTTGCTTTCACCACGGTTTGTAATTTTACATTTTCCCAATCTGTGTACGTTAGTATTCTGGAACCTATTTCCTCTGTGTGAACAAAGTTTATCCTTGGTTACCGATTCATTCTTTAGAGAGTTGTTACATGGGGTATATCCTGCCTGCAGTGCGTCATACTCCTACCTTTTCATTTCAGTCCGGTCCCAAAAGAAGTACTACCTGGGAAAACACTGTTGCGAGGGTGGGATATTTTAAGCCAGTCCGTGGGATTAAGATAAACAGAGACAATCTGACCCAATTGCCAGCATTAGTGGAGGATATTGCAAATGCCCCTGCGTCCTCTTTCATTCTATTATCTCGAGAACAAGCAGCCATCCGAAGCATGGTGCTTCAGAATCTTATGTTTCTAGAGATTTGACTTGCCTCACAAGGAGGTGTCTGTGCAATTGTGAAGAGCGAGTGTTGTACTTTCATGCAAAGTTACTCAAGTAATATCACTGATACTGTCACCCACATTCATCACACTCTAAGGACCCTTCACACCAGTCTGGAAGTTTCCTGGACCTTAGGTTGGGATTGAAAGTCTATTGGGACCCCTGGGTGGGTCTTTTGGCCAGATATTACTCATAGCACTAGTCGTAATTATAAGTCTGTTCTGTCTGTCAATGGTTTGTTAGTTTCTCTATTATTGGCCATGGAATACCTGTTCTCAAGTTTCTCAAACTTCTCAAGTGCTTTACTGCCATGCCACAGAAGAAATAATCCGCTATGACATGCCGGGATGTGATGTTTGATCTTCTAGGGATGACTGGAGTGAAGGTCTCATAGGAGGGGACTGTGTGGAAATGTTTGAAATTAAACTTTGTATGTACTTCATTGCACATTACCACATTTTAATATTGAGGAGATACTGCAAACTGCCATGTTTCAACAACGGTTTCTTGCTTGTGCGAGTTGAAATTGTAAGGTTTACTTTACAAGTCTTTACAATGAAGGCTCTTTGCTTAGTGTGTAGCTATGCTCACCTTCACATTTCTTTCTTCTGATGTGTTTCCCATTTAGCATATGTAAGTGTGTTTTAGGCTCCTCCTTTCTTAGGAAATGCGGCATTAGCAGATGGAAGTCATCATGCTATAAGTGTTTTTGCCTGCCTCAGTGCCTGTGTGAATCTTTGAGGAGTATATTCAACTTCAATATATGTATCAGTATATGCTGCCCTCCCTGTTTGTAAAGTGGTTTGTAAAAAAGGGACACTTTTTTCTGAATGTTCAGCAGGTTAATAAAAGCAGCAGAGTCAGTGGTAAACTATATAAAACAGTATTACTGTCGGCCTTGGCATACAAATCCTCAATATTTGTACCAGGAAAAGCTTTCTAAGTATGTGGTAAAGTGCTGCAATTCAATTGCAGAGTGGGTTAACATCCCTGCTTCACTGTTTAGCCAAAGTGTGTGATCCTGGCCAAATCATTTAATTTCCCTCTGATTAAAATTCAACCATTGGACTACTTATAAGTGAATACATTTACAACCTTACAATGGAAAAGCATAAATGAGTTTAGGGACACAATGTTGTGCCCTGATGCTTCTCTGTTAGGGAATCCTAAACCCATCATCTAGAATTGCATTATTGTTGCACTAGACACCCCACATTCCTTATTAATTGATTTTCCAGGTAGACATGAGGGGCCTTATTACAAATGTGCTGGTATACCGCAGGTAATTCCAGCTGGATACCGGCAAACTGCCCCAACCATTTTCACCACCTGATATCCTGGAATTACCAGGATAGTCCAAGCTCCGGAAATAGTGGTAAATTCCCATTCCATGGAGTCCTACGGGACTCCATGGATGGCATTGCTGATATTACCACATTTATTTCTCAGTAGGGGCCTCATTTACCTCCAGCTCTTGGCTGAGGTAAATCAGTCCCCCCACCAGCAAATCTGTGTTTGCTGGTCTGGTAAAATTGCTGATGCCGGAGTTACCAACATTTATACCAGCAATTTTACCAGACTGGCAAAAGTGTAATGAAGCCCATAGTTTAACCAATTATTTTAGTATAGCTGACTTCCTACGGCAGAACCAGTATTGCATTTGCTACCTTGTTTCTGCCAGTCACTGAAGTTGATTGGCCCGTCCAGAGTACTGCCTCACAGGAGATTGAGTGAAGCTCATTACTCTGTCCTATTATGCTATGTAATTGCATCATTTATTGCATGCCATCTGCCTTTGTCACGCTTTCGAAGAGCCTCAGGATCTGCAAGAGATAGGGTGGGAGACGAATGCAGTAGCAGGGGAATCAGGGAAATATTGCTTTTAACAATAGTTATGTGTGCAAATATAGGGCTTTCTGTACAGTGCACATTTTAGATATTTTGCAAGCTGTCTGGTGCACTGGTTAATGTTTGCCCATGTTGCTAAGTTACGTATTTTTGCGGTGGTCTGTGAGTGTGTCATGTAACTGATTAAGGAACGTGGGAGGTTGTGCTGGTGTATCTGTGGTGGATTTGAGTTTACTGTATGTTCTATTGTGTCAGATGTTATTTTGGTGGACGGGTTGTGTGCCAAAATACATTGTCAGTGAGGGTGGGAGGTAAATGGTATTTGAAGTGGTTATTGTTACTGTATCTTTCTCCAATCTGTTTAAAAATGTATTGCATGGATGCACCATGAAAGAGTGGAAATATGGGTCTTTCAAAGTTCACTTTAAGGAGCAGGAAATGGGAGCATTTTGCTTCCAGTTGTTTTTGCAAGTGTCTCATCAGGGAGACAAAGTCCAAAGGACAAAAGGGCTAGCGGATCAACCTGCAAGGAAACCAAGCACCAGAGGAGAGTGACTCACCAGAGCAGCCAAGAAGGATAGGGTGTAACGTACCAGAGTACCCAAGGATGAAAGGGGAAACTGAACAGTGAGGTTGGATTTTTCGTTATCTTTCCTTCAGCCTATGTTTAGTTTTTGCTATAATCAGAAAATATTGCTTTGGAATACAGTTAGGAGGGAGATGATATGTGACACACAGCTTGATAGTGTTATTTAGTTATGTACCACCCCATTGGCTGCCCCTGGCCATACTAATCCCTATGGCCATTTCCACATGCTATCTGCCCATCCTTGACCAAAACCCATTTTTCTGAGATCTCTGTATCAAGTAGCCACAACACACATTGGCCTTCCAGTGTTATTTTTTAGATAGTCTGCTGAGAGTTTCTGAGTTAGTTGCAGCTGTAAATATGCTATGGATGTAACAGAAATGTTGTAACGAAGTGTGCCCCCAACCACTTATTTTATATCTGTTGACTGCACCGAGGGCCTGTTTAAAAAAGTATTTGTGAGTGTGTATATAATAGAAATGCAAATGCCAGCCACTCATGTCCATTTGCAGTTGTTGTCATCTTATGGTAGGGAGTACCATTTTGGCAGTGCCTGGCAAATGCCCATCCTTGCATACATAAAATCTAACACATTCTTTGCCAATGCATGTGTTCAACAGAAGTGACATCTGGCTGATGATTACTGGCATCTACAAAAAGCATTGAGTTTTAGGTAGAAATATGGGCTGGCCTGAAGTATTGCATTTCTGTTTTATTCAATTACTGTTATTCATACATAACATTTTTACCCAGTGACACTGTTTGTTTAGAGCACTATGAAGGTCAAATTTAAAGGCAATCGAAATAAGTTTCAGCTCTGTTTGTGTGTTTCAATTTACATGAGGATCTACAGATTACATTAATAGACCTGTTTTAAACTGATGTTTGTCAAATAGAATCATGTTCAATTAACATGCACCGTTGGATCAAAGATTTCTATTTATGAATATATTGTTTTTCTATTTGTCAGGGTCGAATCGAGTGCCATTATTTTTTTTAAATTATTTATGGCAATGTCTAGTTGCACCACAAAGCCACAAGAGCAACTCTAGATTGCAAACCTATAGACAGGTCACATCTGGCCCTGCCTTCCCTGACCCTCCTGCACCAATCACTGACCCATCCCACAATCCCACTCCTTCCTTTTTGGATGCAGCCAGCATACCACAATTTTTGGGTGGTTTATAACTTTGGCGCTGTTTGAAAAATCCTCACCAACGTATATGGCCCCATCTGAATGATTTTGTGAAGTTTCATGGATTTTTTTTCATGGCTGTAGCCCAAACCGCTGGACGCATTTGCACCAAACTTGCACAAGGAGCGGTGGATCCGTACTGAAAGCATGTTTTTTCAAAGTTGGTTTAAATCCAGGCAGTATTTATTTTTTTAAATGGGCAAAAAGTAGGTAAAAAAAATGTGCGATATCTGCATCCGGTCTGTGGACTCGTTTCCTGGTTCAAGGTACACGGAAAATGCTGGACCAATCAGGGGCCAGTGTGGTGTTCGCAGACATCAAACACACACTCTGATTGGTTGTGGAAAAACATGAACTGCGTCAAACATTTTGAAACAGTCGCCATATTTGATATGTGGACCCCAGACTTTTCCGTTGGAAGCATGGTAAGAAAAACTTTGGAAAATACATTTGGGGTTATTTTGTGGCTGATAGAGTGTCTGGGAAGGTTCTTGAAGTGGATGGAGCTGTTTTTATAGGGGTAAATGGCCGTACAGGTGCCACTAGTCAGTTTTACTGTCTGTGGACATATTCCAATCTGAAACATTTTGAAACAGTCGCCATATTTGATCTGTGGACCCCAGGCTTTTCCGTTGGAAGCATGATAAGAAAAACTTTGGAAAATACATTTGGGGTTATTTTGTGGCTGATAGAGTGTCTGGGAAGGTTCTTGAAGTGGATGGAGCTGTTTTTATAGGGGTAAATGGCCGTACAGGTGCCACTAGTCAGTTTTACTGTCTGTGGACATATTCCAATCTGTGGATATGGACATGTTTCCGCTGACACTGACATGTGTCTGCGTACACTGTTAGGATTGGGAGGAGTTTGGTGTATTTGTAGATTTACACATATTTTATTAAAGTTGTGAGTGTGAGTAATATGTGTGCGTTTGAAATAAAAATGTTAGTTTTTGCTGAAGTGGTTATACAATAGCTAAAGTGTATAGTTGTGTGTGTGATGAGGATATCAATGTTTGAAGAGTGTAGTTGTGGCAGTGGATAATGTTTATATTTTTAGGGACGTGGTTGTATAGGTGTGGCAATGGCTATTATGGTTGCATAGTTGTAGCAGACAAAAGTAAAAGCAAATGGGGTGTGTCATGGTATGCATGTTTGAAGAGTATAGTTGTGACAATGGTTAATGTGTCTATTTTTCGGGACATTGTTGTATAGGTGTGCCATTGGCTAGCATGGTTGTATAGTTGGGTTGGACAATAGTAAAAGCAAATGGAGTGAGTCCCATTATTTGAAGGTGTAATGTGCATATTTATGATATGCTTGAATTCTATTCCTGTGGCAATGGCCAGTGTCCAGATTTTTGGGAGCATGGCCGCAGGCCACGGCCACAGTAATATGTGTATAGCAATTATATCTACTCTCAGGGGAGTATGAATGTGGACACTGGCCACGCCACAGTAATGTGTGTATAGCAATTATACCTACTCTAGGGTGAGTATACAGTATTTGTTATATGGTGGACGGATATTATTGAAGTGTATATAGTATGTGTAATCCTACCAGAATTGTGGACACGGCATATGGCTACACTAGTTTGTTCTCAGTGATTTTGTCTGCAGTAGTATCTTGATAGTAACTGATAGTGGGAATGGATGCTTAGTTGAATGTTGTAAGAAGGCTGTAATGTAGAATTGTAAACACTGCTGAAATGTATAATAATTTGTCCTTAGTAATTAAGGCTACAGTAATATGTGGAGAGTAATTGATACTGGGTGTGGGGAATTACTTGAATATGGTAAAAAGGTTGAAATCTGTGGTTGTTTCTCTGTAAGGAAAAATAATATATACATATAGGCATGTATAGCATGTCGGTTTTTCTTGGAGAGTAGGTCCATCAGCTTTCGTCAACAGAATGATATGCTCTGCTCATCTTTCAGTTTTGCTTAGAGCACAACTTCTTTTTGTATGATACCCAGATATACAAACAAACCCAGGGGACGGTGATGGGAACATGTATGGCCAGACTTATGCCAACCTCTATTTGGGGTGGTGGGAGACCCAGAGAACGTGGACGGAAGAATTGGAGCACTTGACCAAGCACATTATTGTTTGGTTTGTTTGGTATGGCTTTATTGATTATTTATTTGTCATTTGGGATGGCACAGAATCAGAAGTTGAACAATATGTCAACATCCTTAACAATAAAACACTTGATTTGGGACTAACCACAGTCTGCAGCAGCAAGGAATTGGTGCTCTTGGATGTTAAATTTCAGATACAGAACAACAATCTCACTTCCATACTTTATAGGAAGACCACCAGCTCTATTTAGACCCTCCATGCCAATAGCCACCACCCCAAAATACTGATTAAATCTATCCCCTATGGAGAATTTTTGAGAGTGAAACCTGCATGTAGCAGTGATGCAGATTATAAATCAGAAGCCAAATATATAGGCCAAAGATTCATCAAGAGAGGTTAGAGTAAAAATACCATTTCAGGATGTTTTGATAAAGCTGAGAAAACAACTAGACAAAGACCCTGATTCATGGATTATTTGCACAAAAACAAACGGGATTTGTGTGCCATTCTGCCCGCAAATCCCCATTTGTTAAACAGGGATTTGCGGGCAGAATGGTGCACAAATCCCGTTGTTCTGGTGCAAATAATCCATGAATCAGGGATAATATCGCTTTGACACCAAAAAGAGTCTAAAGCAAGTAAAATTCGGTTTATTACAGGGTTTAATCGACAAGCTAAGGAAATGAATTCCATTATGAAGAAGCACTGCGGAGTACTTTCTCACAGATTCAGATCTTAAACAAGTGTTAGATGCCACACCGAGCATCACATTTCGGAAGGCCCAGACTCTTTTAAATATGTTATCACCGAGCATGATGCCTATGGAGAAAGTTGAAATGTCTAACCTGTTGAACAACAACCCTAGTGTTGCTTTTTGGAAATGTGGTAGCTGCAAAATGTGTAAGCATGTGTCCAAGATGCCTTTTGTTAGTACTAAACATAAGATATCATGTCTTACTAAGTTTGTAGTGTATGCCATAATATGGACATCTGGCTTAGACTATATAGGCACCACTAATGGACCACTTAAGCTGTGAATACTGCTACACTATAGGGCAATTAAAAATGGTGACATGACATATCCCCTTACTGGCCATTTTCAGGAAAAACATAATGGAGATGTAAACAATATGTCTTTTCTTGGCTTGGCGCATGTACCTCTCCATAAAAGATTGGGAAATGGTGAACTAAAGTTACTACAATTGGAGGCTACACTTATATGTAAGCTTGAAACATTAAGACCTAAAGGACTGAATATAGATTCAGAGATGTATGTGTTTCTTCAAACCTAAGATAGGGTTTAGAGGCATGTGGCTATAATAGGTTTCATAGCTGATCACCTACATTCCTATACATATTTTATGTCCTACATCTCTTTGAATGGATTCATTGCCGATACCAGTGCTTTCACCTTGCAATATGAGAATGGGTGTGTATTCTATCTTATGCATTGGATAGTTTATTTTATTTGTTGCTTTCTTGACTGTAAGCAACATCGAAGGTAACCCAATTAGTGTTTTTTTCTTAAAATGCACTAGCATTACTTTTAATTCTATTCAAAAGAAACCTGAATTGGTGTGTTCTGTAGGAACTGCTGTTATCGATTTGTCTTACTCTTAAATGCACTTGCATATACAATTAGAAATCTGTCTCTGGTTTTCCCGCACTCCTGAGCCCACTGGGAACTCATAGAGTGTTGGAATAGATCAGGTGAGATATTGCCGCCGCTCACCTCAGCTACTTGTTTTCTTGAAACTCTACACTCCCCGTTGGGGCACATGACCACTGGCTGCTATTTGGAACAACCAATGGTCATAAATAAATTGATTGACACACTAGTGTAATTTTAAAGAAAATGCATAAGATGAACAATGTAATTGTTTTTATAATGTTGTGTGGGCTGCTGGATTCCGATCTGCAAGCGCGTCAATGTTGCATATACAGAACTGCACTAGCAGGTTCTAAAGCTAATTGCCTTGTTTCCGGTACACTTTTAGCCATTCCAATATGGCGGCTAGGTCAGAGATGCTCTCTGATTTAAGAGCGTTTGGTGCTCCGATCACTGATCATGCAAACACGTGGCGTTGTGGAAGCAGCAGGCCACTCTAGCTACTTATATTAAACTTACTGGTGCATTTGGCATTATTGGATTTACTAGCCTGAAGAAGCCTGAGAGTACAGGCGGAACGCGTGGCTTTCTCCACCCAGATGGGTGAGTTTGTATTTTTTAAGATCACCTGGTTGGCATTTGTGTGGGCACAGTGTACATGCCTATGATGAAATATATATTTTTTTGTACTGTACTTAAAACTTAAATAAAGTCATTTTGTAGAAGTAAGCAGAGTCACGAGTGCTTGTGTGTTTTCTACATACATCCAGTAAGCTTTTTTGTAGTGCTACAACCTGAAAGATGAATGTGTTTTATCCAATTTTCATGAGTTTTGCCTATTCTAACCTTTAAGCACCGGCTACGCAGTTAGACTGAGCACTCCTTTTGGCTATATATATATACATATTCACTGAAAAACTTTGTTAAAGGGACGTTATGTTTAAGTTGGACTAATAAAAACCTATGAAATTCAAAGAAAAACTTTGTTAAACAGATGTTATGGTTCCAAATAAAACCGAAAAACCCCAGAAATTCGCCAGTTATGGTAACCTAACAACCATAGCTTGTGCCACCACTGTGCACTGCTAAGACTAACACCCAGGACATCAAAGATGACATCACAAATGTCATTGATGACATCACTGATGACATCACACGTGAAATACATTTTGATGAAAAGTCTCTACAAGAACGTGTGTTTATATTGTTGATAACAAGATGTCAGGAGTGATCGGGAGACCTATCATGAACTACTTAATCCATTAAAGAATGTACTCATCTAATATCATTGTATTGGAGTGTTGTTGTTAATACAGAAACCTAATCATATATAAACATAAGCAATGACTGCAGCATGCACCATAGAAATACACTATTTACAATATTAGTGTATAAGAAAACACTGCCATATTTCCAAAACCATGCTTTTCGATCATTGCCAATGAGCCTTATGCAAATTTGCTGGAAATTCACCCACGTTTTATTTTTTCAAAACTGTCAAAAGAATACACAAATGATTTGTCATATGAGGTGTGCACAAAATCCCAACAAACTTTGTAAACCCATTCAAAATCATGTCAGAAATATTCCACCCATCAGAATTACCCCTCACCTCCCCAAACATTATTTCATAAGTTTCACAAGTGCAACACTCAGGAAATATTATTGTCCCGAGGGTTCGACCATGTATTTTTGTACATACGTTCATCTATCGCAAACATTTCCAAAGCACCTTACCTCATTTTTCCTCTTTTACAAATATACGAAATCAGACAGCAGGGCACGTCCATCTTGTGCTATTCTTATCCATTGCTGCATCTGCCTAAAGTAAACTGCCCTGACGTCACTAAATCCTATGCTCCGCCCCTGACCCTCATATAACCAACCCTAGTGATATTTTACACCTTTCTCAGTGACGTTCCTCTTCAGCGTAGCCAAAAGCACCCATAATCACCTACGTGTCATGACGCAGAACCCAAAAATCAACACACATCGACTAAAAACATAGCACGTCACAATTCAAAATATTAAACAGGTCTTTAAAAGAAAACAATAACACTGTACAATTTGTAAAGTACTGTTATTTCACAATACACTCTCTGAGAACATCCAACTATTCCCATATTCAATGAAATTGCAAATTAGTTTCTTCACTCATGATCGAAAATGTTAATCGTGAGGCACACATTGTTCTTTTTCCATACACAAAGTGTTTGTTTTTGATAAATTATCCGCTTGCGTCGCACAGTGAATTCCAGGGCGTCTGCATGAACTTGGGGTTAGATCACCATAAAAGATGTTATGTTACTCCTAATCGCTAGTGCAGTGTATGGGCACATGGGCCCTGGGCGATCATCCCACAAAACAGTCACGGTGATCCAGCCGTTGACGAATATGTGCACCTGTCGACTAAAGAACCCATCAGTAGGCACCTGGAATCCATGGCAAACGCAGTAAGGCAGCAAGTAGCTATTTGGAAAAAATAACAGAAAATATGTATCAATACCCAACCTTTATTACATTACATCTATTGATTTCTTAAGTCGGCATACAGTTTAAACTAACGATTATCAAGCACAGCAAACAATCTAAAAAAAGACAAAAAGAATGTGGGAACTGATACACAAATCGATATGGTCATACATGACATTTTAAAGAAATATTAGCGTTGAACCTGGGTGAATCTATTGATAGTGTACATACACCTAGATTCTGCACTCCCCATAACCACAAAAAAATGACAACCACACAGAAAGATAGTACTTCAGTTACATTGCCAACATGAATGTTCAGATAATAATAAATTAAAGCTTGTTCCGGTGTACAGTCGTCAAAAGCAAACTTACATGATATGCAATGCTCAATGTGCTCGCACTAAAGAATCGTCATGAACTGATTTTACATGTTCCTTACAAACCTTTGGAATGCATAACCTTATCAAATGTTTATTATTCCAAACCTCCTCTCACTGCATTCTTACTGAATATTCCCTTTCTCTCAAGGTCAAAAAACAATTGACCCTTATAGTTTCTGTCCCATGCGTGGGCTTCCTTAGCTCGCTACCAAAAAATCAACGCTGGTGACCTTCACTCATAATCCAAATACATTCTCACTTTGCAACAACATGGCTCAACGCATTCATGAGAACTGGTACTCGCATACACGTGCAGAGCCGCTGTTTCCATCAAACACTGCAGGTGGCTGCCTCAGATGCCAAACTCTAGAGGGCGCCAGTCTGACTCCAATATTATTTTAAATACATTGTAACACAGACACATTAGTCCTTCGCCTGTACTTTACGCACATTATATTGAGGTACACCTCCAAATGTACGGTTTAACTTTTGTGATAAAAAAACACCACTTTTTTACTTCTTGCTGCCACATCCCATCCCAGCCTCATCAACCCTCACCTTCCGAGACAGTATTTGATAAGTTTAACAAGTGCAATGTTGTGTTTTTTTATATGTTTTTGGCGGGCCCATCGGAGCAATCTGACGCACTTCACGCTCTTCACCATACAATGAGCGAATGCATCACATGTTCGCGGACATGACGCGCCCGGTTAGCCAATCGTTATCTTGTCCGCGGGGCGAACAGGGAAGTGTGATCGCGCAGCGGACATAGATATCACATATTTTTTGAGACCTACTTTTTGATCGTTAAAAAAAAAAGTACTGGACGGATTTTCACCAAATTTGCAAAAGCACACTTTCGGGACCAAACCGCTGCTCCTGCCGCAAATTAGGTAAAAATCCGTCCAGTACTTTTTTTTAACGATCAAAAAGTAGGTCTCAAAAAATGTGTGATATCTATGTCCCTTCCCTGTTCGCACCGCGGACAAGATAACGATTGGCTAACCGGGCGCGTCATGTCCGCGGACATGTGATGCAAAATCCGTCCAGCGGTTTAATCTGTAGCCGTGTGCAGTTTTTCCCCCATTCAGTCTATGGGAAAAAAATAAATTTTGTGACCCCCCCCCTCTAACTCCCTCCCCCCCTACAAAATAATTCAGAGCGGGCCATATACTTTCTTTGCAAAGTTTGGTGAGGATTCATCCAGGGGGAGCGAAGTTATAAGCCACACAAAATGTGCTCTTCCTATGGAATTAGCAACTTAACCATAACTTTATATATATATATCATTTGAATTTGTTAAACAAAATACTTTGAAACAATTAACATACAGATGTACTTTTTTGAACCTCATATATAGTACATTGTATGCACTATTTTTGGTACAACATTTCTGCGTTTTACACTGTTGCATTAACATCTAGCAATCATTGGGTCATTGTGAAAAAAAATGCTTGGTGGGTTGAAAAAAGAAACAACTGTATACAGATACAGTTTGTTGCATTTAGATGTTTTTAAAGATAACTTGTTACAGAAGACGTGTGTTTTGTAAGGAAGGCATGGTATTAACATTAAGACAGACACAAGTGACGACAGTTCAAGGGTGTTTATTAAAATTCAATTGGTTTTAAAAAAAAGCCTATCTAATCCTAAATCTAAAGATGGTAGCAAGCTACGATCATCAAATAAAAACACAGTCCTAGTGGTGTCTTGTCAAAATAAAAGGGCGTATAATAATAAACCTATTGCCAATCCTTACCTTTAAATATAAATAGTGTGGGAAATAATGTTATGCAAAAGAAAAGTGTTAAAGAATTTATATTTCAGGATATTCAAGCCATTGGCTTCCCTTCCCCACCTTTTCAGCACATGACAAGGTGACACATTCAAGCTCAGCACCGTCTTTGGCTCCTCTGGCCCGAGTGTGCAGTTCAATACTTCAACACGATGAACTTCTGTGCCAAAGTCTCTTTGCCATGCAAGGTCTCTTCCTTCAGAGGTCCTGATGCAACAAATAAACAATAAAGTTCCTTTCCTTTTTGTATTTTACTTCTACAAAATGTTCTTAGGTGATTTACTATTGACCTCCGATCCCCCTACGCCGGGCTTAGATCCACTTTAAAAAATGTTCTCAGGATTTTCATGTATTCAATTTCTCAGGTGATTCACTGTTCACCCCGGATTTCCCTACGCTAGGCTCAGATTCGCTTTGACACAAAATCTTTAATCAGTCACCCTCTGCTGGGCTCGGACCAATTTATCTATTGCAACACAAAAATTGCTTTAACCCAAAGCTTGCAATTGATCTCCCTCTGCCAGGCTCGAACCATCTTTATCTACTTTGCTATAAACCTTCTTTACTGTATCACCCTCGAAGACTTTCGATTGTGTGCTGGATTTTGCTTGACCCTTCACAGGACCACTTCGATTCACACTCCTTTGCCACTCTTTCTCTTTTGTCAACTCTCAGATGGACACCTTACATAAACCTTTGTTTGAGCACACACCTAGTGCCAGATCACTCTGTCAAAGGTATCATATCTTGGTTTCAAAGTTAATTCACTCATCTGTGGTTCAACTATACTCACTTTGGTTATCACATGCGTTTCATACAATGTTTGTGTCACGCTCACCTGATTCCCACGGAGGCGCAGGTCTGGCTTCGAGTGCTGATGCTTCTTCAATGGTGAAGCGCAGGACTCTGAAGATGGACAGGAAGGGCCCCTCTACTCTGGCTTTTCTGGCTCGCAGGAATATTCCCCTGTGCGTGAAAAGGGAGTATTACCTACTGACGGAATAATGCTCAAGCCTCCCACTCCCTTCCAACCCTCTACGATACCCTTCCACGATTCCCTGTGAAGTCTCACCTTAGGGTCTGGAAGGATGAGTTCTCCATCCTGCTTCTGATGCAGGGGCGCATTGAAACCCAGTTACTTCACTGGATTGAGGTTTGATGGGAGTCCAAAATAAGCTTGACTATTCAGGTGAGGCGCTGTAAGAGTTCTGTTGCAAGTCCAAAAGTTCAAGCTTAATAATAATGTTCATTGTCTTATTGCAGCAAGCGCTAATGCTTATGTCTTTTTCCCCTTAGGGGCCGGGGTTCGGAATACCGGAGATATGGCGCCGACCCGAAGTGAAACGTGCAGTTCCAGTAAATGACAGGTAAATTCTGGATGAGCGTTCAGGTAATGTCTTTGCATTCGCTCATTCAATGTCTTTGTCTTTTTTCCCCATAGGGGCCGGGGTCCGGAATGCCGGGAAGCGGCAGGACCCGAAATGATATGGGGTCCGGAATGCCAGGAAGCGGCAGGACCCGAAATTAAATGGGAATGACCCAACAGGTAAGTCTTAGAACTGAGCTTTTCCTATTCCCTTCCTTCTCTCACCTTGTTTTCATGTCTTTTTCTCTCTAGGCTCTGGGAAGTGGGTGCGGATCCAGATGATCGCTGCTGAGATGGAGGCGCCCAGGAAAGGTGAGTGAAATGCAGCGCTGCAGCGATCGAAGCAAAATGCTTTTAAAATGATGTCTTCCTTTCAGGATTGTCGGTGTGATGTCTCCGTGATGCTGCTTTAGCAGGTAATGCCTTCTCTCTCCCCAATTCTCTCTATCTCCCTTTGCAGGCGACCCAGGATGCTGACAGGCGTGGCTGAAGTCCAGATGCAGGAGCTGACACGGTGAGCGTCCAGCTGCGAGGAGCAGAACAACGCGAAGCGTGAGTTGCTGATCAGGTGTGGTTTAAATAGCTTTGGAAGAAGTTCCAGGTATGTATCCTTCCACCGATCAGGTATGTATCCTTCCCCGACCACACCCAGGTGGAAAGTAGTCCCACAGGTAAAGTAGTTCCATTCAGGACTCAAGAGGGCCTGGATGTAGCAGCATGGTCTGCATCAGGTAAGTGCACATTAAAACACTTGAACACATGTCTAGCTTTATGAGCCTGGCGCCTAAGGCGCCAGGACAGGGGTCCAACATGAGCCTGGCGCCTAAGGCGCCAGGACTGTGTCCAAAGGGCCCCAGCTTGGGCCCGCTGGCACTTCCCTGGGGGGAATGATGCCTGCCTCTGGGGTTGCTGGGTCGGACCTGGCTCCTTGGAGGTAGGCATCATGACAGTACCCCCCCTCAAGGCCCCTCCCAAGGTTGTTCCCTCCGGGGGTTTTGGCTTGTTCGGAAATCTCCGGTGGAACCTTTATATTAATCGAGGTGCGTGAACATGGTTACTAGGCTCCCACGATCTCTCCTGAGGTCCATATCCCTTCCAGTCAACAAGATAGAAGAGTTTTGACTTTAACACCTTGGAGTCTAAAATGTCTTTAACTTCGAATTCTAATTCCCCTTCAATTTGAACTGGGTCTGGAGGCTTGGATAGTCGGGTCCCTGGTTGTACTGGCTTCAAAAGTGATGCATGAAAAACTGGATGAATACGCATGTTAGACGGTAAATCCAGTTTAAAGGCCACGGGATTGATTATAGCCTTGATGGGGTAAGGTCCTATGAAGCTGGGATTGAAGGTTCGCGGGCCCTTAAGGGGTAAATGTTTTGTTGCTAGCCATACCTGGTCTCCTACTTGGTAAGGAGGAGTTTTACTTCGGTGCAAATCAGCGTTTTCTATATACTTTTTCTTGGCTTGCTGTAAATGAGTTGCAGCTTCTTTGAAGGCTCGGGTTATTGTGGAATGCAGATGATTTACTGCGGGCATTTCCAGGGTCAGAGGTGGATCTAGGTCAGAGGTCCGAGGATGGTGACCATACAAAGTATAAAAAGGAGTTTGTCCGGTTCCAGAATGCACTGAATTGTTGTATGCATATTCTGCGATCCAAAGGATGTCTTTCCAATTTAACTCGGATTGGTGCAACATGCACCGAAGATATTGCTCGAGAGTCTGATTGGTTCTCTCGGTTTGTCCGTCGGTCTGGGGGTGGTGGCTGGTGGATAACCGCACATCTATTTGTGCTCGTTGGCAACACTTCTTCCAAAAATGGGAGATAAATTGACTTCCACGATCCGAGACTAATATGGAAGGGAAACCATGTATGCGAACTATATTCTCCAGAAATTCCTTGGCCAAGGTGGAAGCTGAAGGCAAACCTTTTAAAGGGATAAAGTGGGCCATTTTGGAGAATAGATCCACAATTACAAGGATAGTGTTGTAACCAGCACAAGGAGGCAGGTCAGTTATAATGTCCATTGACAAGGTGTGCCATGGTGCCGGTGGAATATCCAAGGGTTGAAGTAGGCCGGCTGGCCTTTTCTTTTGACCCTTGTTTTGGGTGCAAATTCCGCAAGACAATACAAAAGACTTTATGTCTTTTCTCCAAGAAGGCCACCAGAAGTGGCGTTTGATTTTTTCCTCCGTTTTAGCGATACCAGGGTGTCCTTCCATTAATGATTCATGATGATGGGCAATAACAAGTTCTTGCAATTCTTTACTTGGCAGAAACAACCGCTCCTGGAAGTAGGGTAAATCATCCTTAACGGTGTAATGAGGACCCTTTTGACTCCATTCCAGTAAGGCTGAAGAGTCAAGAAGTTGTTTTACTTGCGTTTGAATGTCCTCAATAGTTTGCAATGAAGTTAGGCCTAAGATTCTTTGTTCAGGTATGATTGGCACAGGTTCTAAACTCGAATTGGGTTCTTCCATGCCAATCCGGGATAAGGCGTCCGCTTTACCATTCTTGCAGCCAGGGCGATAGGTAATTACGAAATCAAATTCCGCAAAGAATAGAGCCCATCTGAGTTGTCGTGAAGATTGAGCTTTGGCCGTCTTTAAATACTGTAAATTTCTGTGGTCCGTAATTACGGTGATGGTGTGTCTTGCCCCGAGAAAGTAGTGACGCCAAGCCTTGAAAGCAGATTTAATAGCCAGTAACTCTTTGTCGGTAATTGCGGAGTTGATTTCAGGAGGAGAACATTTCCTGGACCAAAAGGACACAGGGTGTAGTTGGTTAGTTTCTGGGTCTCTTTGCGACAGGACAGCTCCCATGGCCGAACTGGATGCGTCGGTTTCCACAATGTAAGGGAGATCTGGGTGCGGGTGCTTCAATACAGGTGCACAGGTGAATTTGGTTTTCAGGTCCTGAAAGGCTTGTTCGGCCTCAATAGTCCTTTCAAAGCGTTTGTTTTTCTTTAGGAGAGCTGTGATGGGTTGGACTGTTCGGGAAAATTCTGGGATGAATCTTCGATAGAAATTGGCGAAGCCGAGCATGCTCTGAACTACCTTCACCGAGCTAGGAGATGGCCATTTGAGGATGGCGTCCACCTTTCGTGAGTCCATTCGGACTCCTTGAGGTGTCAGGATGAATCCGAGAAACTCAACTTCTGTGGTATGAAAAACGCATTTTTCGAGCTTTGCAAATAGTCTGTGCTGGCGCAATTTCTCAAGAACTGCCCTAACATGTTTTTTGTGATCGGATTCTGAAGAAGAGTACACCAGGATGTCGTCAATATAAACAATGACACAGACATCGATAAGTTCCCGAAGAACATCATTCATAAAGTACTGAAAGGTGGCAGGTGCATTGCACAAACCGAAGGGCATCACCTGATATTCGAAGAGCCCAAATTTGGTGCGGAATGCAGTCTTCCATTCGTCGCCTTCTTTTATACGCACCAGGTGATAAGCTCCTCGGAGATCTAACTTGGTGTACACACAAGCGTCTTTCACCTGGTCGATAAGCTCAGGGATCAGGGGCAGAGGATAACGATTCTTAATCGTTATTTGATTTAGGGCGCAATAGTCTATACATGTTCTAAGGTCGCCCTCTTT
The DNA here is from genome assembly GCF_040938575.1 of Ambystoma mexicanum. Classification (NCBI taxonomy): domain Eukaryota; kingdom Metazoa; phylum Chordata; class Amphibia; order Caudata; family Ambystomatidae; genus Ambystoma; species Ambystoma mexicanum. The sequence goes on from NC_090926.1 coordinate 974,008,197, forward strand.
TTTCAGCACGAAGAACAGAGCTGAGGAGACAGGAGACTTGGACGGGCAAATAAAACCATTGGCTAGGTACTGATCTAAATACTGACGCAAATGCAGGGTCTCAGGTTCCGTAAGAGCATAAATCCTACTACAAGGTAGTTGAGCATTGGGTACCAGATCGATTTGGCAATCATAAGACCGATGGGGAGGTAACGTGTTAGCCTGTTCCTTCTGAAAAACGTCTTGGAATTCTTGGTATTCTGACGGTAGCTGTACAGGGGAGGAAGTTGCTGAGGCTAGACCCATAACTGGATTTCTTGGATAACAAGTTGGTTCACAATCAGAAAACTTATCTTCTTTGCTCGCCAGTCAATTCCGGGATTATGTGTTTCTAACCAAGGAATTCCAAGAATTACTTGAAATTGTGCGGCCTTGATCACATCAAACACGATTGCTTCCCGATGTCCATCCTGACCCACCAGTGTCATTTCAACAGTGGAATGCGTTGCAGGCCCTGATGCTATTTCGGTTCCATCTACTGTAGTAATGACATCTTGGGTTACTTTCGGGCGGAGAGGGAGCTTAATCCTGGAAGCCAATTCACGGTCTATGTAATTTCCAATAGCTCCACTGTCGATGTATGCTTTTATAGCATTCAACTGCTGAGGCTGTTTTGGGTCCACGAGCACCATTGGCATGACAAAATGCGAGGTCAAAGAGTTTGTTTTCAAGCTCGGCAAGTGGACCCCTACGCTTGTCGGGCTAGGTCGTTTCCCGAATCAGGTGTCAATAAATCGTTATCAGTGGCTCCAACCACCTTCTTAGGTGGTTTGACTGGACAATTTCGAAGAAATTGACCGGAAGTCCCGCAATACAGACAAAGTTGCATTTGCCGCCTTCTCTCTCGTTCCTTCTGTGTTAATGGTCCTTTAACACCGCCGATTTGCATAGGTTCGGATACGTCTGTACTCTTGGAGTTAGCGTGGGTTTTGATCGGTACTCGGGTTTCGTACTTGAACCGATCTGCTTTTCTATTTTGAAGTCTGTGATCAAGTTGAACCACCAAGTCTATGTAGTCTGCGCAGACCTAGGGTGGATTTACAATCTGCGCTAGAACATCCTTAAGCTCTCCGCGCAGGCCTCGATGAAACAATGTGATCCTTTTGTTTTCTGGCCATCCAGTTTCCACAACCAGTCTATTAAAAGTGGCAACGTAGGACAGGAGATCCTGATTACCTTGTCGTAAGGATAGCAGTTCGTTATCAAGGGCCTGTCCTTGAGAGTGTCGAGCAAACAATCTTTCCATGCTGGCCTGGAAGCCCTGTAAATCCTGGAGAATGGGATCATCCTGATTTACCAATGGAATAGACCAATCGGCAGCACTGCCACTGAGGTAAGATAGTATAAAGGCTACCTTGGTCTGGTCGTTAGGGAAGGCCCCGGGTCTGCATAGAAAGTGTAAACGACATTGGTTCATAAAGACGGCATATTTCTTGGGATCCCCCGCAAAACGTTCAGGCGGGGCCAAAGACATGTGTCCAGGTAGATTGATTTGTACCGGGTTATTCAAACCCATTGATGTAGAAGTACCTCCAGAATTAGGTAAAGGAGTGTGCCCTGCCTGGGCCTGCAATAACCTTTTGGCCAGGTCATCTGTTCTTTCCTTTGATATGATCAGTTCACTTTTGAGAGCGTTAGTCTCCTGGCGGGCTGAGTGCACTTATGCCCGTAATTCCCCCAAAAGCTGGGCCAGCTGATCTGTCTCGGAAGTCTCCATAGCGCCCGGGTGGGAAATTATGGGTAGGCTTCGCGTTCTGTCACGCTCACCTGATTCCCACGGAGGCGCAGGTCTGGCTTCGAGTGATGATGCTTCTTCAATGGTGAAGCGCAGGACTCTGAAGATGGACAGGAAGGGCCCCTCTACTCTGGCTTTTCTGGCTCGCAGGAATATACCCCTGTGAGTGAAAAGGGAGTATTACCTACTGACGGAATAATGCTCAAGCCTCCCACTCCCTTCCAACCCTCCACAATACCCTCCCACGATTCCCTGTGAAGTCTCACCTTAGGGTCTGGAAGGATGAGTTCTCCATCCTGATTCTGATGCAGGAGCGCGTTGAAACCCAGTTACTTCACTGGATTGAGGTTTGATGGGAGTCCAAAATAAGCTTGACTATTCAGGTGAGGCGCTGTAAGAGTTCTGTTGCAAGTCCAAAAGTTCAAGCTTAATAATAATGTTCATTGTCTTATTGCAGCAAGTGCTACTGCTTATGTCTTTTTCCCCTTAGGGGCCGGGGTTCGGAATGCCGGAGATATGGCACCGACCCGAAGTGAAACGTGCAGTTCCAGTAAATGACAGGTAAGTTCTGGATGAGCGTTCAGGTAATGTCTTTGCATTCGCTCATTCAATGTCTTTGTCTTTTTTCCCCATAGTGGCCGGGGTCCGGAATGCCGGGAAGCAGCTGGACCCGAAATGAAATGGGAATGACCCAACAGGTAAGTCTTAGAACTGAGCTTTTCCTATTCCCTTCCTTCTCTCACCTTGTTTTCATGTCTTTTTCTCTCTAGGCTCTGGGAAGTGGGTGCGGATCCAGATGATCGCTGCTGAGATGGAGGCGCCCAGGAAAGTTGAGTGAAATGCAGCGCTGCAGCGATCAAAGCGAAATGCTTTTAAAATGATGTCTTCCTTTCAGGATTGTCGGTGTGATGTCTCCGTGATGCTGCTTTAGCAGGTAATGCCTTCTCTCTCCCCAATTCTCTCTTATCTCCCTTTGCAGGCGACCCAGGATGCTGACAGGCGTGGCTGAATACCAGATGCAGGAGCTGACACGGTGAGCGTCCAGCTGCGAGGAGCAGAACAACGCGAAGCGTGAGTTGCTGATCGGGTGTGGTTTAAATAGCTTTGGAAGAAGTTCCAGGTATGTATCCTTCCACCGATCAGGTATGTATCCTTCCCCGACCACACCCAGGTGGAAAGTAGTCCCACAGGTAAAGTAGTAGCATGGTCTGCATCAGGTAAGTGCACATTAAAACACTTGAACACATGTCTAGCTTTATGAGCCTGGCGCCTAAGGCGCCAGGACAGGGGTCCAACATGAGCCTGGCGCCTAAGGCGCCAGGACTGTGTCCAAAGGGCCCAAGCTTGGGCCCGCTGGCACTTCCCTGGGAGGAATGATGCCTGCCTCTGGGGTTGCTGGGTCGGACCTGGCTCCTTGGAGGTAGGCATCATGACAGTTTGTTCCAGAGCTTGCAATACAATGTTGCCACTTCCAATCTTAGATTCAACACAGACCGGTCTTGTATGGGTCTCCCCAACTCACCGGCTGTGTTGATTTCACTGACGCTACTTTGTTGTTGGAGCCAAGGACAGTACCATGGCAGCTGGCGATTCTCTCTGCCTTGATTATTTATTTATTTATTGTATTTTTTATATTTTTTATATTTGTACAGCGCACAAACAGCCCTTGGGCATTGTGGTGCTGTTACTTGAGGGTAACTTAGTTACAGGGAGGTGGATGGGTGGATCCTTTGTGACAAGTAGGCAGGTGTGGTGAGGTGGATGCACTTGTGGGTCAGTCCCAGGGCTCTGAATATTACACAGTCCTTTATAGGGAGCCAGTGTGCTTGATGCCTGGTGGCCGTGATATGTTCCCTTTTGGGAATGCCCATAGCTGCCCGTAATTCACTGTTCTCTAAGACTTGCAATTTGTCTACGTCGTGTTTTGCCAAAATGCACAGGAAGAGAACGTTGCAATAGTCTAACCTTGAGTCGGTAATGATTTTTGCTATGTTGGTGCAGTTCTCTTTCGAGAGGAATGGTCTAGCTGCATTCAGGAGCTTAGCATGATAAACTGCTGATGAGGCAATCGCATTGACTTGCCTAGTCATGGATAAGTTGGAGTTCAGGTATACTCCCAATGTTTTCACAGAATCCGATACTGGGATTCTGATGGAATCAATGGTGAAGTGGCGGAATTGACTGTTGAGATTCTGGAGTGTGTCGGTGGAACCTACTAAGAGAAGTTCAGTCTTGTCTGAGTTCAAGAACAGTCTGTTGGCTGCCATCCAAGTCTGGATGGTGTTGTATATGTTATTAAGGGTCCTTGAGTCTGTGTTATAGTCACCTGTGAGAGTGAGTAATATCGGGGTATCGTCCGCTTAGTTGGTGTAGGAGATACCCAGGGCATCAAGGATGAGGAAGAGAGGACGCTTTGTGGCATGTATTAACCCACATATACTCTGCCCTGCGACATTACTGTGTGCTGATGGTGCCAGAATCATCAAAATGGCAGCAAAACCCCTATGTGCGCCAAAACCTATGGAAATCAAGCTCTACAAAGCACAAAAGAGGGCTGCCAAATCTACAATGCATGTTGTCAGTGGTGGAACGGAGACTGCACTCCTGAAACATGTCACTGGGCTGCCCGACAAGTAAAACGGGAGACTGCATGAAAAGCAGTGCTTGCTGAAAGAAATCCAGAATCTTGTTTTTAAATCTTTTCTTGGTTGCTGAAAATACAGAATCCTGGTCCAAAACATCCACAAACATCCAATCTTCTTGCTTGGTGTCACATTTACTGAATTCAAGAAATCATTGTGAAATTGTAATATCCTTGAAAGCTGAATTGGTCAGTAAAACACCCACAGCACAAGTTTGCCTGCATGTGGGATTTGACAATATCTGGGCGCAGTACCAGCGGCCGCCTGAATGACTTTTTCAAAAGCTTGCATTTAAACTGTAAACTTGTACCACTAAGATCTAATGTCTGAAACCTAAGTGACCTGTTAGCAAGAGTAACATAGGTTGTAACTATTTAAACCTAATGTTTTGGAGTCTGGAATCAGTGTTTCTAGCTGCTTGTTTTAATATTACAAGTTTATTTAAACAGAGAAAATTGCAAAAAATGACATGTAAAATTAAGCCTGACTCCAAACCAAACCTCAAACAACTCCCCCCACAGGGACCAGGCACCTCCCTTCTGCTCTCTAGACCAGGAACTCACACCCTTGTGTTGATTAAGAGGGGAGGGGAACTTGGGCTGCTGTAGGAAGAGCACAATGGACTTCCCCCCAAGGCAAGGAGATGCTAATCAGAAATGATCGTAAATGGCCTCTGCCAGAAGGTAGGGGGCGGAGATTGCTTCTGAGCTGCAAGAAGGAGAAGGAGGTGGGGCAAGACAGCCTTTTGTGGATAAAAAGCATATTGCTAAAAAGACTGATAATTTACTGTGTACAATTGTAAAAAAAATATGGAAACCCCAGACTTCTGAACCAAAATTTTGGCTGCACATTTTAAGAGGAGCCAGAAGTCTGTGCTATGTTCTGGGAAGTAACTGTAGAAATTGTGGTTTTATACCAAATGTAATTCTGTCAAAAGCATGAAAATTCTCACACTTATGCCATATGAAATGTTCACAGTTGTACACATTTTTGGATAAACTAGATATTGTATTCCAGCCCAAAGGGGCAGAATTCTGTCAAGAGCCGACACAAGATCCTACAATGACGGGGCTTGGAAGAGCATTTGCTCCACAAAATATGTGATCTAGATATGATATTGTTATAAAGTTTGCAAAATTGTAATATGTATTATACTAAAAGTAGATTTTCTGTTCAAAAGCCAAGGGGAGGATTCTCTGACTCATAAACCCACATCATCATGGTGACACGCTGTTTTCTCCTCCGATCAAGGGAGAGGGGAGATTCTAGCCTATAGCTAGCCTAGGGGGCATGCTTAGGATAATCCAGCATACACACCCCTTTAACAGATACATAAATAGAGAAAGCTGAGGACTTAGAGAGACACACAGATTCACCCACCAACTGATTCCTGGCGCAGCACCCTGAATGAGATCCATCCATATTCCTTGTCCAGACCCCAGAAAGTTTGCAAGCAGAAAGACCCATTCCATTAGTTGAACCATTTTCAACTAGGCCTTGAATTTCCAGAATTAGAATCCCACCACCAAAGGGGAACATCAAAGAAAACAGCCTGGCTGTGCTGTAACTGCTTTCCTGCTAAATAATTATCTTCAGAACCAAGAAGGGCAGATTAAACCCAATCCTGTGCCGTGCTGTGCTATGCTGTGCTATGCTGTGCCAATCCTGTCTAGTCCTGTTGTGTGGTGACCAGTGCGCCGTGCTGACTGCAGACCCAGTCCTGTCGTGCGGTGTGCCCAGCATCGTGATTACCGTGCACGGAAAAGTTTGCGGTGAATTTTGATTTTGGCAAAATATTACACGTGTAAAATAGCTTTTCATTGCAACCAACCTCAAATTTCAGTTTGCACATTGCTTATTGGTGTCAAATCATTGCTAGTGTTTGTCTGCAACCATATAAAGCGGCTCCCATTAGAATTTAAACAATCTCAGTCATTTAGCCCATATTTTGGGTTTTCCATATTCCATTCAAAGCCAACTTTAAAACCATTTTGACAGTTTGCCAATCAGTTCTGTTTCTCTCTTGTGTTTGCTGGGGGGAAATTGGGATTTACATTGTATTTGAATTCTGCATTCCTGAAACCTGTTCTCTCTCCACCTATCTCTCTACATTGCATATTGGGGGGTTGTGGGGTGTGCAGGGGGAAATAGTAACCACATTGCTATTTGATTTGAACCCACACCCACAAAAGTATTATTGCTGTGCTGCATTGTTTTTTCTTATTACTACTCCTTGTGACTAAAGAGATTGCGTAGTGTGCCATCACCCCGTGGGGTGATTATAGAGTGAATTATATTGTGAATATATAAATAAATATTTTAACTTTGCAAACCAGCCTGATTCCTGGTTCGGTGTGACTGGGGGGTTTCCAAGAGAGAGGCGTGATATAAGTGGTACATCGTTCAGCATAAAATAACTTTTAGACACAAATCAATTAATAAGGATTTCAGTTGTGCATTACACACCAGGCGTTCACTTAGGTGAAGTGCCGGACTGAAATCATTTACAGATTGAGGGCTTGTCACGAGATTTCTGAATTAGACATACCACTTGTGACAGTCTAATACAGCGTGCTAACTCACGGGGTACATAAACCCTGTTGGGCTACCACACTGTGCTACACTGTAAAAGCACCCTTCAATAGAAACACTCTAAGGAGTTGGCCTATGTTGCAAAAATAAAATAACTCCTGTAAGTCAGAAAATAAATTAATATTTCCGGAATGGCGACCCCAGTAGAAATGAATGTAGCAAAAGAACTCCTAATGCACAAATTATTTGTCTGGGGTGAATGGACAGAGCAGGATCAGAATGTTTGGTTGCAGGAAATCAAAGAACAAGCCACTGCCACAAGATTAGATATATGGCAGAATCAGGGTCCATTACACATGGCACTTACTGAATTGTACATGGCCCCTAAGGTAAAAGAAGAGCAAAGTAAAATTGCCAAAATAGCGGCATATCTATACCTCCAAATTGGAGCAATACAGGAAAAAAAAGCTGAAAACCTACATCTGGCAAACAGGCAACTACAATCATTAGAAAAAAACCCAAACTGATTTGGACTCGGCAGAGCAAAGGCTACAAAAGAGCCTAGAATCAGAGAATGAAACCAGACAGTACCTGATAACAGTAAAAGGAGATCTGGATATCCTGCAGCAAGAGAAGGTAGAGCAGGATACCAAAGTACTGGCACTGCAAAAAGAGTGTCAAGAAAGACTGAACTCTCTATTACAGAGCCAACAAAAGCTGGAGCTGCAAGTGCACTATACTAGGGTCTACACAGAGCAGATAGTCACCCTGGAAAATCAGATTGACCAAGTAAAAGATGAAAATAAAAAATTCATTCTCAATCAGAATTTGATGAAGAGTGCCAGAAAGCTGGTGCACTCAAAAAACAAAGGGATGACCTGGCTGCACAGAGGGGTACTCTAATTCAGGAAAGGGACACCTTAGGCCAGGAGGTCAGTTATTTAAAAAACAAGATGGAAGATAATCACCTGGCCCTTCAAGGACTGGGGCCTCATTACAACCCAGGCGTTAAGGGTTTAACGGAGGAGGCCACTGAGATAGCAAAACAGGAAGTCTTTCCAGGCTTCAGGCAGATGGTTGAAGAGAGAGTCAACCTAGCTGATGCCAGTGAGACTCTGGAGCAAAAGCAACAATAGAAACAAGTTTTCTTAGATTTTCAAGATCTCTTTGCGGTGGACTCATATGACTGTGGTCGCACCGACATCCACACCACAACAATTCCCATGGACGCTGGCATGACTGCAGTGTTTGTGAAGCAATATCGCTTGCCTCTCGCATCAATGGAGTCCCTTACTGGATAATTCGTCTAGTTCACAGCACCTTCAATAATCCGGTGCTGGGGATTTTGAAACCAAACGGCCAGTGGAGACTCTGCGCCGAGCTAAAGGAGCTCAACAAATGGGTCCATTGGCCTCTTCCCTACATTGACCAAGGGCTGGCCCAGATCCAGGGGTCAAAGGTATTCACTGCCATTGACCTGACCAATGGGTACTGGACTGTACCTGTTAGTAGGGAGGACCAATACAAGCTGGCCTTTCCCTTCGGGGGGCAGCAGTACACATGGCCCCGGACTCCCTTTGGATACATCAACTCCGACAATGAATTCAACATTTTTCTATACAAGGCCATGCCCGACCTTGGTGAGGGGGGTAACCTCGCCTATGTAGATGATGTTCTAGTCAAAAGCTCAACTGTGGAGGAACACATAGCGAAGTACCGTTATGTTCTGACACAGCTGAGGGCTGCGAGAGCAAAACTCTCCTTTGAAAAGGCACAGTGGTGTAGGACTCGTGTCAACTTCCTGGGGCATGAGATTACTCCTCAGGGTCACTGTCCCCAGGAAAAGAAAGTGGAAGCACCCCAGAAAATAAAAGACCCCACAACTCTGCAGGAACTATAGAGCCTCCTTCATTGAGGACTACGCAGAGAAAACAAGACCCCTGATCCATCTGTTGAAGGGGGGATCAAGTGGGAGTGGGGTCCAGAACAAGCCGAGGCAGTAAGACAACTCAAAAGAAGCCTCTCACAAGCGCCTTGCCTAGCTTACCCTGCCAAAAACAAGAAGTTCTTCTCGGAGACAGGGTTCTCAAATGCATGCTTGACTGCAGTATTATATCAAAAGCATGACAAGGGCCCTCATTACAACACTGGCGGTAACCCATGGCGCTATTAACACCATGGTTGCTTCCGGTTGTAACGAGTCCGCCAATCTTCAATGGGGAATTACCACCCCATTCCAAGGTTGGTGCGGCAGTAATTCCCCATTGAACATTGGCCCTTCCCCATGCCCATTTTTGCCCCATTGGGCTCAATGGGACTGGGGAAGGCGATAATTACGGTACTGCAAATTGCGGTACCGTAATTACCTCGAAGGTCCCTTTGCGGGTCCCTACTTTAACGGCTGGTCTGGTCCCACAAAGGGACCTCGCAATTAGGCGCTAAGGAGTTAACGGCGCCGCAGCCTTTTACGGCGCCGTAACCTCTTAGCGCCAGGGTCGTAATGACCCCCAAGGTCAATAGAATAATCTCCTATGCGAGAAAAACTTTACCCTCTATGGAGGAAAAATTCAACGATTGTGAGAAGGCACTCCTGGCAACGGTGTGGGCATTGAAGAAATACCGCCCGTTTATCAGGGGGAACACATCATAGTGGAGACTCCACATCAGCCTCTGCAATAACTCCAAAGTGACAAAATCCGGGCCGGAAATGTGAGTAGTTCCCGAATTACTTCCTGGATTCTGTCAATGCAAGGCTTTCCTGTGGAGTTCAGATATGGCCAAAACAAGAAGAGTCCCCTCGTGCAAGGTCTGGCTGACTTGCATGATTGTGCCAGAGAAAACTGTCTCGAGGACGAAAGTCTTAAAATCAATGACAACATGGATGCATACCTTAATTCCCCACACAAAGTCTATGAAGAAGACCAGTGTGAGGCAAAGCCCACTGTCTATGTGGATGGGTATTCCTACCATGTTGACAACAACGGGGAAAAATAACTTGCGGCCGGCGTAGGGAATGCATGGTGAATGATGCCCCAGAACCCTCCGCTGGGTACAAAATTGGTCCCCGAAGTAGTCAAGTGGCAGAGTTGATGGCTGTGCATCAAGCCATCCTCACTGCTGTCCAACACCAACTCCACAAACTGGTCATAATCACAGATTCGGATTATGTACGGAACAGGTTTGTGAAGCACCTGGTTAACTGGAAAACCAGAGGCATGCTATGTGCTAATAACAAACCATTGAGACATGGAAAATTAATACAGAATATTGACGATCTGGTCACCTTGAATGGGATGACCATCTACTGGAAAAAGATCAACGGTCATTCTAAAGTAGAGGGACCAGACTGTTAGGCAGAATCCCATGCAGTGCCCTTAGGGACCACTACACACGATTAAGACTACAGGTGGCAGTACAAGTTTTACCTTTGGTACAAGCCCGTTCTACTAAGTTATAGTGGTAGCAGTAGCAGAGCAGCCAAGCTTATCTCAAGAGTATATGAGCAGTAGCAGAGATTACACAAAGGGACCACAATTACTGTGACTCAAGCAAACACTGACTCAAGGTTTCAGGTAAAAAATATAAGTACATTTATTTTTAAACCATTAGTTATAAACACAACACTTCTGTTAAACTTAAAACAAAACCACACGTTAAATATACTACAACTAACCAAATCACTTTGTTCAGTAAGTCTCAAGGTAAGTACCCTTTGTTGAATGCACCAGTGCTACGAACTAAACACGTTACCGCAAATACAATTGCGATCACTTTTTGACAGTTCGGTCTACTAACTAACCGCGTATCCGTGGCATGAAATGCTACCGGGGTAAAAACACACTTAGCACCTGAGATACCCAGAGGGAGTTGGAGGCAAAAATCACAGGCAATATTTTGGTTAGGCAGGCAGAATCAAGAAACACTCAAAGACAGAAGTTCAAAAGTCAAAGGACCGGACCGGGGTTGAGAGACACCGGGGCTTGATGCCGAAGATCACACAGTCAGATAGTTCCGAGATTCAACGTAGCCAAAACTACTTCGATATTGTCAATGTTCAGAAGCAAATGTTATAAGAAGGAGGGAAGACAAGGGCAAGACTTGGAAATGAAGAAAAGGGATTCACCCATTTTCCTCAAGCAGAACACAGTACCTTGTTCCAACGGTGCAACTGATGCCCTGGCAGTTGTTCCTAGTGGTTTCCCGCAGACCCACGATTCCTGGAGCTTCGTTGTGAAGGAGGACGTCTGGAGGGGGTCTGCACCACACAAGGATGAGGCCAGCAGCAGCGACACGGAATAAAAGGTGCGCTCCTTAAAAACAGGAGAGGCTCTTCAGATGGCTATCCGGACCACTACAGCTATGTGCAGCGATGTCGACCAAGGAAGAGGATCCTCTAGCTGTGGAAGGTGAGCTGGTTGTTCCCACCAAGCTCAAGGGAAGAATACTCTGGACTGGATCTTCTCTGAGTCGTTGAAGGTAGATAGCTCTGGACTGCAGCAGGGCTTCACCGGGATGGGGTAGTTGCAGCAGCTGTCGTTATCTCCACTTTCGTCGGTTCCTTGTAGTTCCAGTGGTGACTCTCTTCTGACTTCTAGCACAAGAGACTGCCTTTTATGCGCAAAACCCTCATTCACACAGCCTGGCTGTAAATCACGCAGCAGGGGGGTTGTCCAGCCTGGACAACCACCTTGACCAATCGTAACAAAGTGTGACTTGGGTTTCCTAGGATACCCTGTGCAGGGGGTGACTACATCCCTCCCTCACATTCAGCCCACCTAGACACCCAGGCGCCTTGAGGAGGGCTTCTAGGTAGAAGCCCGCCAAAAGACAGTGAACAAAGAAGGCAAACCTAGTTTGCCGCGCAAAGCAAAACACAAGAAGGAGTTTAACAAAATGAAATGGTGAATAAACCGCACCAGAGCCAAAAGGAAAAGGATTTGGTCAAGCGGGTTTAAGTTCTAAGCTAATACAATAGCCTACAATATTACCACGGTTATATAAGATAACCGCGGTAGAAAGTTAGGGTAGATAGCACTGCCACCAGCCATGTCTAAATGTTAAAAGAGCGAAGCAATGCTCTAGGAGGTACAGATCAAAAGGGATATGTATTAACCAATTCCAGTACTCCATGGAAGATGGGGTGTACTGGATCTGTGGTAGATTGACTAAGTAAAGTTAATGGTAACTTTACCCTTTTCTGGGGGACAGTAGTCGCCTCAGAAATGGAGTCGGTGGGAGTCTGAATGACAACCCAGTGCCACTGCACAAAAGCTGCTGTGTGACACACACAAAGAAAGGAGCTACTGAAGTGGTGTCCTTCAGAGCCCACAATCAAAAAAACAGATGGAAACACATAGCAAAACACAGGTAAGAGTGTGGAAAAAGCTTTCACTCTTACCAAGTGGAAAAAAATAAACTCCAAAAGTCCAGCAAAGCTGCTGGGGGACTCACTAGGTGAGGGAAATTAGCCATAGATGAGAATTCTCCCTAACACTCGCCCCCACCCCCCCCCAGACTAAGGGACAGGAGGATTTAATCCACTCCTAGATGGACCTCATACCTCTAGTCAGTTACAAACATCCTAGAGAGACCATCAGCATTTTGGTGGTGACTTCCTGCTCTGTGCTCAATGGAAAAATCAAATCCTTGTAGGCAGATTGACCATCTGAATAATTTTGGGTTTTCCCCTTTCATTTGCATCAGCCATCTCAAGGGTTGGTGGCCAGTCTGAATAGTGAAGGTAGATCCATACAGTTATGGTCTAAACCTCTTCAGTGCCCACACAATAGCAAATAATTATTTCTATTGTTGCCCACCTTGTTTCAGGATCCTTTAACTTCATGCTGATGAAAGAAATGGGGTCTTCCCTACCTTTCCCTTCCAGTTGACTAAGGACTGAACCTATACCTACATTAGAAGCATCAGTTTGTACAATGAAGGGTTGATGATAGTCAGGAGCTCTTAAAACTGGAGCTTGACAAAGGGCTTTCTTTAGTCCTTCAAAGGCTTGATTGCACTCCTAATTCCCCTGAACTTTTTAGGAAATGTTGGAGAGGAGATGACATTCAAGGGAGAAGCTATGGTCCCATAGAACTCTATGAAGTTCCTATAATACCCAGTGAGACCTAGGAAGGCTCTCACTTGGGTTTGCGTAGTAGGGGTGGCCCAGTTTTGTACAGCTTGTACTTTGCTAGGCAATGGAATTATTTCACCTCCTCTTACCTCATGCCCAAGGTAGACCACTGAACTCTGACCAATTTGACATGTGCTTGCCTTTATGGTCAGATGGGCCTGTTCAAGAGCCTGCAATACATAACCTAGGTGTTCAACATGTTATTTCTATGTATGGATGAACGCTGCAATGTCATCCAAGTATGCCATGCAGAAGTCCTCCATCCCATTCAGAACTTGATTGACCATCCTCTGAAATGTAGCAGGTGCATTCTTTAATCCAAAAGGCATTACCTTGAATTGGTAGAGGCCAGCTGGGGTGGAGAATGCAGTTTTCTCCTTGGCATGGTCTGTCAGGGCTATTTGGCAATAGCCTGACTTTAGGTCAAATGTGCTGAGGTACTTGGCTGCACCAAGTTTGTCCACTAGCTCACCTGTCCTAGGTAAAGGATGGGCATCAGTCATGGTGACTGCATTTAGAGCTCTATAGTCCACGCAGAATCTCAACTTCTTGAATCCTGCCTTTGGTACAAGCATACCTGGGCTAGACCATGGGCTAGTAGAGGGTTCTATTACCCCGAGTTCAAGCATCTTGTTGACCTCATTCCTTATGTGGGATCTGACATTGTCTGACATTCTGTACCCTCTGCTTTTGACAGGCAAACAGTCATCAGTGTGTATATCATGCTGGCCCCAAGGGGTCAAGCCTGGTGAAAATGAGAACAGGGAGGCAAACTGATTTAACGGTAACGTGCACTCATCCTTTTGGTCAGATGTGAGACTGGAAGAGAGAGTAACTCCTTCCACTTGCTCATCTAAAGGTAAGCCTCTGAGGAGGTCGGGCAGAGGTTCACTCTCCTCCTCCTGAGCTGAAGCTAGAAGCAAAGCTCCTATGTCAGGTCTGGAGACATAAGCCTTTAGACGGTTGGTGTGAAAGACTCTGGGAGCCTCCTTAGGATTGCCTAAGTCCACCAGATAGTTCACCTCTCCAAGTTTACCCACAACCTTGAAGGGTCCTATCCATTTGTCCTGCAAGGCCCTCTGCCTTGTGGGAACCATAACACGAACAAGCTGGTCTTGAGTAAACTCAACCATGTTAGCCTTTTGGTCATGCCAGTGCTTGACCAGAGCTTGAGCAGCCCTCAAGTTATCACTTGCCTCTGCCATCATGTGTGACATTCTCCTCCGGAGACCTATCACATAGTCAGTCACTCTGACTGGCTTGGGGGAAGGAGTACTCTCCAACCCCTGCTTAATCAGGGCCAATGGACCTCTGACTGGATGGCCATAGAGAAGTTCAAAGGGACTAAATCCTACTCCCTCCTAAGGGACTTCTCTATATGCAAAGAGAAGGCATGGCAGTAGAAGGTCCCACTTTCTTCTAAGGGGTTCTTCTAAAGCACCTATCATGTTCTTCATAGTTCTGTTAAACCTCCCTACCAATCCATTGGTTTGGGGGTGGTAGTCAGTAGGCGACTCCACAGATTTTCCACATGGTTTGCATGTAGTGGGACATAAAATTTGATCCCCTGTCAGATATCACCTCCTTAGGAAAACTTACTCTGGTAAAAATACCAAGTAGGGCGTTAGCCACAGCCGGAGCTGTAACAGTCCTCATAGGTATGGCTTCAGGAAATCTAGTTCCATGGTCCACTACAACCAGGATAAACCTGTTGCCTGAAGTTGTGGGAGGATCAAGAGGACCAATAATGTCAATCCCGACCCTCTCAAAAAGAATTCCCACTAGGGGGAGAGGCACTAAGGGTGCCACATTATTAGTTCCACTCTTGCCAGAGGTTTGGCAAGTGTGGCAGCTTCTGCAGAATTTATCTACTTCTGTACCCATATTAGGCCAGTAGAAATGTAGAGATAGCATTTCTTTGGTCTTCTTTAAACATAAGTGACCAGCCAAAGGTACCTCACGGGCTAACTGCAGAAACTGGAGTCGGTTAACTAGAGGTACTACAAGTTTTCTGTAGTTTCCAGGGGTTGACTCAGTTGGTTCACTGTAGAAGAGGCCATCTTCCCAGTGCAACCTATACTTCGCAGGCTCAGTCCCATTGAGCTGAGAAGCTGCTTGTTGGCGAAGACCTTCCAAGGTAGGACACACTCTTTGTCTCTTACTGAAATCTTCTCTGTTGGGTCCATCTTCTGCCAGTAAAGACTGCAGCTCAGGATGGTCCACAGGGTCAAGATCTCCTACCAAGTTAAGATCCTCTTCTAGATCTGATGCTACAGTATCTAGTTTGACCATACAGGGTTGAACCTCACACTCAGCCTCAGCTGGTGTGGGAGTCACAGGTTTGACTTTGGACAGTCTCAGAGATGTCCTTCTGGGCACAGAAGTGCTTGCTGTTTTCTTGCTGACAGACTTAGTTTTTCCCTTTGTCTTTTCTTGTCCTTCAATGGCAGTAAGTAAGTCATGTGGACTTGGGGTGAGAGCTTCCTCTATCATGTCCCCAGGAGAGCCTCTTAAGGTTCTCTCCCTTGCAGAACTTGTGTGCTCCTGCTTCCTTCTGCTGAGGGGTCTGGGGGTGCTGGACACAACT
Source organism: Ambystoma mexicanum (assembly GCF_040938575.1). Taxonomy (NCBI): domain Eukaryota; kingdom Metazoa; phylum Chordata; class Amphibia; order Caudata; family Ambystomatidae; genus Ambystoma; species Ambystoma mexicanum. The sequence goes on from NC_090926.1 coordinate 974,023,865, forward strand.
CCAAGAGTTTTGAGGTCATTACCCAACAGGACCCTCCCTGGTATGTTATTCTGCACACTTACAGGTATTCTGACAGTCATGTCATTACACTGGATGAGAGCTGGTAACTGGGGAACCATTTGTACAGGGTCTCCAGCTAACTTGGTTAAGTGTTTTGGTGCCGTAGCAACATCCTCCACTTTGAAAAAACATTCATCAACCACAGTTATGCTGGCTACATTGTCTCTGATGGCAGGGGTCTCCTGTCCATTCACAAGAACACTATCTTTATAATACTCTTTAGTATTATCTGGGATTGAGTTGTAGACATCTAAGTTCTGTTGTTCCCAAAGACCCAAGGATACTGAAGAAACACTAGCTGAGCCTCTCATGGGCTCATCATCTAGTAGCTGAAAGTTTCCACTTGTCATAGGTACTTCATCCACCTGGGAGAAGGCTAAGGAGACAGTGTTGATCCCTGAAGGTGTACCCTTACACTTGGGATCTCCTTTCACATGGCAAGGCAGCCCACAAACAAAGCTTTTCCCAAATGCTCTCTGGAATGGGGGTTTGCCCTGGCCTTCATCTGGTGTGGAACCAGGTGGTACACTAGCCTGATTCGGTTTATCTTGTGGCTTACCCTGGTTATGTTTGGGTCCTTCTTTTGGATTGGAATTATTGGAATTCTCGTTGTTGTCTTTCTTTGGCTGCTTTCTCTCATCCTTTTTCTGAGTTGCCCCAGAATCCTTGTGAGTGGCCCGGTTGGCAACCCACAAGTCAGCAGCCTTAGCTAACTTCTTAGGATCTATCTCCTTTGAATCAGCCAAGTGCTGTCTAAGCTCAGGGGAGCAGGCATCAAAAATAGACTCCAACATTACAAGATTCCTCCAACCTTCATACGTGTTCACTTTGTAACTCTTAACCCAACCATCTAAGTTTTTCTAACATTTAAACACCAAGGTAGCCCAAGGAGTACCATCATGCTTTTTGAGGGTTCTGAACCTCTGAAGATACTGGGAAGGGGTCTTCCCAAACCTAGCTATTAATGCTAGTCTCACACACTCATAATGCTGTACATCCACCTCCTCCAATTCCATTACAGCATCACTTGCAACGGGGGGGAGCCTAGAGAAAATCCAAGGAATCAACTGATTCCCTGAGATACCTTGAATCCCATTATTGTACTCAAACATTGCTAACCAATCCAAAACATCACGTTTAGTCTCAAACATACCAATCATTAACTTTGGCATACAGGGTCTCTTAGGGCTGGAAGACCTAGAAGACTCGGCGAGAGAAGCATTTTCTAGAGACAGTTTCTTCATTTCTAGGTCATGGTTCAGCTCCATTTCTCTGAGCCTTAACTCTTGATGTTTCATGGCAGTTTGTGCATCAATACGTTTCACTTCTAATTCAAGTCTCATGTTCTCAAGTGCAATGAAGTCAGGAGTAAGTGTAGGACCTGTGGGGGTCCCTGAGGACAGAGGTTGTGCCTTCTGAGCAGGCAATGAAGTTGCAGGGTTTCTTAGCAAGGACTCATCTACTTCTTCACAATTAACACTCTCAGAATCAGAAACATCAAAATCCACATTTTCTGGAGTGGTAGGTCCTTCTGACCCACTTTCCAGACCTTTTCCCATTAACTTTGCAATCAGTTCATATTTCTTTCCTTTACCAGAGATATTCTTACCCCTAAACATGGTTCTCAGAACCTCAGCAGTATAGAGTAAAAGACTCTCTTCAGAATAGTTTCCCATATTTGACATGATTTCTTAGTTAAATAGAATTTGTGGTGTTATCCTTGTGGTTAGTTGAACCCAAGCAATAGCAGCACTCTAAGTGTAATCACTCTACTTCCAAATCCTCACCGCTGTACACCAGTGTTAGGCAGAATCCCATGCAGTGCCCTTAGGTACCACTACACACGATTAAGACTACAGGTGGCAATACAAGTTTTACCTTTGGTACAAGCCCGTATTACTAAATTATAGTGGTAGCAGTAGCAGAGCAGCCAGGCTTATCGCAAGAGTATATGAGCAGTAGCACAGATTACACAAAGGGACCACAATTACTGTGACTCAAGCAAACACTGACTCAAGGTTTCAGGTAAAAAATATAAGTACATTTATTTTTAAACCATTTGTTATAAACACAACACATCTATTAAACTTAAATAAAAACCACACGTTAAATATACTGCAACTAACCAATTCACTTTGTTCAGTAAGTCTCAAGGTTAGTACCCTGTGTTGAATGCACCGGTGTTACGATCAAAACACGTTACCGCAAATACAATTTCAATCACTTTTTGACAGTTTGGTCTACTAACTAAACGCGTATCCGTGGCATGAAATGCTACCGGGGTAAAAACACACTTAGCAATTGAGATACCCAGAGGGAGTTGGAGGCAAAAATCACAGGTAATATTGTGGTTAGGCAGGCAGAATCAAGAAACACTCGAAGACAGGAGTTCAAAAGTCAAAGGGCCGGAGCCAGGGTTGAGAGACACCAGGGCCTGTTGCCGAAGATCACATAGTCAGATAGTTCGAGATTCAACGTAGCCGAAAGTACTTCGATATTGTCAATGTTCAGAACCAAAAGTTATAAGAAGGAGGGAAGACAAGGAAAAGCCTTGGAAATGAAGAAAAGGGATTCACCCTGTTTCCTCAAGCAGAACACAATACCTGGTTCCAACGGTGCAGCTGGTGCCATGGCAGTTGTTCCTAGTGGTTTCCCGCAGAACCACGATTCCTGGAGCTTCGTTGGGATGGGGGACGTCTGGATGGGGTCTGCACCACACAGGGATGAAGCCGGCAGCAGTGACACAGAATAATAGGTGCGCTCCTTAAAAACAGGAGAGGCTCTTCAGATGGCTATCCGGACCACTACAGCTATGCGCAGCAATGTCGACCAAGGAAGAGGATCCTCTAGCTGTGGAAGGTGAGCTGGTTGTTTCCACCAAGCTCAAGGAAAGAAGACTCTGGATTGGATCTTCTCTGAGTCGTTGAAGGTAGATAGCTCAGTACTGCACCAGGGCTTCACCGGGACGGGGTAGTGGCATCAGCTGTCGTTCTCTCTGCTTCTCGTCGGTTCCTTGTAGTTCCAGTGGCGACTCTCTTCTGACTTCTAGCCCAAGAGACCTGCCTTTTATGCGCAAAACCCCCATTCAGACAGCCTGGCTGTCAATCACGCAGCAGGGGGGTTGTCCAGCCCGGACAACCACCTTGACCAATTGTAACAAAGTGCGACTTGGGTTTCCTAGGATACTCTGTGCAGGGGGTGACTACACCCCACCCTCACATTCAGCCCACCTAGACACCCAGGCGCCTTGAGGAGGGCTTCTAGGTAGAAGCCCACCAAAAGACAGCGAACAAAGAAGGCAAACCTGGTTTGCAGCGCAAAGCAAAACACAAGAAGGAGTTTAACAAAAAGAAAGGGCGATTAAACCACACCAGAGCCAAAAGAAAAAGGATTTGGTCAAGCGGGTTTAAGTTCTAGGCTAATACAATAGCCTACAATATTACCACGGTTATATAAGATAACCGCGGTAGAAAGTTAGGGTAGATACCACTGCCACCAGCCATGTCTAAATGTTAAAAGAGAGAAACAATGCTCTAGGAGGAACAGATCAAAAGGAATACAAATTAACCCTTTCCAGTACTCCATGGTAGATGGGGTGTACTGGATCTGTGGTAGATTGACTAAGTAAAGTTAATGGTAACTTTACCCATTTCTGGGGGACAGTAGTCGCCTCAGAAATTGAATCGGTGGGAATCTAAATGACAACCCAGTGCCACTGCACAAAAGGTGCTGTGTGACACTCACAAAGAAGGGGGCTGTTGAAGTGGTGTCCTTCAGCGCCCACAATCAAAAGAACAGGTGGACACACATAGCAAAACACAGGTAGGAGTGTGGAAAAAGCTCTCACTCTTACCAAGTGGAAAAAATAAACTCCAGAAGTCCAGCAAAGCTGCTGGCGGACTCACTAGGTGAGGGAAATTATCCATAGATGAGAATTCTCCCTAACACAGACAAAACTGGAAATGACCTGGCTGATCAGCTGGCCAAATCCGGAGCCATCCAAAGGGATCAACCCTGTTGGGGGAAATTCAGATCACTGCTATCACTAGGTCCCAGACAATTGATCACAATGAACTCTCAACTGCACAATGGAGTAAGGAGACCCCAGATGCTGATTTGATTTCGGCTGAAAAAGGGAATCCAATAATTGGTAAGTTTTATCACACATTGAGGACCTTGAGAACTTTCCCCTGACGGATACCGATTACATTGGGAAAGAGGACGTCAGAATGTTGATGAAATGTCCAAAAATGTTCAGAATCCAAGACAGTTTGTTGGTAAGGCGATCCATAGCTGGCCATGACCAGTGGGTGGTCCCCACCTCATTCCGAAGCCTGATGCTAAGTCATGCTCATGATGCAGCCGGAGCTGGTCATCGGGGGTTTCACACGACACTAGAAATCTTAAGAGAGGTTGCATACTGGCCACAAATGGGGCAGGACCTCGACCAATACTTGAAGCGGTGTCTTGTATGTGTACAATTTCAGCCAACATCACTCACACACCGTGTGCCTCTCCATAAAAGGGGGATGAAACTGCCTTAGTCAGATTTACAAGTCGATTTTATCGGGCTTGTGATTCGCTCCTCTAGGGGGAACAAAATGAGTGGAATGTCTCCTGCCCCAAATTGCAAGGCAGAAACAGCAGCTGCCTGGTAATCAACCACATCTTCTTGCGTTTTGGACTACCCCAAAGGATTGAGTCAGACTGAGGTAGTCACTTCACTAGCGAAGTGATGACAAAGAGGACACTGAAGGTAAACGGCTCGTGTGTTAGTCCCTTTTGTCTCATAGCGGGCTGTCTGTGAGAAAGTGTTCATGTTGTAAAAGGGGGGGGATTTCCTAAATATCCTGCCTGTAAGGATGGAGTAAAGGTGTTAAATGGAAGGGGATACCGCGTCTCACCATCTGGTGTCCCACTCCCAGTCCCGGAAGACCCCTTCATCCATGTGATCCTCTCATACTGGTCCAGCCCCAAGAACTGGATCCAAAAGCAATGGTCATGTGCCGGCCCCATGAATGACAGATCCCTGGGGACTAGTGGGTGAGACACCTTCTGGTTTCTCACAGTTTGAAATAGTTAGATATATTTTGGCCTATTCTAACTTTATTGCGTTTTAAGAGTACTATTGTAGTACTATGGATGTATTATGTAAGTATCAGTGTGATGGCATGTTTGAAGAGTCTGTTTAAAGTAAGTAGATACACGTCGACTTATTCTAACTGTATTGGATTTATACATTACTATTAGAGTACTATAGATATATTATGTAAGAATACGTGTTATGGCATGTTTGAAAGTGTGTTGTAATGAAGGGTATATTTACAATAATTAGATACCCATTTGCATATTCTAACTGTGTATTGTAGTGCAATTTAGTCAGTACATTTGGGTTGCAAGAATATTAGGTTGGCATTTGTTAAATGTTCTGGTAACTTAACTTTTTGAATAACAGGAGTGTTGTTACATTGAAACTAACCACTTCTTCAACTGGCATATGCAGTATAGTGGCCTGAAGTGGTTGTGACACTAGTGTGGTAGATTATGCGTACTGATGTGAAGACTTTCTGCCAGAGAAATGTGGCTGTGTGTATAGTGAGTTTACAGTTATTTTTGGTACCATCTGTATTGTACCTTAGAAGCATTAGTATGACATAATGGCCATGCACATGTATTTGTATGCTGGAGTGATTATATGAATTGCAAAACAAGCATAATATGCCATGATTTGCTTTCTATAGAAGCTGGTGGAATGGAATGCATTCAGAATTTGGTATGGGTACATACACAAATCGCTCATTAGGGATGTGCTCTTGTGAAACACGGTGATTGCAGAAAGTACATGTATGTTTCCATGTGTTTGAAATCTGGAAGATTTCATGTATAGGGATGTTTTTGCTTTCTTGTACTTGTAGTAAGTACATTAAGAATTGGTGTGGATCTTTCTGTCTGTTTGTGGAGAATATTCACCATTCTTGCATAGTAGTTCAATTCTTGCCTTATACCTGAGACACTGTAGGTGCTGTCAGGATAATGTGTGGCATTTGTATGAAGGACGCGCATTTGCAAACGCAACCGGTCCAAGTGGTTTAAGTATATTTTATGAACCATTGGTGGCAATTGTAATAGACAATTGATTGCTACATTTGCTTAGCAAAAATTGGACAGGAGACATTTGTCTCTGTGTCTTCTGATGGACATGCAGTTGGATTTGGACAAGAGAGATGCGTGCTTGTATACTTTGATGGACCAGGAGTTGTTCTTTGATATTTTAGTGGTATTGCTGGGAGATCTGGTATAGCTAATGTTTTTATTAGTTTTCTTTTTTAAGGCCTTGTTGTTTGAGGTACAGATTACATATCTAGGTGGGGTGTACAGTGCATGTAACCTGTTGTAATCTAGGATGCAAGGAATGTCCACATTGAATTTATTTCTATACAAGTTAACAATGAATATACCGTTGATTGTACAGAGATGTGAAAGCACTATGTAATTCATACCTTCCTTGAAGAGTGTGCTGCCAATGTCTATCCGTGTGTTGTCTAGAGTTTGACCTTGCGACTTGTTAACAGCATATGAACAAGTTAGAGAGAATTGTTCTATGAGTGCATACATGTCTATGAAAAGAAGGACATGTGCTATTGTGCTGCTTATTCTTTTAATTTCTGCAAGTTTGTCAAAGTGTATGATGACAAACTGAATGTTCTTGTGTGGATATGTTTGGAAGACAACAACTGTACAAATTGCTCCATTGACTAAACCTTGTTCTTCGCTAAGGTTACATTTTAGAATTACTCTGCAGTTTAGACACAGAGTAAAAAGTTGTTCTAATTCATCTGTGTTGGAGTTACATTTTTCTAAGCTATTTAGTTGTGTTGTTGCTTATTGACTGATAGGGAGTGTCATGCTGTGCAATTCTAGTTTGTCTGTGGAGGTGATATGCACTGTGGGTTTCATTTCTTTTTTCAACATTTTATCATTGAATTAGGTACAGCTTGCAAATGTTGGCATTAAGCACATGCGTTTTACATTTTGCTGATTTATTGTCTTTTTTCCATACAGCTCATGGATTACTGTTGTTTTTAAGATGGATTTGGCATCTTTAGTAAGCAGACCAGCTCTAATCATTTTTTAAATGGGAGCATAGGCTAGATCTGCAGACTGGCATATATTTTTAGTTAGTTCTCTGTAGCAAAATGATGCCAAAGATGGTCATTCCCAATGCTGCTGAGTGTATTAAGGCATTATTTGTGTCCAAATGTTTTGAAAATGGGTTGACTTTCTTCTGGTGTTAACTGTAAGAAGTCTCTGAAAACAATTAAAAAGTAATCCTCCAAACAGTGGTTTGTAGTTGTTTTTTTAGGACTTCCTGCATTCTGAAATGAATTAAAGTCAGAATTAGGTTGAAAACCATGCTTAATCCATCAGCCAGGAATACTGGCAATGGTTTCAGAATTCTGAATAACTAAATAGCATCTTCTGCTGACAATTTGCAATATTCTAATTTGTTTTGGTGTTCTACTGGGAGGAGAAGTAATCAGTGTAAAGTTACACCACCTATGTTGTAAGCAGCTAGACCTGTGGGGTCTGTTACAACAGCAGAAAGGTTGTCATTTGTTAAGTTTTTTATTTATCTTATTTAATGTATTAATTTATTGTAGTTCTTGGTAGTGCCGAGACACTGAGGTGTCACAGTGCTGAGAAGGCAATACATAGTGAGTTACAGTATTGTTAGACACAGAATGGTTCCATTTCAGCATAAGGAGTTATTCTTGTAAACATGTCTTGATTATTTTAATTAAGACAGTTTTGCCAGAACCTGCTTCACTACTTACAAACAAAAGCAAAGGTGTATAACGTTTACAGGGTAGCTGTGATTTGAGCACTGTCAAATCTTCATCAGATTGTTTAGATCGAAACATGGTGTTTTCTACCTCAGTCATAGCTTTTTCAGCTTCATTTTGAATGAGTGGTTCTCCAAGTGGTTCTTGACTTCATGTAAGAGAAGGTTGAATACACCTTCAGGAGTTTATTTATCTAGTAGAGTTTCAATGTCTTCTTCTTGTTGAAGTTCTTTGTCCAAATCTGTTTGTATTGTTTAAAATTGACATTTATTATACTGCTTTCATTTGCCTCGACTGCACCTTCAAATGTGTCATGGTCACATAAAAATTGTTTTTTCTTGCTCCAAGGTTTGAAAAGTTGAAGTAGGGCCACGTAACAAAGTTCTCTATGCTGTGGAGATTTAAATGATAGCTTTATATGATTAATCAGGATGGGCTTGGTAAGGTTTACTTCACAAGATGAGACAGAATATTTGCAAGTTGTCTCATATGGCATAACATTGTTTTTGTAGTAGTAGTTTTGGGCTATGTCATACAGGCTCATGTTTTCCAAAGCAGAACTTCTCTTTGGATAGTATGTGTCAATGCAATTATTTTAAAAATGCCCTGGTTGTTGGTATCATTTGTGGCTAGTGTTTCTATCTCTTGGTAGGACTTTAGTACCCTTATTCATGATGAAGTGGGAGCAGGGTTTAGCCAGACAATGTTTTCAGATTTCTCATATAAGGGTTTACCTATCAAATGATCTGCAGCTTTGTAGGACCTGCATTCTCTATGTGAAAACATTTAATACCAAATCTATAACATTTTATTTACAGGGTTTTGTCAGATGAAATGTCATTCGAAAGGCTGTTTAGCTCTGTATGCTCAGCTTTGTTGAGATACGGAGTGAAATATCTTTAAAATGCAGTGGAATTGTCTGCAATGTATTGAATGTCTATGTTTGCATTCCAGAAGAGGGCAATCATTGTAATCGTTAATGTACTTGGATGCCTCATCTCTTTAATGTTGTATGTGTTATTAGGGGACTTCCCTTTTACACGGTGTCTAACAGAAGACATCAAGCTATTTACTTGTCTGTTGCTGGAAATTGGTCTAGGGTAGACAAAGCAACATTTGGTACAGTATTTACCTTTGTTTTTATATTGATGATGGCAGTATTTGCCACACTAATGTTTTTGGAAGCCTAAGATTTGTTTATGTAGGCCACTATGTGTGGTTTATGAGGGGTAGTAACAGGTAATGTATTTTGAATAAATGATAGAAACAGTGGCATCCCTGTCATGGCCAAATGTGTGAGCATCTTTTATCCACAAAAGCATGAGCATGCGTGGTACTCCTCTGGATTGCTATTCTTTTCTTCAAAAGAAGTGTTCTACTTCTCCGAGTGGAGCAGTAGTTTTATTGTAGATGAAGTGAAGCGATGTGAATGTATCTTGAAACATTGACAGGCTCAAGCAAACAGAGTTCTCATAGTGCTTTTATACCTAGTCCCTCTTTATTTAGTTTTGCAAGGTGTAAGAAGTCATACAAGTCATCCCATGCATATTACTCGTAACTTAAAGTAACGCACCATGTCGGTGGGCCTAGGTTCCTTAGCATACAAGGCACATCAGTGTGACGCCAGAACCAGTAATTATTTGTACCACACATGTTTGCAAAGAGATTTGTGAAACAAAGAGACTGCAAAACCTCATCTTTGTCTTTTATTTTTTGAAGGAGTTGGGTAGCTGACATTTTTAAGAAATGAGAGCCTGCTTTCAATGTGCTAGTTCACTTTCAATTTTGTCTGAATATTAGGTTTTCAGAATACATTTGTAAAGAATGATATTCTGATGCACTAATTTGTGTGGGTCTTTCATCATATCTTCCTTGTTTCCTGTAGAAAATAGAAGAGTAAAATAATGTGCTTTTACACTTTTTGCCCATATGCTCATTGGAGATCCTTTGCTGTGACACATTTGATATGTTTCTAATGCCAATGCTATTGTGTCTTTGGAATGTAGTAGGTGAATTGTATACTGGTCTAAAATGTTGCCTGCAGTAACAGGATCAACATGTTCAAACTGGGCAGTTTGTGGTGAATCTTCAATTGTTTGGATGGTTTCTCTTAAGTTTTCTTTTATGTTTCTATCTCTGCAGTATTCATTGTTTTTTTTAAAAGATATTCTAGGTATTGTCTAACTTCTTTAAGTCAACTAGTTATTTCTAACATGTCTTTTGCTGGTACACTATTAACTAGTACAATCAGACATTTCTTTTTAACATATTGCCATGAACTTGTATGGTTTTCTATAGCTGAACTACAGGGTAAGTCTGCTCCCTGTCCCCTCACCCTAGATAAGCGGCACATCACTAACATTTTGGGCAAGAACATACTTGAAGGGATATTTCGTTTGGTCGGATGGTCAGTGATTATTTCACGCTGTTTTAATAATTGTAAACCTATACAATCATGTGTGAAAAAAAATGTAGGGATGTGCACTGGTTGTTACAACCCACCCCCAATCCCCTTTGTGCACATTAAATAAACTACTTTGCCACAAAGGCCTTTGGGTAATTTAAATGGAGGCAATTTGGTAGTTTTGGGTTGAAGGTGTATTATAGCTTGAAATGGGTGTACTGTTTAAATTATGATACTCTCATACAATTTAAGTTGTTGGAGAGTGTTTAGAAGGGGAAAGCATTCTAAGTTGTCAATGATAGCCGTGATGCCATTTAGTTATTGTCAAGCTTTGTATTGAAGTATGTGTAAACTATTGAAGGGTGAGTATTTTGTATTTAGTTTCTGCTTTCAGATTTAAAGCTATTGGGATTCCTCATTGTCATGTATTTTGCAGGCTAAATCTACTATTTGTGTACTCTTTTTATAAAAAAGTTCTAAGACAACAGATATATACTTTGTCTGGTATTTCAGCAGCTGTGTTTTGAAACTTAGCTTTTTCTTTTTTGTATGTGTTTGCAAGGTGCTTGATGTTTGTGAGGTGTTCACTAATGTTTTCTAAAGTAACTGAATTTTGTAAGTCGACTTCAGTTCCAAAATATTTACTTTGGATATGTTCTATTGGTCGAATGGGGTTCTTTTGCTGTTACATGTAGGAGAATGTTATTGAGGAGGTAATTCATAGAATTCAGCGCACAAGTGGTGCACGCGGCAGGCGCACAGTGTGCGCGTGCGAATCCCTGCGCCAGCCGCGTGCGCCAAAATCCATTTCCGTGCACAGCGTATTCATGGATTCCAGCCACCAAAACCAGCCGTGGCGCACAGTGGCGCAGCGACCCTGCAGCAGCGCCAGTTACGCCCCCAAGAACGCCTCTTGCGCAGGGAAAAGCCATCAATATACCCAATCCAGCGCAAAGGGCTGCGCTAACCCTGTACCAGCACGGCAAGCGGGCTACGTGTATCACTGGGGTGCGCGGGAAGTACCTCACCCGATTGGCCCTGTGCGAGCAGGGTACGTGTATTTCAGGGGTGCGCGGGAAGTTTCACACGCGATTTCCGCAGGTTACGTGTATTTCAGGGGTGCGTGAGAAGTTCCACACGCGATTTCAGCAGGGTACGTGTATTTCTGGGTGCGGGGGACGTTCCACACGTGATTTCAGCATGGTACGTGCATTTCAGGGGTGCGCGGGAATTTCCACACGCGATTGGGCCCGTGCGAGCAGGGTACGCGTATCTCAGGGGTGCGCGGGAAGTGCCACACGCAATTTCAGCAGGGTACGTGTATTTCGGGGTGCGGGGCAAGTTTCACACGCGATTTCAGCAGGGTACGTGTATTCCAGGGGTGCACGGGAAGTTCCACACGCGATTCCATCAGGGTACGTGTATTTCAGGGGTGCGTGGGAATTTCCACACGCGATTGGGCCCGTGCGAGCAGGGTACGTGTATCTCAGGGGTGCGCGGGAATTTCCACACGCGATTTGTCTGGGTCCCCTTCCCCCCACCCCCGGCTCATGCCCTGTGTGTCTCTCTCCCTCCCCCCACCCCCGCTCATGCCCCGTGTGTCTCTCCCCCTCCCCCCTCCCGCCTACCCCCCACTCATGCCCCGTGTGTCTCTCCCCCTCCCGCCCACCCCCCGCTCATGCCCCGTGTGTCTCTCCCCCTCCCGCCCACCCCCCGCTCATGCCCCGTGTGTCTCTCTCCCTCCCTCCACCCCCGCTCATGCCCCGTGTGTCTCTCTCCCCTTCCCCCCACCCCCGCTCTTGCCCTGTGTGTCTTTCCCCCTCCCGCCTACCCTCGCTCTTGCCCTGTGTCTCTTTCCCCCTCCCGCCCACCCCCGCTCTTGCCCCATGTGTGTCTCTCCCCCCCCACCCCCGCTCATGCCCCGTGTGTCTCTCTCCCTCCCCCTCCTCCCCCGCTCATGCCCCGTGTGTCTCTCTCCCTCCCCTCCAACTCCACTCATGCCTTGTGTGTCTCTCACCCCTTCCCCCCACCCCCACTCTTGACCCGTGTGTCTTTCCCCCTCCCCGCCACCCCCGCTCTTGCCCCGTGTGTCTCTCCCCCTCCTGCCCACCCCTGCTTATGTCCGTGTGTCTCTCCCCCTCCCGCCCACCCCCCGTCATGTCCCGTGTGTCTCTCCCGCTCATGCCCTGTGTGTCTCTCCCCCTCCCGCCCACCCCCCGCTCATGCCCCGTGTGTCTCTCCCCCTCCTGCCCACCCCCCGCTCATGCCCCGTGTGTCTCTGACCCTCCTGCCCACCCCCCGCTCATGCCCCGTGTGTCTCTCCCACTCCCGCCCACCCCCGCACATGCCCCGTGTGTCTCTCTCCCTCCCCTCCACCCCTGCTCATGTCCCGTGTGTCTCTCTCTCCTTCCCCCACCCCCGCTCATGCCCTGTGTGCCTCCCTCCCCTTCCCCCCACCCCCTGCTCATGCCCCGTGTGTCTCTCTCCCTCCCCCCCACCCCCGCTCATGCCCCGTGTGTCTCTCCCCCTCCCGCCCACCCCCCCATGCACCGTGTGTCTCTCCCCCTCCCACCCACCACCTGCTCATGCCCCGTGTGTCTCTCCCCCTCCCGCCCACCCCCCGCTCATGCCCCGTGTGTCTCTCTCCCTCCCCCCACCCCCGCTCATGCCCAGTGTGTCTCTCTCCCTCCCCCTCCATCCCCGCTCATGCCCCGTGTGTCTCTCTCCCTCCCCTTAACCCCCGCTCTTGCCCCGTGTGTCTTTTCCCCTCCCTCCCACCCCCGCTCTTGCCCTGTGTGTCTTTCCCCCTCCCGCCCACCCCCGCTCTTGCCCTCTGTCTCTTTCCCCCTCCCGCCCACCCCCGCTCTTGCCCTGTGTCTCTCTCCCTCACCCCCACCCCCGCTCATGCCCCGTGTGTCTCTCTTCCTCCCCCTCCACCCCCGCTCATGCCCCGTGTGTCTCTCTCCCTCCCCTCCACCCCCGCTCATGCCCCGTGTGTCTCTCTCCCCTTCCCCCCACCCCCGCTCTTTCCCCGTGTGTCTTTCCCCCTCCCCCCACCCCCGCTCTTGCCCCGTGTGTCTCTCCCCCTCCCGCCCACCCCCGCTCATGCCCCGTGTGTCTCTCCCCCTCCTGCCCACCCCCCGCTCATGTCCCATGTGTGTCTCACCCTCCCGCTCATGCACTGTGTGTCTCTCTACCTCCCCCCTCCCCCCACCCCCCTCTCATGCCCTGTGTGTCTCTCTCCCCTTCCCCCCACCCCCCGCTCATGATCCGCGTGTCTCTCTCCCCTTCCCCCCACCCCCCGCTCATGCCCTGTGTGTCTCTCTCCCTCCCCCCACCCCTACTCATGCCCTGTCTGTCTCTCTCCCTCTCGCCCCCCCGCTCATGCCCCGTGTGTCTCTCTCCCTCCCCCCACCACCCGCTCATGCCCCGTGTGTCTCTCTCCCTCCCCCACCCCCGCTCATGCCCTGTGTGACTCTCTCCCCTTCCCCCCACCCCCCGCTCATGCCCCGTGTGTGTCTCCCCCGAACCGCCCACCCCCCGCTCATGTCACAATGACATTTGTGATGTCATCTTTGATGTCCTGGGTGTTAGTCTTAGCAGTGCACGGTGGTGGCGCGAGTTATGGTTTTTCGGTTTTACTTGTCCCTTTGACAAAGTTTTTTCACTGAATTACATAGGTTTTTAGTAGCGCAACTTAACCATAACGTCCCTTTAACAAAGTTTTTTCACTGAATTTCATAGGTTTTTAGTAGCGCAACTTAACCATAACGTCCCTTTAACAAAGTTTTTTCATTGAATATATATATATATATATATATATATATATATATATATATATATATATTTTAAATCGAGGTTAGTTAATCAAAACACATATGCCCAATTGACAAAAAAGATGGGAATAACAAAACATTTAATGCTTTAAAAAATTACTCCAACGATTAATTAGGAAAATAGATATTAGTGCAGAACAAGCATCTCCAATATGTTCACCTCGTTTTCTGCAATGAGTTATAACATTATTTCTGAACCCAACATTACCAGTTATATTGCATTGAAGTTAGTTTGTATTGAGACTTTAGGTGATATGAGAAACATGTGCATTGAATGAGTTGCATGCAAGTGAAATTAACAATTATAATGTCGAGAGTAATGTGGGCATTCCAAATGACTACCACAGCACCCAGGTGTGCTTTATTTTGGGAAATCCACTTTGCTTCAGAACACAAAACCCAGTTGGGCCAAGTCATTAGCACTTGCGAAGATCACTGTTATGAAAGAGTTTACTTATAGAAATCGTTGCATGACATCATGCGCCGGAACGTGTGACATCACACAGTAAATTTAAAAGGACGTTTTTTTCAAAATGGCAGTTGCATTCTGACTCGTGGGTCTCTGCCAAAGGACTGAAGGTCAGAGTCAGGGCCTTTCGAACCCGAATCTGATACGTTTAACCTTCAAATCTTTTGAACTGATAGAGAGAGGTTGGGATGTTACCTTGTGGGTAAGAGAGACATGCTTAAAACCCATTGGGGTCCCATGATATATAACAACTGTTTTCTTTCTCCTTCAAAGGTTGGCTGTATTTGAACAGTCAGACATATAATATAACCACCACAAGCAAGAAATCTACAAATGAGCGTGGGACTTGTGAATATCGCAAGGTATGATTTAACAATTTAAAGAATGTCAATAAGGGAATCCAAAAGACAGAGTATTCTTGACCTAATGGGATTTTATCTATTACTTCTAGATAAAGAAATTACTTTTGATGTGACCAAGGTGGGAGATGGTTTAATTGTAAGCACCCAAAAAAAGGACAAGCACTAATAAGAATACTATAAAATATGAGTAAATATTTTACTTGGAAAGGACAGATTAAGGGCCCTAGGTGTCTCACCCGCTAGTCCACGGGGATCTCTCTCTCATGTGGACAGGGCACGGCCATCGGCTTTGCATCCAGAACTTGGGGGTTGACCAGTGCGGGAGGATCACCTGGGTGAGGGGACTTCGGGGAGTGGGACACCAGATGGTGAGACGCGGTATCCCTCTCTTCCCTAAAACAACTTTAACCAATCCTATCCAATAGGATATATAAAAACCCTACCCATGCCCTTTTCCTGCGCAAACACTTTCACACGGACAGCCCCGTCTGGGAGAAAACAGACTCACACCTGAGCAGTTTACATGACATGTCCTGCTACTATGGTCAGGCGAAATCAGGCAATTACTGAAAATCACTAACACCTTACAGCCATTAAATTTGCCCACACCAATAAAAGGCAGAACAAGAGAGCACACTTTGAGAGAGGTAAAGCACAGAAAGGAACAGCAGTTTCAAGTCGGCAGCTGAATGAGGGGAGACAGACAGGTCACCAAGAAGAGTTTGCAAGGAGGGAAATGCAATTTACCTTTTTGGCAAGAAACCATTACTTTCCAGAAACATATGAAGCAGACAGCATAAGGCCAGGAAAACAGACTGAAGACCTCTGCATTGTGTGTCAGATATCCCGAAGGCCCTCTGCATAACCTATCAAGGTGAAGAGGAGCTGCAGCCGCCAGGGTAACATGCTAGGCTCCAAGAACATAGAAGCATTAGAGAGATCAGCACAGCTGGTGAGTTGTGGAGACCAATGCAAAACCGGTATGTGTTGAAGTCAATGTTACCAGAGGCAACATTGTATAACGAGCGCTGGAGCGGGCATTGTTAAATGCATTTGATGAAAGACGCAAGTAAATCTAAACTGCTGATGAATGTTTGAACTTGAGAAAGCAATATACGATACCGTTGACAGAGTGATCCAGCACCGTGAATGTTCTCAATCGAAGGTCTCTGTAAGGTATCCTGCCAAGAGAAATTAAAGTAGAAGATTGATGACTAGAAAATTTGCAAAATGAATTGAAGTTTTCCTGCAACGGTTTAAGCAAAACCCATTGCACATTGGAAAGTCTTCAATTTTGATACTAAGAGAATCTGAGCCCGAACAAGGAAGATCCATATCAAGAGGATCCAAGCCCGAACGAGGGAGATCCATAGTCTGAGCCCAAACGAGGGAGAACAATTGTGAACATTGTGATAAATAGCAGGTCTCCGCCTGAAGAAGGACGACCCATGATGAACATTGAAAACAAGAACTTGCATGTGAACATCCTGATGGGAATGGAACTTTGAGATTTGCTTTGTTACAACAGACCCTCTGCAGTAAGAGACTGTTATCACCAAAGAGGTCTAATCAGAAGGCTCTGAAGTCTGTCTGTGCTTAGAACTGTATCCTCCTGGCCGAGAAGCCAGAGTGTCTGTGAAGCTTGACTGCGCTGCATTGTCCCATGCTGAAAAACATTATGAAGGGAAGCCAACTGCTGAACAGTCTGACATAATATTTCTTGAACACTTTTCTTTGTTGCATACATTATTGTCCCACACCCTTTTGTATTTAGCAGTAAGAAGTCACTATTGGTTTTTAGTATACACCCTTTTATTTTGACAGAGACTCGACTAGGACTGTGTTATTATTATTTGATGATCGTAGCTTGCTCCCATCCTTAGATTCAGGTTTAGATAGGCATTTAACCAACCCTTCTGAAGTTTAGTAAACTGAACTGGGATCACTTGTGTCTGTCTTCACTGTTTGATAACATACCTTCCTTACAGTGCCCTTTGAATTAATGATAAGAGGCAATATTCTAGGCCATGAGTTATTGAGATTGGTATGAAACCTTAATTTGCAATTTCTCAATTGCAGAGATTGGTCCTAAAAAGACTGTCACAACTTCTGGTTGCACGGTCAATAAAGGTTAACATTAAAAAAAATAGCTGACTATTCGGAAAGAGAGTTTGCTTTCAAGTGCCAAGATGACCCTGGGCTCAGCGCGCTTTACAAATAAAACAAATACAAAATACAAGTAATGCCAAATTAAAGAAATGGCTTTTAGTGATAATTTTCACCCATTTAAGTTAAGATGAGTTGCACCATGGTGATTTGGTAATTAATAGGTGAATTGTTGGTTCAGAAACTGCACAAAAAAATGTGGTGAATACATGGGCAGATAGTTATGTTTATATTTATAAAGAATAACTTCAATAGCATCAAGCAATGATATGTTACAAACTTGTAATATTGGCTTATTCACTCTGTGGTGGTGGTTACATAGATTTATGCCTAGTCATTACTGTGTTGCTTTTGTGTCAAGACAATGGACAATGGATAACTTAAGTATTGACTTATAAATGCATTTATATTCCCCTTCTCCTCTTTTTCACTTGATTCTGCCTTGTCTTCTTTTCTGTTGTGTTTCTTGTGTGTTCATTTTATATAAACAATGCTTCCATTGTTCCATTGATGGAAGTAACATCGATAACGTAAGGATCATGTCACAATGATGGTGTATTTTCAGTTTGCAATTAAAAAATGATGAAATCGTGGGGACTGTTATTATGGATTCATGTATTACAAACCTGAGGAAGACCTTCTGCAAAGGTTTAAACATGTGTTGGCTGTTTGCAATATGTGTTAACTAAACATTTTGTAAAATAAGGATTAACATATCTTTAAATTACTAAAGTTTAGTAAAATATTGGAAAAGTGGCACAGGTGGTCAGTTAGTTTATTAGTGTCATGGAGTTTCAATCTAAGGTAAGATTATAGAAACTTTGCACTGAGGCAAGTGGAAAGCTGCATGGTATTAGTACTACGGCAAAGTGTGCCTTATGTCTAAAAACAGTGTGATACATTAGAAAATGCATCACAACAAGTGCAGTTTGGCATATTATAAGCAACAGAGTAAAAATTGGCACAGTGCAAAAAAGGTGAATTTTTAGGGCTTTTTTAGCAGGGGAAAGTTTACACAAGGGCTAATATGGAATGGTATTAGTTGTACATAAAGCCGGAAGAGCTCAGCAGCAACCTGTACACGTTGGAAGCAAGACGACACGAAGCAACACAGGTTCAATCCCTGGGTCTATGCTTAAAAACCTCTGGGTATTTAAGTGCGTAATAAATACGCAACTAAGACAAAAAAACAAAAAAAAAACAATTCCTGTAACAGTGCCTCGATGCTTGTGGGCTGTGTGAGTGGTTAAAAATACAAATAAATAAATAAATTCTAAAATGCAGGAAACATGTATTTTTTTTGTATTAGGGTAATTTCTGTCCTGGTGCTTTTAGTACGGAAACTGCACTTTTCTTGGTTCAATGGATTTGTAATGTGTTCCATTGTTTTTAAAAAGTAGGGTAAAGTGTGACCTAGTGGTAATACTATGGATCTTTGAAGTTGCAGCAGTGATTGTTGTTTAGATACAAGTTAATCTGATGTGTTTTAGTAATGCCTATTTTCATTTGTATTTTATTAAGACATGTACTGTGTGTAGGTAGAGCAGTAGTACGCACATGTTAATATTTTGTGCAGGAAAGGAAATGCAGTTGGTAAACAATAGTGTTTTTCTATTATGTAGTACTTAATGTGAGCAGGTGTAGCATGGTGGCCTTATACAGGATTTGGTAGCAAAGGTAGTAAAATATCAGATTTATATGTAAGGAAAAATGCTGTTGTTCTTAAAATGTGTTTTTTTTTAATGAAAATGAAAAGCATCCATATGTGTATTCGGAGCTCCAACATTTGCAACTTTATTTTTATAAGTAAGTAAAATGCAGTTGCACAAGATTTGTAGAACACTGTTAAATGGCAGTATGTGTGAGGACGTGGAATATGTTGGCAGTACATGTAAGTAATTGCCACTTAAAGTGAGCAGGTGGAAAATGTTGTAATATACGCCATTTGATAGGAATGGTTAAAAAAGAGCATTTGCTTATTGATATGATTATCACGGAGTAAGTGGTAGCTACTCTGTATTTATATTTATACAGGTGGTGAAAAAATAACTTTAAAAAGTAGAAGCATACCTGTACTATGTCTTGTTTCGCAGTATTGTGTTACGGAGAAGGCTCTGAATGACAGGAGACATGGACTGTCAGAGTTGAAATGTACATCTGAAGTGTTATTGAACTGAAACTGAAAGAAGCCAATGAGGGAGAGTTGCACAGATTAAAGTATACATGGTAGAAGGGTTGCACTGTGCAACGATATCCATGGATGTCCGCGATAGTCTGCGGAACTCCACTTGCTATCTGGGTCTTTTCAGGATGCCCTGCATAGAAAGAGGACTATGGACACAGTGGGCAGTCATGTACGTCCGCGGACATCAGGGAATTAGCCAATTACGTGTTGTGGTTGTGGAGGAGGAGTAGAATTGTACAGGATCCAAAGGTAGCAAGTGTTTTCTTTCTTGTGTGAAGTGGTGGAAGAATTGCTATGGCTATGAAGCACAATGTGTGGATCGTGGGATATTCATGCATACATTGGTTGAATTTTTACACAGAGAAGCTTAGCATCTCTGGTAATCTTGGATGAGAAGAAGTTGAGGTGTCATGGAATGTAGTTTGTGGATTAAACTGGAACTGTTTCCAATGACAACGTTTATTTGTTCACGGATAACTCAAAGGCAAATGTGGAAAGGTCCAAACTTGTTTTGCCAACAAATTGAAAAATCTAGGTGGAATAAAGCTGCATTTGCTTTTTTACAAGATGTAGGAATGGCATCTTTTCACAATGAGAATATAAAGTTTGATGGGGTGAACATTTTTCAAAGAGATGGAGTACATTTAATAGATGTTGGACATTTGATAGTTTTCTCCAATGTTCAGAATGCCTTGAAAGAGATTTTGTGAGGAAAAAAAGAAAACGGAAAATGCAAAATATGTAGTAAATTGTGTTTAAGCCTCCCTCCCCCTTTTAATTTTCCAAGAAGTCTGTGGACAGAAAACTGTCTAGGGACTGTATGAATGTGGAAAGTCATTTTCTGATGGTAGTGTAATATGAGTTGGAAGTATGAAAGCCATAACTAATAGCTAAACACTTTGGGGGTAATTCATAGAAAATCGCACAAAAGTGGTGCACGCGGCTGGCGCACAGTGTTCCTGTGCGAATGTCTGCGCTAGCCGCGTGCGCTAAAATCGATTTTTGCGTACAGCGTATTCATGGATTTTAGCCTCCAAAAGCAGCACTGGTGCAGAGTAGCGCAGCGACCCTGCAGCAGCGCCAGTTACACCCCCAAGAACTCCCTTGCGCAAGGAAAGGCCACCAAATTCCCCAATCCAACCCAAAGGGCTACGCCAACCCTGGACCAGTTTACCGGACTGCCAAACAGCAAACACCAAGCGGGGAACGTGTATTACGGGTTTCGCAGTAACTTCCACACGCGAAAGGGCCTGTGCGAGTGGGGTATTTGTATAACTGCTGTTCGCATTAATTTTTACACGCGATTGGGTACGTGTACTCCAGGGGTGCGCGGGAAGTTTCACACGCGATCGGGCCTGGGGGAGCAGGGTACGTGTATTTCAGGGGAGCGCGGGAAGTTTCACACGCGATTGGCCTGTGTACGTGTATTTCAGGGGTGCGCGGGAAGTTTCACACGCGATTGGCCTGGGTATGTGTATTTCAGGGGTGCGCGGGAAGTTTCACACGCGATTGGCCTGGGTACGTGTATTTCAGGGGTGCGCAGGAAGTTTCACACGCGATTGGCCTGGGTACGTGTATTTCAGGGGTGCACGGGTAGTTTCACATGCGGTTGGCCTGGGTACGTGTATTTCAGGGGTGTGCGGGAAGTTTCACATGCGATTGGGTTGGGTACGTGTATTTCAGTGGTGCGCGGGTAGTTTCACACGCGATTGGCCTGGGTACATGTATTTCAGGGGTGCGCAGGAAGTTTCACACGCGATTGACCTGGGTGCGTGTATTTCAGGGGTGTGCGGGAAGTTTCACACGCGATTGGCCTGGGTACATGTATATCAGGGGTGCGCGGGTAGTTTCACACGCGATTGGCCTGGGTGCGTGTATTTCAGGGGTGCGCCGGAAGTTTTACACGCGATTGGCCTGGGTACGTGTATTTCAGGGGTGCGCGGGAAGTTTTACATGTGAATTGGCAGTGTGGGTCCTCCCAGGTGACCCCTCTTCCCCCTCCATGGCCCCTGCAGGCAGCCCACACCACAGGGACTACCCTGCACCCCTGGTCATGTCCCGCAGGCAGCCCATCCACCATGGGCATGCCCCTCAGCCAAGCCACATGTCACGTTGCAATATGATCCCCAACTCATGTCTCCCAGCACCCCACCCCCCAGCAGTCAGGGGCACCTGCCAGCAGGCCCCCACTCATGTCCCACTGATGTCCCCCAGCACCCCCACCCCCAGCAGTCAGGGGCACCTGCCAGCAGGCCCCCACTCATGTCCCCCATCACCCCCACCCCCCCAGCAGTCAGGAGCACCTGCCAGCAGGCCCACACTCATGTCCCCCATCACCCCCACCCCCAGCAGTCAGGGGCACCTGCCAGCAGGCCCCCACTCATGTCCCTCAGCACCAACACCCCCGAGCAGTCAGGGGCACCTGCCAGCAGGACCCCACTCATGTCCCACTCATGTCCCCCAGCACTCCCACCCCCCAGCAGTCAGGGGCACCTGCCAGCAGGCCCCCACTCATGTCCCGCAGCACCCCCACCCCCCATCAGTCAGGGGCACCTGCCAGCAGGCCCCCACTCATGTCCCACTCATGTCCCCCAGCATCCCCACCCCCCAGCAGTCAGGGGCACCTGCCAGCAGGCCCCCACTCATGTCCCCCATCACCCCCACGCCCCAGCAGTCAGGGGCACCTGCCAGCAGGCCCCCACTCATGTCCCACTCATGTCCTCCAGCACCCCCACCACCCAGCAGTCAGGGGCACCTTCCAGCAGGCCCCCACTCATGCCCCACTCATGTCCCCCCCAACATGTCAACATGACCCACAATAATGGCCCTCATGTCCAACAAAATCCCACACCACGCCACCCCTGCCCAAATAACCAACCAAGCATAACATACACCCCACATTGAAATGCCCATTACATGAAACAACCCAAAATGGCATGTATGTACATCAGCACATGTCCGTCACACACACACAATGGGTGCCGGTGAATGTGAACACCCACATCGTGACATGCATGAAACCAATGAGAGAATACCACACATTGAAGCACAGGAACAAATGTATTGAACAAAGAATGTGGTGAAAGAAAATCAAATACCAAACAATGGACATAAGGAAAACAATGCAGAATGTCACATAATGATAAAAAAAGGAAATCAGAATCCAAAATATATAAAATCAAAAATGTCTCCAAAGTCTCCTTCCAACAAAGCAAATCCAAACCGAAATGAAAAAGTAAAATCCATTGCTACATGGAAAAATAAAAAAAGAAAAAGCCGACAAATGCACACAACTATTTACAAGGATGAAATCCTGGGTCCATGAGCCCAACTGTCCAAACCTACAAAAAAGACTACAAAATAAACAATTATATACAAAAATGTGGGGCATAGTCCATGCCGCCCAAAGGGAAGAAAAAAAGAAAGGAAACTTAACATTAATGAACTATATACAATGGCGGCGGGCAAGTCCAACGGCTCACTGGTGGATGTCATGGGCCAGGGCATCATCGAACTCCTGTTCAATGGCTTGGAGGCGGGCATGTTCACTGGCCCGAGGTCTCGCAGGGATAATGCGGTGTCCAGCTCCAACTCCCTGCGAATACCCTTGAGGCACTCAGCCCGCCTCAGCGCACTGCGCATGGAGTTCTCCGCCCTGACCATTGTGAGCCGTTCCTCCTCCGCCCGCCGACGCTGTGCACCTATCTGCTGGCCCAACCGCTGCCACACGGAATACACTCCCATTCCAGTGTTCTCCTGCCCTCCGGCCGATGCCTGCCCCTCTGATGTAGATGGCCCCGAGCCATGATGCCTCCCACGTCGAGCCTGCCGCTGCCTCCAACGCAACTGCCGCTGCCAGCACGACGGCATCCAGGCGGATGGAATTCACCGACGCCGTCGTGCATGTGCCCTGCCTGATGATGCTGTCACATCCTCCATCTGCTGGGGTCCAGTTTCTGGTGTGTCCACCCCTGCTGGACCTCCGACTCCCGACTGTGGCAGGGATGGGAGCTCCACTGAACTGGCTGCGTTGGTCGGGGCATGTCCACAGGGGGCCCTGGTGGCATCTGGGCCGGAAGACGGCATGGAGAACAACTGGCGCATAGCCTCCACAGAGGAGGAGAGGGTCGCCAGAGTGGCCGACACATGTACGAAACCCCCGACTATGGTCGCTCCCAACTGGGCCACATTGCACGCTGCTCTTCGTGATGACGTGCGTGCTCCCCCCGGAATGTACGCACGTCATCACAAATTACACCCGTGTGCAACGCAACACCAATCAGGACCTTCTCCATACGGCCAGGGGTCCCCTCGTCCGCAGGTAGAGGAGTGTCAGATGAAATGGACATCACCCCTACCTGCGGACGGGCCTGGGATGGGGCATCCCTGCTGGTGCATGGTGGTGCAGTCACAGTGTCAGGGACAGTGACATGCACAGGCCCCTCCACGGCGACCTGTGCTGCCTCCTGCTCCTGCCCCTGGACTGCACCACTTGCACCAGTGGTACCACCCCCACCAGGCCCCATGTGCCGCTCAGTAGTGGCCTCCTCCTCCTCTGCGGAAACCACCAACCTGGATGGCTCCACACTGTCTTCCGCCATTGCAAGCCCCTGTGGGGGCTCACCCACCCCTTCCGCTGCAGCCGTGGGGGCATCCCCACCACTTTGCTCCACAGTGCCATCTCCGCCCTCTTCTTCACTTGCCGCTGTGTAGAGGGAGACATAGAACACAAGCATCAGGGTACTGTACAATGGTCCCCTAGACAGGAAGCAATAGCAGATGAGTGGCACTGTCAAACATCACTTCCATCATGTCCCTCCACAACACATGGGTCAGTGCAGGCAAAACACATTCAGTAACAGGCATGGCGCATGCTATGGACATTAGCATACATGTCCAAGGGACTCTTGATACATACAATGTTGGTTTGAAACTCACATGCATCATGGGTCATGCCTATCACATGCACACACTTCACCGTAGTTTCATCCATCTGGCCTCGTACACCCCAGACACAGTGGGTACAAGGATGACTAGGCTGCATCAGTGAATCTGAACATTGTCACAGACATGTGTCATGCATCCATGGCATTTACAAGTCACAGACACGCAGGTCAGACACACAGACATGGACACCATACATGTACATGGCATCAGCACCCATCCCTCACCCCCACCCATGTCGAGGAACAGAGACTGGCATGCTCTCATGTGTCCATTCCGCATAGAGCTCCCCATGTTGCATTTGAACACATGCACCAACCATGTGGTTCACACATTACTGGTCTCACATGCATGACCATGATGTTCCTGCACACACACATACGTACATGGCCTATGTCACACATACAGGCAAGTATCAGACAACCAGCACTCTGCAACATGCCCTGTCTCACACAGCAATGCTTGGCCACTTACCGCTCAACTCCAGACGGGTCTGCCTCTCAAGGATCTGGGCGTGGAGCGCTGGGCGTACGCATTCCAGGACCCTCAGCTGAATGGTACTCATGCAGCCCCTGCCCCCCTCCACGAGGCGCTGAGCCTTTAAGAAGGTCCTGGACCTCAAGTCCTCCCAGCGCTTCTTGACTTACTTGATGTTGCGGGTTGCCACCCCATCCGCGTTGATGGCAACCACAAAGTCGTCCCAGATCCTTTCCCATCCTTCCTTGTTGGCGCGTGATGATCCGAAGAGGGCATCATAATGCCCCAGGACAAGCTCCAACATGGATGTCAGTCTATAAATGTGGATACCTCTACTTTGAGACTGCAAACGCATTTTAGTGGCCATGGACCAACCGTCTCATGCACGATACGACAGAATATAGGTTTTCGAGTTTGCCAATGAACGGCCATTTTGATGTAACAAGAATCGCCATTTTGTTTTCTAACCATTGCTCATTGCTTTCTGTTCCTATTGCTTTGTAGTATATTTTCCGCTTACACTGCTCGACTGTGGAACATTGTTGTCTGTATAAAGGACAAGGCCGCAGGGCCGTGAGGATAACAAGAGTTAGCTGAAACACAAATGTAGGCAGCGCCAGGAAGAATGCCCGGCTCCCTCCTAATGTAGCCTTGAAGCAGAGCTGCAGGGCATTTAATCATTTCACAGCTGCCAGCCAGTCTCGTTATATGGTAGAATATGTTAGAATAATACCACTAAAGGCTTGAATTATGCTTTTCTAACGGCCCCCCATTTGCTGAGCCCGCTAAGAGCATGTCAGCTCCCAGGACGCGAATAGCACCTGATAGATAGCAAGGTCCGGAATGCAACTCCCCCCCGTATGTAGTTCGCTTCCAAGAACAGAAGCGCCGTGTTCTATTCAATAACCAAAAGATGCCTTTGCACCCACAAATTACAAATTGTTGCTAGAATAGATGTTTGAAGGTTTCATAGTGGTCGGAGATCTCCATCATCACACCAAGTTCAAAGAAACCCAATAAAGGGGGGTGTTAAACATGTCATAGCTGATTGTTTGATATGCATTTTGTATATATGTAACTGATGTACGTAATTCACTCTCTTGCATCCCTCGAGGTCTAGAGATACACGTCGCAGGGCGTGAGACCGAGTTGGCCAACTGAGACTTTTGCTTTGCAATAAAACCCTAGCTTTGGGAATACAACCTCATGTCTGGCGTCTCTATCGTGTGTGGTGACCCGCCTTGTTTCCATAGACGTCAGGGTCCCCTAGGGGCCCCTTTCAAGATGGCGCCCGAATAGGGACCCTCCCCCACTTGTTCCTTTGCGTAACGTTGTAATTGAGAAAGGCAGAGAACGGCGAGGACGGGACGATCGAGCCGGGATCAAGACGTGTTCGGGGCGCCCTGTAAAAGTGATGAGAGACTCCTTTGCAGATCTGCACACATCTGATCCCTAATCGACGTGCCTGGCTAGAAAACAAGGAGGCGAGGGTCCCGAAATGAGGCGGAAGCCAAGAAACGCAGACACGACGTCCTTTGGTGAGTCAGTATACAGACGACTTGATTTATCAGGTGAGTCATTCCCCGATTCAAAGCATCCTGATATTGGTTGAGAGTTGACTTTGCAAAATCAAACGCCCTAGGTAAGGTTGATTAACCAGGGGGAAGGTTGAAACATGTCTGGGATATTGTCCACCTTAGCGGGGTTTTTCCGCTGTGGTAGACAATCTTTGGAAAATGGCCAAATTGTACCATCTGCGGGAACGCCGGTGTATGAGATGTATGTGAAGTATGGAGTGGGTGCAATAATATTCTGTGAGACTTGGCATAGGCAAACCAGAAAGCAACAAGACCATCAGTGGCCGATTAATGGTAGTTTTGAGATGGTGAGGATAGATAACTTGGAAAGGGTGTTGATAAGAAAGAAAGTGCGTCCTGCAGCATTTGAGACTATTAAAGACTGGAGAAAGGAAGCAATGCTCCGATTTAAAAGCAGAGCAAAGCATGCGCGCAGGCATAAATCAAAAGGTGAGGTAGTGGAAGAAAAAGAAGAGGAGGAGTGGACTGAGATTCTAAGAAGAGCAGGCAGTCGTGACCAGTTGAATATAGAAAATATATACCCACAACGAGAACTACACATGGCAGATGAATTGATAGAAAATATATTGACCCATACAAAACAAGGCCCAAGATCAGAAGTAAGAGCAGACACGTCAGTAGCTATTGCCCAGACCCCGCCCGTAGCCCAAGCTCCCCCTCCGGTAGCTCAAGCCTTCCCACAGCCACAGACCGCTCACGTAACACTTCCTACTAGCCAACCAGGCCCACAACAGACACTCGCTGTTCCCATTGTCCCATTGTCCCATATGCACCTCCCGCCTTAGACACAGACTTGGTACCGTCTATTCCTCCCGGGGTTGAAGTTGAAACCACGGGGGCAAGAGGCGTGACTGACCAACGGGAGTGCACGAGGGTAACCCGCAGCGCAATCAGCAAGGAAAGGAAGGTGGAATTGCAGCAACAGGCAGAGATGTATATAGACGGGAATGATGGGACGGCAACATTGGCTTCGATATATGACTTTCGTAGAAGCAACGAAAGACAGGTAGTGTTGGAATGCATGGGTGAATATTTGGTGGAGAAATGGAAACAGCTAATTGGGAAATTACCACTGCAGCAATTGTTAGATTTGAATGCATTAGCATGCTGTAGGGAGAGGGATGAAGAAGTGAGAGAACATGTGTATAGACTTTTTGAGCTTAAAGATGAATTAGAGTAAGAGTAGGGTACAGGAGTAAAGATATAATGAGAAATAGAAAGAAAACTGTAGAGCCATATATACAGCAACGACATTCGATGTCATCAGTACAAAGGGGCGACAAGTTAAAAGTGTGTATGCGAGAAGCGTTTAGATGGATGTCAGATCCTAGTATTCCCACAATGGAGATACACAAGATATTTGATGAATATTCCAGGCCTATGAAAAGAAAAGCGCTACAATTGATGGTTGAACATTTATTAGATAAAGATATAAAAAACGATAAGGCCAGTCCGCCCGAAATAATGGCAGTATATAGAAGAGCATTAGAGCGAGGGACAGGAGAAACAGCCCTATCATTGGATCTGGGAATATTGTTACATCTAAGAGAAGGGGGAGGGACGGTAAGTGGGACATTTCCTATGAGAGAGGTCCCACCTACCTTTGTGCCCAAAGTGGAGGTTCCCGCAGTGTGCACCGTAGCAGCGCAGGTAACGCCAGCCCATTATACCGCCCAATATGTGCATGTCCCCTTTTCCAGACAGGAGGTGAACAACATAAAGCAGACGATTCCTGATATAAGAAAGAATGCTGCAGGGTTTTACAAGGAAGTAGAGTCCTGCCTACAGTCATCCGTGCTTACCATGGGTGATATAGACCTAATATTCCCGGTGATCCTGCCAGAAGACATATGGAAACAAATAAGGAAGGTAGATGACACAACGGCCTTTGGCTCCACATGGGCGGACTTGATAATAGAAGATAGAAATAAAGCGGTTGGAGGGACACCAGGAGCGAACCAGACGGTGTTACCAGCACGTATAGTACAGAAGTTAAAAACAATTGTCCCAGAGAAAAGGATCCAATGGGACAAATTGACTGCATGTGCACAAGGCAAAGATGAGTTGGCTACAGATTATTTTAATAGATTTGAAGAAGTATTCACAGACTTCAGCGGGCAGGGTGTGGGTTCAGAAGCAGGAAAGAGGTTATTTGTTGACAAATATGTGAGGGGGTTAAAACTTCCAATTCAGGATCTAATAATGACATCAGAGAGTGCATGGCAAGCAAAAACGTTGGGCGAAGTACTGCATATGGCCCAATATTATGAGCGCAGAGTGACTGCAGGAAAAGAAAAAGAAGAGAGGGATAGGGTAAATCTAAAGACACGAGTATTAATGCAGCAAGTAGTAGGACATAATAGAGGGCGAGGGAACGCACAAGGAAGGAGTAGTTCGAATATGCATGGGGGAACAGTGGGGCCGAATCAGTGTGCATATTGTAAAGAGGAAGGACATTGGCGAGCGCAATGCCCGCATCTACAGAATAGAAATGGGTCTGGTCAGAGGAGACAGCATAGAGGACACCCAGGAGCGAATGGACCAAATAGAAATAGTATGCAGCAGCATCATAATAACGGAGGTAATCAAAACCAAGGCTAAAACCAAAATGCCCCAAACCAGAGTCAGGGACAGCAAAATCAACAATATGGAAATCAGAGTGGGGGAAATAGAGGGAAGAGTGGAAATGTTTTCGATACACAGCCAAACACGTATTACAGTAATAGTAATGATTACACATCGGACAATGTGTTATTTCCCCAATAGGACAGCCCAGGACAGGGGTCGGAACCAGTGTCTATTCCCATGAATCAGAGAGGACCCTACGTAGAAATGAGAGTTGGCAATGAGGAGCACCGCTTTCTTGTAGCTACAGGAGCACAGAAGTGTTCAATAGACCATCACTTGGTTCCGAATATACCACTGTCAGGGCAAAAGAATATTTCCGTAGGGTTCGCAGGTACACCAGTCATAAACCCAGTGTCCAAACCAGTCCCAGTTACCATAGGATCATTTACTGAACATTTTCCTTTCCTTCTAACAGAAAATTGTGGAGAAAATTTGTTGGGATTAAATTTGTTGAAAAAACTAGGTTCTGCTATACATTGCACGGCAGACTGAGTGTTTCTAACAATATTGCCACATGATGCCCCTGTGTCAGAATTCATGTCCGAAGCGTTACCAGGGGAACTAAGTAAAGTACCAACCTGTATATGGGCAATGCATGACAACGATGTGGGATGTTTAAAGATAGAGCCAGTAAAGATTATTTTAAAAGAAGGTGCTACCCTACCGCGAATAACCCAATACAAAATTTCGGTTGAAGGTGAGAAAGGATTGAATAGTATTGTTACCGATTTGGTGAAATTAGGGGTAATAGAGGAAATCACAGGCAGTAAATGCAACAGCCCTATTCTTCCGGTCTATAAAAAAGGAGGTAATGAGGTACCATACCGTTTCATAATTGATCTACGTGCATTGAATAAGGTAGTAGATCCGCAATTTTCTCTAGTGCCAGACGTCACTAAAATATTGACAATGATACCTGTTTCAGCAGAATATTTTAGTGTAATAGATTTGAAAAACACATTCTTTAGTATTCCAGTGGACAAGGACAGTAGATATTTGTTCGCGTTCACATTAGGAGGACGATCATTTACATTTAAGCGGATTCCGCAAGGTTATACGGAAAGTCCAAGTATTTACAGTAGAGCCTTAAAAGAACAGTTAGACATGCTGGAATTACCCGTGGGTTGTGTACTTTTGCAATACATAGACAATTTATTGCTAGCTGCAGACACAGAGGAGATTTGTAAAGAAAGCACTGTATTACTACTGTCACACCTAGCGGCACATGGCCATAAAGCTAGTTTGAAGAAATCTCAGTAGAATCGAAAGGAGGTAGCTTATTTGGGCTACCTACTTTCGAAAGGAGGGAGAAGACTAACGCCAGAGCGCATAGAAAGCATTTCTTGTATGCCTATTCCAAAGACACAAAAAGGAGTCAGAGCCATAATAGGCATGGCTTCATATTGCCGACAATGGATTGGTAATTTTGGGTTAATTGTGAAACCATTAGTGAATTTGAATAGAAAAGATGCGGTTATGCCTTTGCAGTGGGATGAGGACATTTGATTTCATAGAGATGGAGAGGTGCCAAAACTTAAAATACGTCTTGGTGGTAATCTGTGCATTCAGTAAGTGGGTGGAAGCATATCCTTTAAAAGATTGCACAGCAATGACTACGGCAAAAGTAATGTTGAAGGAGTATTTTTAATGTTTGGTGCGCACCTCAGCCAAAACGACTCAGTGAGATAGAACATCATGTGCTTAGTACTTATTGTCGCCTTTTAATGCAGAAATTGCGTTTGATTCATCAGCAGGTGCAGGAGGCATTACGGTATATGGGTCCGGGGCACGCGCTGGAGCCAGGAGACTGGGTGCTGCTAAAAAACTTTGAAAGAAAGTCATCATTAGCACCCAGGTGGCCATCAAGTACTTTTGGCGACGCAGACGGCAATACGGTTGGATGGAAGGAAGTCGTGGATCCATGCCACCCATGCCAAAAAGATTCCAACTCCACTGAAAATCTTGCCTGACACTGCCGACCGGAAAGAGACAGCGGTCCCAGAAACGAAAGAAACGGTTGCCAGTGAGCAGCCACCTAATCTGCCAAAACGAGAAGTGAAACTCGAAACAAAGCCTGAGATGATTGCCAAAAAGAGGGAAGGGCAAAGAGTGCCCCAACGTTGCCCAGCAGAATCGACATCACTGCTGACCGACGTGAAATCTGCCTTGCAGATACCAGCAAAACCAAATTGTGTACCCCTTTGGCGGCCACCAGCACTTGCCAGCACGCCAAAAAACGGATCTGCATCATTGGCGCGGCGCACACCAGCACCTGCAGTAGTGCCACAGGCTGACTTCAAGCCTGAATCTGAAAGTGCCCCGGCACTGTTCACGGATCATACGATACCAGGAGAAAGGCGATACAACCTGCGGCCTCGGAAGACAAAGTGATCCGCATTCTTTTTTTTGGTGTTTATGTCAACCTCTGGTTCAGCTCATGGACGGAGAAGGAACCAGGGGTGTAGAGGAGAGAAGCGTGAGAATTGTGCAAGTCGGACAATTCAAGACTCGCGGCTCCTCGGTGCGATCATAAAAAGTACATGCGTCCTGAACCAGAACGGGCAAGCTGGGCGCACATGGTACTATGGCAAGTGCGATAATTGATTAACAGTAAATATGTCCGGAACCAGAGTGGACAAGCT
Organism: Ambystoma mexicanum; assembly: GCF_040938575.1. NCBI lineage: Eukaryota > Metazoa > Chordata > Amphibia > Caudata > Ambystomatidae > Ambystoma > Ambystoma mexicanum. The sequence goes on from NC_090926.1 coordinate 974,055,480, forward strand.
AGGCGCACATGATACTGAGGCGATAACTGATCAATGGTCCTCTGAGCAGTATAAGAAGGGACAAGTGATCTCGCCTAAAAATGAATAATCGAATCCAGGCTAAAAAGGACAGGCAAAACTGAATTGTGAGAATTCCATTAAACTTATAGACATCAGAGCAAGCGTGACGAAGAGAGATATCCACAGCGAACTGTGATAAGGAAGAAGAAGGATGACGAGAAACATGCTGGGACCGGTTCCAGCCTCCTCCTGCACTACAACCGCTGAGAATGAGTCAGTTATAAAGACTATAAGTTTAAGATAAACGCATGGTAAAACAAATTGTATGCTGGCACAAACGATAATAATGTGCTTTATGAGCATGGTAGCACCAATATCGACATAAACGCAGCATGCTGATCTCACTGTTTTGACTATTCCAAATTGTATGCTGGCACAAACGATAATAATGTGCTTTATGAGCGTGGTAGCACCAATATCGACATAAACGCAGCATGCTGATCTCACTGTTTTGACTATTCCCCCACGATCTTTGAAGCAATGAAGAAAATGCACGTTCTAAGCTCTGAACTCCCCACGGGAGAAGGGAGATGGGGAATAGTATCTTGGTTTTGGGGAATACTACGATCTTGGGGATGGAAGTTGATCTCAATATTAGTAGTGGTGTTCGGAATATTCCTAACGTGCTGTTGTTGTATACATTGTTTACCCATAGTTTGCGCAGAGATAACTGAGGGATGTACGGAAGGATGCATGCATATGATAACAAAGAAAAACAACCTCATGATCGAACTAGCCCAGACCCAAATGAGATGAGAGCAGAGAAAGAGTTGATGGCAATAGATATTGATGAAGACAATGATGTCCATGATAGCATGCAAGACTCAGGCATAAGTACTTCAGATTCATCATCACTAGAGAAGGTTTCAATGAATAGATGAGACGTTTGGCATACGGCCAAAGGAGGGTTTGTCAGTCTAGAAATGCGTATACCTCTACTTTGAGACCGCAAATGCATTTTGGTGGCCGTGGACCAACCGTCTCATGCACGATACGACAGAATATAGGTTTTCGAGTTTGCCAATGAACGGTCATT